>NW_028270164.1:48066805-48376743 GCF_037043375.1 Chiloscyllium plagiosum | reverse complement strand
AGACTCAAGCAGAGTGGACTAAGAGGTGACCAGATTGAGGTGTAGAAATTTGAGATGCTTAGATGGAAAGAAACTTTGCCCTTGATGGAGGGCTCAGTGACCAGGGAGGGCATAGATTTAAGGTAAGGGGCAGAAGGTTTAGAGGGGATGTGAGGATTTTTTTTTTTCTCACCCAGACATCTGGAATTTAATCTGCCTATAAGGGTAAGGGCAGAAACCCTCATCACATTGAAGTGTTTGGATGTACAATACCAGCCAAAGACATGAGCAGCATAGACTCAGTTGACCAAACAGGCATTTCTGTGCTGTAGATCACTTGTCCTATGATTCCTAACTACACACACTGCTCCAAGTGCTGTCCATATAAGCTCTGTATAATTAACATAAGCCTTCACTATTCCTCTACTCAAATCTTCTTGTGATATAGCCTAACATTCCATTAGCCTTCCTAACAACTTGCTGCATCTGCATATTATTCTGCACTAAATTATCAACAGGAACACCTGGTTCCCTTTGTACATCTACACTTCCGAATGTTATGCTATTTAAGAAATACTCTGCATGTCTGTGTCTCCAAATAAAGGTAACTTTATATTTATCCACAACTATCTTCCATGTTCTTGTCCATTCGCTTAACCTGACCAAGTTCTCCTGGAGCTGTCCAACTTCTCCCTAACATTGCACATTCTCACCTAGCATTGTATCATCCATAAATGTGGAAATATTACATTTTATCCTTGCCTCCAAATCATTGATATACTTCTGAACTCTGGGACAAGTACTGATCCTTTTGACATGCCATTAATCACAGCCTACCAATGCAGCAATGACCCATTTATTCCTACTGTTTTCCATCTGTTAATCAATCAATCCATGCTAGTTGTTCACTAACAGGAAGTGGACATCATTGGTTGGGTCAGTGTTTACTATCCATCTCTAATTGCCCTTAAGAAGGTGGTGGTGGAGCTGCCCTCTTGTATTGCTGCAGTCCATTTGGTGCAAGTAGGCCCACAATGCTGTTCGAGGAATGTTCTAGGATTTTGACCCAGTGACACTGAGGAATGGTGATATATTTCCAAGTCAGGATAGCGAAGGGAACTTGCAAGTAGTGGTGTTCCCATGTATTTGCTGCCCTTGTTCTTCTGGATAGTAGTGGTCATAGGTTTGGAGGCTGCCTTAGAAACATTGGTGAATTTCTGTAGTGCCTCCTGTTAGCTTTTCCTCATGTGCTTTCTTTGAAACAGCCTCCTTTAAGGCACTTTATCAAAAGGTTTTATGGACCAGGCCAAACCCCCTCAAGACATTTCTAGAAGGTAGCCGAGATCCTATCTTTTCTAGTTGTTTTAAACAGGTGTAAAGTGGATATTCCAGGAGCGACGCAGCCAGCCTGACCAATCAGTTTTAAAACAAAACAACATTTATTTATACATGAACAAAAGAGAACCGAATATAGAATAATGTAGTTTATCTGAAAACCCAGCTGACTCTATCGCAACTGAATGATGCTGTTCCACATACTTGCAACATCCCTTAAACAGCCCCATGACCAAAAATGTAAATTGAAACACAGGTTCTTACAGAAGAAATGTCAGAGAATGGAGCAGTTCTTCTGGGCCTCCAGTAGCTTCTCTGGTTCCCCAGCTAAAACTTGACCAGCATCTGCAAACAAAGCAAACTGCTAAAACCAAACCAAACCCTGGGAGAACTAGCCGCTCCCCTTTCATTGTACATGTGTTTTAAAAGAAAGACTTAAAAGCATTCTCAAGCAGAAAAGCCCAGACAATTCAGAACCTCTGACTTTACAACCCCTCTGAAAAAAAAACTAAGGACAACATAACCTTGTTAAACGAGCAGCATCATCATACCTCCCCCTTTAAACATGCACATGGATAGCAGTGAATTGAGGGGTGTGTAGGTTAAGTTTTTTTATTTTACATTAGGTTTATTTTACATTCGAAGTGAAGGAGCCATTGGGAAGTAGTGACCATAATACAATAAGCTTCAATCTGCAATTTGAGAGAGAGGGGGTACAATCGGAAGTGACAATATTTCTGTTGAAAAAAGGGAACTATGGAGCTATGAGGGAGGAGCTGGCCAAAGTTCAATGGTGCAATACCTTAGCAGTGATGACAGTGGAGGAACAATGGTGGATATTTCTGTGTATAATGCAGAAGATGCAGGATCAGTTCATTCTAAAAAGGAAGAAAGATCCGAGGAGGAGGCATGGGCGGCCGTGGCTGACGAGGGAAGTTAAGAAACATATAAAGTTACATGAGAAAAAGTATAACATAGCAAAGATAAGTGGGAAAATGGAGGACTGGGAAGCTTTTAAAGAACAACAGAGGATTACTAAGAAGGAAATACGCAGAGAAAAAATGAGGTACGAAGGTAAACTGGCCAAAAATATAAAGGAGGATGGTAAAAGTTTTTTTAGGTATGTGAAAGGCAAAAAAATGGTTAAGACTAAAATTGGGCCCTTGAAGACAGAAACAGGGGAATATATTACGGGGAACAAAGAAATGGCAGAAGAATTGAATTGGTACTTCAGATCTGTGTTCACTGGGGAAGACACAAGCAATCTCCCTGAGGTAACAGTGGCTGAAGGACCTGAACTTAAGGGAATTTATATTTGCCAGGAATTGGTGTTGGAGAGACTGTTAGGTCTGAAGTTTGATAAGTCCCCGGGGCCTGATGGTCTACATCCCAGGGTACTGAAGGAGGTGGCTCGAGAAATTGTGGATGCATTGGTGATTATTTTCCAGAGTTCGATAGATTCGGGATCAGTTTCTGCAGATTGGAGGGTGGCTAATGTTGTACCACTTTTTAAGAAAGGTGGGAGAGAGAAAGCAGGAAATTATAGACAAGTTAGTCTGACCTCAGTGGTGGGAAGATGCTGGAGTCTATTATAAAGGATGAAATTATGACACATCTGGATAGTAGTAACAGGATAGGTCAGAGTCAGCATGGATTTATGAAGGGGAAATCATGCTTGACTAATCTTCTGGAATTTTTTGAGGATGTAACTCTGAAGATGGATGAGGGAGATCCAGTAGATGTAGTGTACCTGAACTTTCAGAAAGCTTTTGATAAAGTCCCACATAGGAGGTTAGTGAGCAAAATTAGGGCGCATGGTAATGGAGGCAAAGTACTAACTTGGATTGAGAGTTGGTTGGCTGATAGGAAACAAAGAGTAGTGATAAACGGCTCCATTTCGGAATGGCAGGCAGTGACCAGTGGGGTACCGCAGGGATCAGTACTGGGACCGCAGCTTTTTACAATATATGTTAATGATATAGAAGATGGTATTAGTAATAACATTAGCAAATTCGCTGATGATACTAAGCTGGGTGGCAGGGTGAAATGTGAAGAGGATGTTAGGAGATTCCAGGGTGACCTGGACAAGTTCGGTGAGTGGTCAGATGCATGGCAGATGGAGTTTAATGTGGATGACTGTTTATCCACTTTGGTGGCAAGAACAGGAGGCAGATTACTACCTAAATGGAATCAATTTAGGTAAAGGGGCAGTATAAGAGAGATCTGGGTGTTCTTGTACACCAGTCAATGAAGGTAAATTTGCAGGTACAGTGTGTAGTGAAGAAGGCTAATAGCATGCTGGCCTTCATAACAAGAGGGATTGAGTATAGAAGCAAAGAGGTTCTTCTGCAGCTGTACAGGGCCCTGGTGAGACCACACCTGGAGTACTGTGTGCAGTTCTGGTCTCCAAATTTGAGGAAAGACATCCTGGCTATTGAGGGAGTGCAGCGTAGGTTCACGAGGTCAATTCCTGGAATGGCGGCACTACCTTACACTGAAAGACTGGAGAGACTGGGCTTGTATACCCTTGAGTTTAGAAGACCGAGAGGGGATCTGATTGAGACATATAAGATTATTAAAGGATTGGAAACTCTGGATGCAGGAAACATGTTTCCGCTGATGGGTGAGTTCCGAACCAGAGGACACAGCTTAAAAATACAGGGTAGACCATTTAGGACAGAGATAGGGAGAAACTTCTTCACCCAGAGAGTGGTGGCTGTGTGGAATGCTCTGCCCCAGAGGGCAGTGGAGGCCCAGTCTCTGGATTCATTTAAGAAAGAGTTGGATAGAGCTCTCAAGGATAGTGGAATCAAGGGTTATGGAGACAAGGCAGGAACAGGATACTGATTAAGGATGATCAGCCATGATCATATTGAATGGTGGTGCAGGCTCAAAGGGCAGAATGGCCTACACCTACACCTATTGTCTATTGATTAATCCTTGGCACAAGATCATGGGCTAAAAGGCCTGTTCTGTTCTGTACTTTTCTATGTTCTATAAATTTCTCTGAGCCCAACATAAATTGACCTGACCCTGCCTATAATGGACTAACACTCATCTTGGCAAAACATTTCCTTTTAACATATGTACAGAAGCTTTTATAATCTGTTTTTACATTGCTAGATTTGTATGCATTTTATATTCTCGCCTTATTTATGAGTTTCTTGGCTCTCCTTTTGCTGCATTCTATAAACCTCCCAATTTGTACACTCTAGACCCTTCCCTTTAATCACATGTAATCCTGAACTTGTATTGTTAGCCATGGTTGATTGTCTTTTTGACTTTTGTACTTGAAAGAATGTCCAAGTGCTGTATGCCATGTAATAGTTTTTTTTTAAAGACTACCCATTGCCTCTGTACATTCATGTCCTTTTTATAATGTGTTTTTCCAATCCACCTCAACCAACTTGGGTCTCATGCCTTCATAATTTCCTTTATTCAAATTTAACACCCTGCTTCAGAATTAACTGCCTCACTTTCAAACATCATGTAAAATTCTGTCATTTTCTGGCTATTCATTCCTGAATGGTTTTTGGCAGCAAGATTTGTTAATTAGCCCCTTTTCATTACATAATACTAGATCTTTAATAGAGTATGTCCTTTAGTTGCGTCTTCAATATATTGCTCTACAAAACCATCCAGAAATCAATCAGAGTCATACATGTACAGCACCAAAACAGGCCCTTCAGTCCAACTTGTCCATGCTGACCAGATACCCTAAATTAATCTAGTTTCATTTGCCAGCACTTGGCCCATATCCCTCTAAACCCTTCGTATTCATATACCCATCCAGATGCCTTTTAAATGTTGTAATCATATAAATGTCCATCATTTGCACTGGCAGCTCATTACATACACCCACCACCCTCTGCATGAAAACATTGCCCACTTAAGTCCCTTTTAAATCTTGCCCCTCTCAACCTAAACTTATGCCATCTAGCTCTGGACTCTCCACCCCAGGGACCTTGTCTGTTTATCCTATCCTGTGTGTAATTCCTCCCTGCTGAGTGCCTCCTGGAACTGCCCTGTCTCATTGTGGGGAAGGGGCAGCTGGAGTGAGCTCTGGGTCTCCACCACCCCCTTCATCCTGCCTTCAGTTCTAAGGACCAGTCTAATGGAATATATGTGTGAGCCCCTTTCCAGCAGACCCTGAGGGGGCTGAGCCATGCTCTCTAGGGCAGCTGCCAACCTGTCCGGGAGGCAGACAGACAGTCACCCAATATGCTGCAGCGATTTTGCCTGCTGTTCCTATCCCACCCTGTGTGTGTGGGGGCAAGTCCCTGATTACTGACACCACAGGGTCCTCTCCTGCCTAGCACTGAGCAAGTGCCCAGTCTCTGGCAGCGACCTGGCCTATTCCCTTCTCAGTCGGCTGTGGAGCTGTCAATGAGGGGTTTACCAGAAGTACTTACCTTTGTACTCCATTCCTCAAGGTCGAAGAGGTGGTTTCTGGGTAAGCCAGCCATTTTCTTTTAGTTCACTATGTGATCACAGCAAATTCCTTCAAACAGTGAATAATTAAATAACCAGGTGCCTATTTTTCAGTGATAATTACTGAATGCTGAATGAAAGGACACTTAAACTCCCCAAAATGGAAAGCCTTCTCAATGTTTACAACTGGGTTAAAGTACAGAACAAATAATATATCTTCTAATGCTGTCAACATTAAATTCTGGCCTTGTGTATTATCTTTGTTTTTTTTTTCTAGATCACAATGCAAGCAGAACTTGAAAGAGAAAGCAAACCGGAAATTCTCAAGATCAGGAGAGGCACCAACTTCCGTCTCCAATACATCGCAATGCCCCTGCCTGAGGTAGACCTGGACTCTTTTCTGAGCTCAGGGGTAGGAATAGCAGATTGCCCAGGTGATGGGAGCAAGGCAAGAGTCAGGCCTACCAATCTTTTTGAGTTAAAGCCAAAATGTTGGGGGCAAGGACCTAAGATCCTCTCTCTAAGGGAGCTGAGAATCTTAGCTGAGAAAGCATTCTGCCTAACAGCGATTACTAATCCAAGTATTATCTTCAGATATGTGCCAGATGACTGTTTGGCTAGAAATCACATTGCAGGTAACATATGGGTAAAGATGCTGCATCACACATGGAGTATATTGCTTCCTATGTTGCTGGGACCATGAAAATGTCAGGCCTAGGTTGGATTTGTTTCTGCCTCATCCCAAAAATTGAAGGCTTCAAGACAAACTTGACCCTGTCCATTCCTAACATTTATTATGTTCTAGCACACGTTAGCTCTCAGGAGTGGAAGACCAGGGATACTGTAAGCAGTTGTAAAGCACTAACGAAGTTTATAAATTGGTTAAGTCAGGCATCGAGTTGAATCCACGACCCTCCCAATCTCTATTATTGCTGCCTGGAATAATCCCTGTAATGTTAATAAAATGTTTTTATTGAATTTATGACTGGCAGTGTAAACAGATCAAGTCAATTCATTTAAAGAGAAAAGGAAAGTTAGAACTGTTAATTTTGGAACACAGAAGCCTCAGAGATGAGTGAGATGTGGTTTAATTGGTATGGCACGGTGTCTCAGTGGTCAGCATTGCTGCCTCACAACAGCAGGGATACAGGTTCAATTCTTGCTCGGGGTGACCTTCTGTGTGGTGTATGCACATTCTCCCTGTATCTGCATGGGTTTCCTCTGGGTGCTCTGGTTTCCACAGTCCAAAGATGTGCACGTTAGGTGATTTGGCCATACTAAATTGTCCAGGGATGTGCAGGCTAGGTGGGTTAGCCATGGAAGGTGGAGGATTGTAGGGATAGGGTGAGATACCCTTCAGAGGTTCGGTGTAGACTTATTGGGCGAAGTGGCCTGTCTCCACACTGTAGGGATTCTATGAAGACAATAAGAGGGTATTATAGAATTAAATAAGGCCTGATCCTTCAGGCCAGTGAGCCAATAATCAAAGACTCACAATTTAAAAGCATTGGCAAAATATGTACAGGGAGATGACAGGTTTTTGTGAAAGCTGTATTTGTGAACGTGAAATTAATTTGTTTTTTATTTTGAAAAGAGTTGACCATACACTTGAGGACTGGCTGTTTACAGGCTCATGGATCCAATTTGCTGACTTTGAACCAAGCAGGATTGCTCTTTCAAAGAGCTAGCACAGGCAATGGGCCAATAGCTACCTGTTGGTCTGTAAATTTCTAAATCTTTAGGTTGTATAAAATTGGATTCTTTTCAGTGTTACATTTCAACAGAAGGCTGTTTAGTTCTGAACGCACTCAGCTGTGATCTTTGAATCTTAAGAACATGACAGATTTGAGTCTGACTTATTTAACAGATGAGAATTCCAATCCAAGTTACCTATGAAAATTCTTAGCTGAAACAAACACATCGACATCATTGATCTGAACACACCATTCTCAATGATGTCAAGAGTGTGGTGCTGGAAAAGCACAGCCAGTCAGGCAGCATCCGAGGAGTAGGTAGCTGGGAAATGAGGAAGCTGTTGAAATCCATATTTATCCCGTGTGGGTACAGGGTCCCAAGACAGAATATTCTTCATTTCCCCTCCCCCCACATTATCCCAGTCCCAAGCCTCCAACTGGGCACTGCCATCCGGACCCATCCATCATTGCCCCCTCTGACCTATCACCTTTTCCCTCACCTTCATCCACCTATCGCTTTCCCAGCTACCTCTCCCCCACCCCATCCCCTACATTTATCTCTCAGCCCTGACCCACAAGCCTACTTCCTGATGAAGAGCCTATGCCCGAAATGTCGATTCTCCTGCTCCTTGGATGCTGCCTGACCGGCTGAGCTTTTCCAGCAACACACACTCGACTCTGATCTCCAGCATCTGCAGTCCTCACTTTCTCCTATTCTCAACGATGGGTCCTACTGCACACGTACACACAACACATTAATACACACACACAAAGACTTGGGTGGTATTGAAACTGAACTTAAAAAATATTGACAGAATTGTGATTTATATTTCAATCAATTAGTTTAAACAAATGTAGTTAAGTAAATTCAGACATCAAATTTTTAAATTTAATGATTTTGCACTTATCATGAGAGCTCTACTTCAGATCGAACGTAATCATAAGAGTCATAGAGATGTACAGCATGGAAACAGACTCTTCGGTCCAACCCGCCCATATGCCTTATTATATCCTTTAATGTTGGAATATCAGTGTTTTTATTAACTTTAAAGGGTCTATTCAGATGATTCCAGGCTGTAGTCCAGGCATTCCAAGACTTGTATGCTCTGCCCATGCTGACAGCCATGAGAGAGATATTAATCATGTTGCTACCAGCTGAACTATCCCACTATTATTCAGTTCAGGTGATTGCAATGGGAAAACTGTGCGGTCAATCCAGTGAAGTCTCTATCATTATTAGTTGAAATCAGGAGAGTAGTGATGAGCAGAAAAAAATAAGACCTTAAGTTATGAGCAGATTTAGGCTATTTGGCCCACTATTCAGTCACGGCTGATATGTTTCTGAATTCCATTCTCCTGCCTTCTCCCTATAACGTTTGATCCTCTTTCTAATAAGAACCTTTTCTATCTCTCTCTTGAATATACTCATGCCTTGGCCTGTACAGCCTCCTGTGGCAATGAGTTTCACAGATTCACCACCCTCTGGCTGAAGGAATTTCTCCTTATCTTAGTTTAGCCGGGTGGTCCCTTCACTCTTAAGGCATTTGGTGCTGTTTGAGAGGGAAGCAGTTGACTGACACTACCCCCCACCCCTTTCTAATTTCTACCCTCAGGCAAAACCAGGAACAAAAAATGTGCGGTCCGACACAGAATGAAACGGTGAACGGAGAGCCAGAGACCGAGAGTGAGAGTGAAGATGAATATACTTCAGATACAACAAGCGACACCTCGTTGATGTGAGTGACACAAACTGGGGCAACAGCAAGTACAATTATGGTGGCTCAGTGGTTTGCACTGCTGTTCCACAGCGTCAGGGACCCAGGTTTGATTCCAGCCTCGGATGACTGTCTGTCTGTGTGGAGTTTGCACATTCTCCTTGTGTCTGCATGGGGTTTCCTCCAGGTCCTCCAGTTTCCTCCCACAATCCAAACATGTGCATGTTAGATGAATTGGCCATGCTAAATTGCCCATAATGTTCAGGGAAGTGTAGGTTAGGTGCATTAGTCAGGGGTAAATGTAGAGTAATAGGGTAGGGGAAATGGGTCTGAATGGGTTACTCTTTGGAGGGTTGGTGTGGACTTGTTGAGCCAAATGGCCTACTTTCACACTGTAGGGGTTCTAAGTTAATTCTCAAGAAGTTCAATGAAAACTGGGAATACACAAAATCTAGCTATAGGACGGACATTATTAAGTTGAAGATGGTTCAGAAGAGATTTACCAGGATGTTGCTGGGTATAGAAGGATATGTTGGGACTTTTTTCCTCTGGAGCATAGGAATTTGAGAGGTGACCTTATAGATGTTAATAAAATCATAGGGATGTAGATAGGGTTAATGGTAGGTTTTTTTCCCTAGCTTTGGAAATTTCAAGATTAGGGTTTTTTTAAAGGTGAGAGGAGAGAAATTTACAACAGACATGAGGGGCAAATTTTTTAACATAGAGGGTGGTTCATATGTAGAATGAATGTCCTGAGGAAGTGGTGGATGTGGGTACAATTAGAACATTTAAGTTTTTGGATAAGTGCATGAATAGAAAAGGTTTGGTGGGGTATGGGCTAGGAGCAGACATATGGGACTAGTTTAGCTTGGGATTATGTTCGGTGTGGAATGTTTGGAATGATGGTCTGTTTCCGTGCTGTATGACTCTACGATTCCATAAGAGGAAATTTTTACAATCCAGTTTGGGATCATTAATGGTTAGAGCAATATGAATAGTCAGAATTAATCAACAAGTGTATTATGTCACAAGATTCGACATTTTTCAACCAAAAAAACCTGCAAACTTTATTGTCCTTAAGACAAGTAAGCAAAACAAGCAATCTTAATCTGAAAGTGTTTGGCACTTGGTTTTGTATCTTGCTTCTACCAAACCGGCCATATCAACCTTTAAGTTATTTATCATGTAGGAGCTATTCATAACTATGAAACAATTCTTTGGAAACTGCTTTAATTCTCAATTCCAATTATTCTCAGAGTTAGAGCTTTAATTTGTCTTCTCTTTACTGTGGATGCCTGAATCTGTTGCTCTGGTTATGTTTGAAATCATTCCAAGCTAATAAGCGGCTTGTTTTCTTTAGATTCTGTGAGGACCACTGTGTAGATCCTGTCCACCAGCTTCAAACTAGGCAATCTTTCAGCTTCCTTCATTTTCCTCATGAGATTACAAACTGGGAATAAGGCCTATACATATTCTACATGACAAATGATGAAGTTGTCATCTTCTATGTGTGCAGTTCAGGGCTAACTAATTGCCTTTTACCTTTGCTGGCCTTTCTTGGTCAGCTGCACCATACACAAAATCCAAGCTGCAATTAAAACTCTTTGCAAACACCCAGATAAACTGAAACTGAAACCAGAAAATCTCCCTCAGCTTTTACCATCTCCATAACAAACTGCGTGCCCTGGGCTGTTCTCAAACAGACGTCCAGGTTAACCAGAATTTTATTTAGATTAGATTACTTACAGTGTGGAAACAGGCCCTTTGGCCAACAAGTCCACACCGACCTGCCGAAGCGCACCCACCCAGACCCATTCCCCTGCACCTAACACTCCGGGCAATTTAGCATGGCCAATTCACCTGACCTGCACATTTTTTGGACTGTGGGAGGAAACCGGAGCACCCGGTGGAAACCCATGATTCCTCATTTTAGAATGCTTTCTTTGACCTGAAGACAAATGGATTTCAAAAGCCTTTTGGGTTTACCAAAAACCCACTCAAAACAATTTATCACTAACTCCGTAAATAAGAACATCTCTCAAAGGAATGCCCTTACTGCAAGGAATGCAGATTTTGTAAGAATTTAGGAATGAAGAACAGGAGAAGACAGTTCAGTGCCTCAAGCCAGCTGTGCCATTTGATATAATCATGGCTGACCTCATTTCTGCCTTAATTCCACGTTCCTGCCCACTCTCCATAATCCTTCAACACATTACTAATTAGAAACTTATCTATCCTCAAGTTCATTGTGTCTTAGCATTCACCATACACTAAGATAGTGAATTCCACAGATTCATAACCATTTGAGAGAAGTAATTTCTCCTCATCTCTTTTAAATCTGCTACTTTTTATCTGAAAGGTATGACCTCTTATTCTAGATCATTTCCTCATGTGGAGCAATCTTTCTATATCTACTTTGTCAATCCCCTTTAGTATCTGTATATTTCTGTTAGATAGAGTTATACAGCATGGAATCAGACCCTTCGGTCCAACTCGTCCACACCAACCAGGTTTCCTAAACTGGTCTCGTCCCGTTTGTCAGCATTTGGCCCGTATCCCTCTTAAACCCTGCCTATTCAGGTACTCATCCAGATGTCTTTAAAATGTTGCAATTGTGCCCACCTCTACCACTTCCTCTGGCAGCTTATTCCACACATGCACCACCATCCGTGAGAAAAAGGTACCCTTCAGGTCTCTTTTAAATCTTTCCCCTCTCACCTTTAACCTATACCCTCTAGTTTTGGACTCCCCCACTCTGGGGAAAAGACCTTGGCTATTTACCCTATCCAAGTCCCTCATGATGTTATAAACTTCTATATGGTCATCCCTCAGTCTCTGATGTTCCAGGGAAAAAGCCTCAGCCTATTCAGCCTCTCCCCACAGTTCAAACTCTCTAATCCTTGCAACATCCTTAAATCTTTTCTGCATCCCTTCAAGTTTAACAACAGGTTTCCTATAGTAGGAAGACCAGAACTGAATGCAGTATTCCAAAAGTGACCACACCAATATTCTATACAGCCACAACTTCTATACTTAATACATTGCCCAATGAAAGCAAGTGTACCAAATGCCTTGTTCATCACCTTGTCTATCTGCGACTCCACTTTCAATGAACTGTGCACCAGCACCCCAAGATCTTTGTTCGGCAACACTCCCCAGGAGCCTACCATTAACTGAATAAGTCCTGTCCTGGTTTGCCTTACCAAAATGCAACACCTCCCATTTATTGAAATTAAACTCCATTGACACCTCTCAGCCCATTTGCCCATCTGATCAAGATCCCATTGTGCTTTGTGGTAATCTTCATTGTCCACAAAACCACCAATTTTGGTATCATCTGGAAACTTATTAACCTTACCTCCTATAGTCCTAACCAAATCATTTATATAAATAATGAAAAGCAGTGGACCCAGCACTGATACTTGCAGCACACTGCTGGTCACAGGCTTCTACTACAAAAGACATCCCTCTGTTGTTGTGGTTCTGTTCGCCGAGCTGGGAATTTGTGTTGCAGACGTTTCGTCCCCTGTCTAGGTGACATCCTCAGTGCTTGGGAACCTCCTGTGAAGTGCTTCTGTGATCTTTCCTCCGGCATTTATAGTGGTTTGAATCTGCCGCTTCCGGTTGTCAGTTTCAGCTGTCCGCTGCAGTGGCCGGTATATTAGGTCCAGGTCGATGTGCTTATTGATTGAATCTGTGGATGAGTGCCATGCCTCTAGGAATTCTCTGGCTGTTCTCTGTTTGGCTTGTCCTATAATAGTAGTGTTGTCCCAGTTGAATTCATGTTGCTTGTCATCTCCGTGTGTGGCTACTAAGGATAGCTGGTCGTGTCGTTTCGTGGCTAGTTGGTGTTCATGGTGTTCATAGCTGTCTTCCTGTTTGTCCTATGTAGTGTTTTGTGCAGTCCTTGCATGGGATTTTGTACACTACATTGGCTTTGCTCATGCTAGGTATCGGGTCCTTCGTTCTGGTGAGTTGTTGTCTGAGAGTGGCTGTTGGTTTTTGTGCTGTTATGAGTCCTAGTGGTCGCAGTAGTCTGGCTGTCAGTTCGGAAATGCTCTTGATGTATGGTAGTGTGGCTAGTCCTTTGGGTTGTGGCATGTCCTCATTCCGTTGTCTTTCCCTTAGGCATCTGTTGATGAAATTGCGCGGGTAACCGTTTTTGGCGAATACATTTAAAGGTGTTCTTCTTCCTCTTTTTGCAGTTCTGGTGTACTGCAGTGTGTTGTGGCTCTTTTGAATAGTGTCTTGATGCAACTTCTTTTGTGTGTGTTGGGGTGGTTGCTTTCGTAGTTTAGGACTTGGTCTGTGTGTGTACCTTTCCCGTATACCTTTGTGGTGAATTCTCCGTTCGGTGTTCTCTGTACCATCACGTCTAGGAATGGGAGTTGGTTGTCCTTTTCTTCCTCTCTAGTGAATCGGATTCCTGTGAGTGTGGCGTTGATGATCCGGTGTGTGTTCTCTATTTCTGTGTTTTTAATGATTACAAAGGTGTCATCCACAAATCTGACCCAGAGTTTGGGTTGAATTTGCGGTAAGACTGTTTGTTCTAACCTTTGCATTACCGCTTCTGCTATGAGTCCAGAGATGGGTGAGCCCATGGGTGTGCCGTTGATTTGTTCATATATTTGGTTGTTGAATGTGAAGTGTGTTGTGAGGCACAGGTCCAGTAGTTTGAGTATGCCGTCTTTGTTGGTAGGTTCACCGTCCTGTTGTCTGTTCTGTATGTCCAGCAGGTTGGCTATTGTTTCTCTGGCTAGGGTTTTGTCGATAGAGGTGAACAGTGCCGTTACATCGAATGAGACCATGGTTTCTTTCTTGTCTATGTTTCTGATGATGTCCAAGAATTCCTGTGTTGATAGTATCGAGTGTCTGGATCCGCTGATCAGGTGTTTCAGTTTCTGCTGTAGTCCTTTAGCCAGTTTGTGTGATGGTGTCCCTGGTAGTGATACTATGGGTCTGAGTGGGATGTCTGGTTTGTGCACTTTAGGTAGTCCATAGAATCTGGGGGTGTTGTTGCTTTCAGGTTTCATTCTTTGTAGGTCCGACCTGGTTATCTGTCCGTTTTTTTGTAGGTTCCTCAGTGTGTTATCCTATTGGTGAGCTGTGGGGTGGGGTCAAACTCCCTCTTTTGGTAGGTGTTGGTATCTGCAAGTAGTTGTTGTGCTTTTTGGATGTATTCTGCTTTGTCCAGGATGACCGTCATTCTGCCTTTGTCTGCTGGTAGAGTGATTATGTTCTTATCGTTTCTTAGTGATTTCAGTGCTTCCCTCTACTTGGTGTTGAGGTTATGTGTTTGTCTTTTTCTTGTTATCAGAGGTACGATACTTTGTCTCACTATTTGTTGTGTCTCTTCTGTCAGTCCATTGTTCCTGAGGGTGCATTCTAGTGCTGCTAGTGCTGTTGTGTGTTAGTTTGGCCAGTTTTTCTTTTAGTGCCTTTTTTTTGCGGTGTGTGGTGCTGTTCTGTCCTATGGTGACGGCCTGTTCTATGGTCCGGGTCCATTCCTGATTAGTGATTTTTGAAATTATTGACTTTTGGCGCGCAATTTCTTGTCTGTATTTGTGAAGTCTGTTGTGAGCGTCTGTGATCATTACCTGGATCATCCTGAATCCGTTCTGTCTGGCTGTGTCCCTGGCTTGTGGGTTGTTGACCGGTGGTCTGTATCTGACACATGGTGGAAGGATTCGATTCTTTCGGCATTCATGCAGGAACCGGAGTTGTTCGTAGGTGGCGCTTAGGCGGTTAGCGCAGGATTCCCATTTCCTGGCTTGTCTCAGCGTCTCTCGCCTGTAGGTCTGTGAGAAGATTTGTAGCTCGGGTGCTCGTTGTTGTGGTTCTGTTCGCCGAGCTGGGGATTTGTGTTGCAAATGTTTCGTCCATGGTCTAGGTGACATCCTCAGTGCTTGGGAGCCTCCTGTGAATTTGTGTTGCAGACGTTTTGTCCCCTGTCTAGGTGACACCCTCAGTGCTTGGGAACCTCCTGTGAAGCGCTGCAACCACAAGGGATGAATGCAGATTTCTCCAGCTTCCTCATTTCCCCTCCCCCCACCTTTTCTCAGTCCCAACCCTCAGACTCAGCACCGTCTTCTTGACCTGCAATCTTCTTCCCGACCTCTCCGCCCCCACCCCCTCTCCGGCCTATCACCCTCACCTTAACCTCCTTCCACCTATCGCATTCCCAACGCCCCTCCCCCAAGTCCCTCCTCCCTACTTTTTATCTTAGCCTGCTTGGCACACCCTCCTCATTCCTGAAGAAGGGCTTATGCCCGAAAAGTCAATTCTCCTTCTCCTTTGATGCTGCCTGACCTGCTGCGCTTTTCCAGCAACACATTTTTAAGCTCTGATCCCCAGCATCTGCAGTCCTCACTTTCTCCTGGTAAAGGTAACTATCAGGTGCCTTCCAAACCATCTGATCCACCTGAAAACAACAAATGCTGGAAATCACAGGGCCAGACAGCGTCCATGGAGAGAGAGCAAACTAACATTTGGAGTTCAGGTGACTCTTCATCAGAGTATACCTGATCTAGCTGTCTCTGGATACACACACCAAAGTCTCGCTGATATTCAGTACTTTTCAGGGTCCCACTATTCATGCTGTAATCCCCTGTCTAGTTAGCCCTCCACTACTTCACGCTTCTCCATTTAAATTCTGTTTGCCACTGCTCTGCTTAACTGACCAGTCCACTGATATCCTCCTACAGTTAATGCTTATCCTCTTCAATACTTACAGTCCTACCAATTTCTGTCAGCTGAAACTTTTAGAATTTATCTTCTACACGTTATCCCAAATCACTAAGTTGCTTCACAAACAGTAAGGGCCCCAGCACCAGGCCCTGCACCATCTCACTGGAAACAGACTTCCAGTCACAGAAACATCCCCTTAGTGTCACCCTATGCTTCCTGCATCTCATCCAATCTTAGATCTATTGAGCCATTTTGCCTTGGATCCCGTGGATTCTTACTTTCTTGACCAGCCTGTCATGAGGGATTGTATCAAAAGCCTTGCTAAAATCCAGGTACACCGTTTCAAATACATTAGCCTCACCAACACTCCAGTTTACCACCTCAAAAATTCAGTCTGATTTGTTATTCACAATGTTCCCTTGGCAAATCCATACTGAGTATCCCTGATTAACCTGTGTTTCTCCATGTGCAATAATACTCAGACCCTCAGAATTCTTACCAGTAACCTTCTCACCATATGGGATTAGATTGATTAGCCTGGAATATCCTGGTCTAGTCCATTTTTTAAAATAATGGGACAATGTTAGAAGTCCTCTGGCACCTCCCTACACCTCACTTCACATTAAATTCTATCTGCCCAGTTTTCCCCCACTCCCTTAATTATCTACATCACCTTGAAAATTTACTTTAATTAAAGCATGACTACCCTTTTATTTTTGTATCATCAGCAAATTTGGATGGATTACCCCTCTTCCAAGTCATTAATATGGATAGTAGATAATTGAGACCTGAAACTGACACTTGTGGCACTCCCAGTTACCTTTTCAACCTGGAAAAAGACCCATTAATCCTCACTCGGACTTCTGTATGTTGAATAATTCTCAATCTGTGCTAATACATAATAGAGTGATCTTGTGCAATCTTTTATGTAGCACCTTATGAACTTTCTTCTGGAAATCCAAATATATCACATTCAGCAGTTCCCCTTTATCAACAGTTTGTTATATCCTCACAAAGCACAAATTTGTCAAATGTGATTTCCCTTTCACAAAACCATGTTGACACTGTTTAAGTTAACTGGCCTGTAATTTCCTTTTTTTTCTGTCTCCCTCCCTTCTTGAATTGAGGTGTCATGTTAACGGCTCACCAATCTACTGGAGACCTCCCAGAATCAACTGTGTTCTGGAACATTCTGATCAACACCTCAATTATCTCCGCAGCCACTTCCGTTAAAACCTTCATTAGGTCTTGGTAACTTGTCTTCCTCTTTAGTCCGATTTTATTTGTCAAATGTTTTGTCTTTCATGATACAGACTGACAAAATGTTTCTTTCTATTAACATCTTATTTGTAGAGTCATTGGGTCATACAGCATGGAAACAGACCCTTCGTTCAAACTCATCCATGCCAACCATGTTCGCAAACTAAACTAGTCCCACCTGCCTGCACTTGAACCATATCTCTCTAAACCTTTCCTATTCACATAATTATCCAAATGTCTTTTAAATGTTGTAACTGTATCTGCATCCACAACTTCCTCTGGCAGTTCATTCCACATATAAACCAGTCCCTGTGTTTTTTAAAAAAATATGCCCCCACATGTTCCTTTTTTTAAAAAAAAGTCTTTGTTCTCTCGCCTTTTAAAAATATGCCTTCTAGTTCTGAACTCCCCCACCCTAGGTTCTGTTATCCTTGAGGTGTTTAGTGTTTTCAACCATGAAGACCAATGCAGAATATTGATTTAAATTATCTGTTGTTTCCCTGATCCACGTTATTCAATCCCCAATCGTATCCTCCCATGTTTTATGATCTTACTTTTCTAACTGTTAACCTCCTTACGTGAATATGATCCCAACATTTTAAATGTGACAAGCTCCAAGCCTTTTTGAATTGCATTCATTTTAGAATTCTTCAGCTTTCCAAGCGTATTCTTCATAATTGAAACTTCTATTTTAGGAATAGAAGTTATGTTCACAAACCCCTGGATTAATATTTGCAACAGGAAAGTGCATTTCAAGTGAATCAGTTTCTGAAAGAGAGCTCCAGTGAAATGAGCCATCTGACGATTTTTTGGGTGGTCTTTATACACATCTTCTGTGCATTTAATTTTTGTGTCCAATTCCCGGTGTCTGGATGCAATCTTCCAGTTTGCTAATATAAAATCACATTTTGTGTTTTTGGAAAGACTATACTTTCTTTAGCTCGGCTTTAAAGGAACAATAATATCACCTCCTCTAGATAGTCATGTCCCTTCCTATCCAATGGCAATTTCTGTGGAAACTAGTGAGTTGTGCTAAGGCTGAGTACCAGAAATCCTATATAATTGCACAGGGATTTCTGGCTCTCAGTGTCAGCAACAACATACATTTATGTAGTACCTTTAGCATAGTGAATGTTCAAAGGTACTTCACAAAAGCTTAGTCACTCAACAATGGAAAGCAGTACAGAAATTGGAGGCTTAGGGGCAGGTTTTAAGCAGGGTCTTAAAAGAGAAGTTTTAGGGGTGGAATACAAGGTCTAGAGTTGAGAGTGTGTTGCTGGAAAAGTACAGCAGGTAAAGCAGCATCATAGGGTCCAAGGCTTAGAGCCTAGGCAGGTGAAAGCACTGCTGCCAATGATAGGGTAAAGGCTGGAGAAGTGATCAGAACTAACCAGAGGAATGCAGAGAGCTGAGGGTTGAAGAGCTGGAGAAAACTTTTAAAAAATGGAAGATTGAGGCCATACAGGGATTTGAACTCAAGAATTTCTAATTGGAGGTGTTGACTGAAAGCAGGTGTAGGTCAGCAAACTCATCAGTAATAAGTGAATAGGACTTGGTGCGCATTAAGATGCCAGAAGTGGACAGTTTATACTTAATATGTTGCCAAGTCCATAAGATTGGAATGATGGCATTTGGTAGCTTTATTCCACTCTCCGTAACTGACTCCAAAAATGTTTTATTCTGGATGCAGTATGTGGACATTAATTCTCAAATATACCTCATGACTCGAAGATCTTTTGTTTGTTTCTGGTCAGTCAGCAAGTGGTGCAGTTTTGTTCATTCCGCTCAAACATCTTCACTTAGAAATGTGAGCTGGTGTCTGCGTTCAGCTCTGCACTGCTTGAATCCCAGTTTCTGGAATAGACCATCTGATAGATCAACCTTTCTCTTCTCACACAGTGGCCACAGGACAAGTTGTCCTGCACTTGAACTTTCAGGTTTGCTCCCCTGTAAGTGTAGAGCAGCAAAACATTGTGAAAATTTTCAACAGGGAGTGTATGAGTGACATTTTTCGCACAGCTGCCATTATTGCATTTATCTTAGGGTTTCCCAGGCAGTGACAGCAAATGGGCACAATGCTGGCCCAAACTGGTCTCTCCCAACTCCGCTACTTAAAGGCAGCATGCAACTGTTAGTCTAAAATGGTGGAGAGAAGTGTAGATGGAGGCAAAAAATCAGCAAAAGAAACAGATGCTTAATGGGTGATTCAACTCCAGCGCAGATGCTGCAGATGTTCATGTTTTTAATCTCAGCTGATGAGATGAAATGGAATGAAACTTGCACGATGCTTCATGGGTGATTAAAAACAAACTATGATACTGAATCTCACAAGGGTTTATTATGTCAGATGGATCACAAGCTTTGTCAAAAAGGGAAGTTTTAAGGAGTGTCTTAGTGACGAGTGCAGTAGAGGCAGCAAGGTATACATGGAGGGAGCTTGAGGCTGAGGCAACTCAAAATAACTGTGAGGTGGTTAGCACTGCTGCCTCACGATGCTGTGACCCACGTTCGATTCCACCCTCATGCGACTGTCCGTGTGGAGTTTGCACATCCTCCCCGTGTCTGTGTGCATTTGCTCCCATACTTCAAGGATATGCAGGTTAAGTAGATTGGCCATGCTAAATTGCCTGTAGTGTCTAGGGATGTGTAGGTTAGGTAGATTAGCCATGGGAAAAGGTACAGTTAAAAGGATAGGGTTGGGGATGAGTGGGATGCTTTTCAGACGGTCAGTATAGATTTGATGGGCAGTACGGCCTGTCTTAGATTAGAGTGGTGCTGGAAAAGCACAGCAGGTCAGGCAGCATCTGAGGATCAGGAAAATCAACGTGTTGGGCAAAAGTCCTGCATCAGGAATGAAGGCAGGTAGCCTCCGGGGTGGAGAGATAAATGGGAGGGGGGTGGGGCTGGGGAGAAGATAGCAAAGAGTACAATAGGTGGATGGAAGTGGGGGTGAAGGTGATGGCTCAGAGTGGAGTGGATAGGTGAGAAGGAAGCTTGGCAAGTCGGACAGCTCATCAGGATGGTGCTGGGCTGGAAGGTTGGAACTGGGATGAGGTGGCTTCGGATGCTGCCTGACCTGCTGTGCTTTTCCAGCATAACTCTAATCTAGACTCTGATTTCCAGCATCTGCTGTCCTCACTTTTGTCTAGTATGACCTGCCTCCATACTTTAGGGATTCTAAAGCTGCCAATAATAGGCCAATTGTAATGAGAAATATACATGAGGCTAGAATTACGGTGGCTAAAAGTGGAGTGGAAAGGTCATGGAAACAAAGTATGAACATATTTTAATGAAGATATTACTTGACTGGGAGCCAATGTAGCTCGCGAGCACAGGGTGATAGAGAAAGGGACTTTCTGTGAGTTCTGGGGCAGGTAGCAGAGTGTTGGATGACCTGAAGTTCACAGAGAGTGGAATGCTGGGAGAGTAGCCAACAACGGCCTGAGGGGGGTCAACATACTAAAGAATGGAAGTAGAATGCTCTAGACTGAGTTACATGCTCCTGTAATCAACAGAGCAGACCAAAGCTTCTCAGTTGCTTCCAGTGAATGGTGGTGCACCAATAAACAACTAAAGAGAAGGGGAAGGTGGTTCCTTAAACATTTCCATCCTTGATGGGAGGCCAAAGCTCAGAGGTACCTAAGACAGGGTTAAAATATTCGTAAACATTTTCAGCCAGAACTATTGAGTGGATGGTTTACCCTCTCTTCATTTTTCACCAATGTGAAAAATTGCTCAGCATGTTCCTGTCTCCCTAAAACGAAATAAATCCAACCATCCTAATGGTCTACTCTCAATCATCAGTAAAGAGATGAAAGGATTGTTAACAGTAATATCAAATAGCACTTACCTAGCTCCTTGACAGTCAGTTGATTTCCACCAGGACCACTCAGCTCCTGATCTGATTTTATGGACCTGACTAAACCTCTCAAAATATATCAAGGAGAGAGACTGGATCCTGACTTTTATCATATTTAAAGGCAAGTGTGACGTACTGCATTCCAGATGTGATTCAATTGATCAAATTGCTAGGCTTTAATCAAAATAGACCTTTTTATTTTTACATCACAGTTAAAACACAAAACTTTAACTCTATTGAAATATTTAACATAATAACTACTAATCATCAACTATTACAAACCCAGTCTGGGTTCCGCCAGGGTCCCTCAGCTCCTGACCTCATTACAGCCTTGGTTCCATGGACAAAAGACCTGAATTCCAGAGGGGAGGTGGGAGTGTCAGCCCTTGACATCAAGGCCGTATTCGACCAGGTGTGGCATCAAGGAGTCCTAGCAAAACTGAAATCAATGGATATCGGGGGCAAACTCTCTGGTGATTGGATTCATACCTGACACATAGGAAGATGGTTGTTGTTGTTGGAGGGTCAGTTATCTCAGCTCCAGGACATCTCTGCAGGAGTTTCTCAGGGTAGTGTTCTAGGCCCAACCATCTTCAGCTGCTTCATCAATGACCTTCCCTATAGCATAAGATCAGAAGTGGGATGTTCGCCAATGATTGGACAATGTTCAGCACCATTTAGACACTAAAGCAGTCCATGTTCAAATGCAACAAGATCATTCTAAGAAAGGGCCACTGGAACCAAAATGTTAACTCAGATTTCTCTTCACACCCGCTGAGCTTTTCCAGCAATTTCTGTTTTTGTTTACAATCTGGACAATATCTAGCCCTGGGCTGACAAGTAACATTCGTGCCACACAAATGCCAGGCTATGACCATCACAAATATGAGACAATCTAACCACAGCCTCTTGACATTTTTTTTTTCTCTTTTTTTTTCTAAAATTTAACCCCCACACTACCACCTAAGTGCGGTAGTGCTTATTTTATCCCCAGCACCCATGGTGTGTGTGCGCAGGTGTGAGACACAGTGAAAGACACAAAGTGCACGAATCTTTATTCAATTTCCACCACCAGGAAGACAGGAAAACACCCGGGTGGCCAGTGACAAACACTGCCCTTCACATCAAAGGGCAGTGCTGTGTGATCAAAAACGGTGAAGGGGAGGGTAGGGACTAAATCAAAATAGAGTTGGAGGGAGAAATGATGCACTCCACTCCCTGCCCTCTTGACATTTAATGGTGTTACCATCAGTTAATCCCCCACTATCAACAACCTGGGAGTTATCATTGACGAGAAACTCAAGTGTATTCATGACAAAAACACAATGGTTACAAGTGCAGATCAGAGGTTAGGAACACTGTGGCGACTGAGTCACCTCCTGGCTCCCCAAAACCTGTCCACCATCCACAAGGCACAACTCAGGGATGTGATGGACTACTCCCCACTTGCCTGGATGAGTGCAGCCTCAGCAACTCTGAAGAAGCTTGACATCATCCAAGACAAAGCAGCCTGCTTGATTGGCACCATATCCATGAGCATCCACTCCCTCGTCCACCAACACTCAGTAGCAGCAGTGTGTGTACTATCGACAAGATACACTGCAGAAATTCACCAAAGATCCTCAGATCCAAACCCACAACCACTTCCACCTGAAAGGGCAAGGGCAGAAGATACATGGAAACACTACCCACCTCCAAGCCACTCACCATCCCTATCTAGAAATATATCTCCATTCCTTTACTGTCACTGTGTCAAAATCCTGGAATTCCTTCCCTAAGAGCATTGTAGGTCAACCTACAGCAAGTGGACTGCAGCAGTTCAAAAAGGCAGCTCACTGTCAACTTCTCAAGGGCAACTAGGGATGGGCAATAAATACTGGCCCAGTCAGCGACACCCACAAATTCCACAAATGAATATTTTTTTAAAAAATGCAGCTTCCCATAAACGCAGCCTTGGAAAAGGCAACTTCAGCAAAACAGATTTTCTCACGTGCTGTCTCCAATCCTGGAGAAAGGAACACTGAAAGAAACAATCTAGCAGCAGATAGCGAACTCAGCCATTTTAGCTGCAGGACAGAGAACTGTTCTCTATCAATTTCAGACCCCAACTTTAACTTCAACTGAAAGCAAACCTAAAAGCCTGTGTGTGTGTGAGCCTGATTCCACCCACTCATGCTTCTTCTGTCTAATTTTTAAAAAAGAACACTCTCAGAGCTTGTTTACCCACTGTTTCTGATGAAGACATTCTGTCACCAATGGCAACACCTGTCTGGAAGAGAAACAGCACAGAACACATTCCTATGATAGGAACAGTACTGTCACACTCATTGCAGCTTCAGACCAAACATCAGCAAAAGAGCTACATACCAGAGATGAGGTGAGAGGGATTGATCTTGATATCAAGAGATTGTCTAACTGTGATGTCTAGGAGACCTAGCAAAATTAAAATGGATAGGAGTAATGGGGGAAACTCTCCATGAGCTGGAGTGAAACCTAGCACTTTTGTTGAGGTTATTGAAGCCAACTACTCCATCTGATGGTGCTACATCAATGATCTTCCCTCCACCTAATGGTTAAGAATGGCGAGGACTGCCTGGAGGCAGAGTCAGGAGCAGAGGACCAGATCGTACCCGGATTTCGTAACCTCAAACTCTGACATCACAGTCCTGGAAAACTCTCTTACGACCGACACTGTGAAAACATCTACATCTGAAACACTGCAGTGGTTCAAGAAAGTAGCTCACTTCAGATCAGATGGGCAGTAATGGTTGGCAATTGGAATCACTGGGCCACATCTACATTAACTGTTAATCCACTTCCATTATGTATAATCAGATCCATGCCCCAGCGTAAAAGAAATGTCCAAATCTCGTTTTGAATACAGTAAATCAGCAGAAATGCCATGGTGTTTCTAAAAAAACTCCTCGCTTCAATTTCTGGCAAATGAAGAACCTGATTAATATCCAGTGCAATCCTGTTCTTGGGTGTAGTTTACACGTACGTTGTACTCTGGCCAAGCAATTAGATTGGCAAAACCTACCTGTAGGTAAGCAACTCAGCCACTGAATCATCTTAGACTATTATCAGGTTGTCTCCCTATCTCCATTACTCTAAAGTAAATAGGCCCTGCTCTTTACACTTAACTGAGAAACTGAGGTAGTTTGGACCAACACTTTCTGTTAACATTCTTAGAAGGCTCACTATAAATTGACTATTCCTTGTGAAATTGTTTGGATTGAGACTTTGACCAATATTAGAAGGATTCAGTTCAGTTTCAGTGTCAGTTTCTCCTCATATACGACTCTTTAGGGCCAAGTATATATCAAGTGTGTATCAGTTTCTCTCATCAGTTGTAACTGCACTCTATCTCTGAGCCAGATTGTTAGGGGGGTTTGAGCTCCAACTCTAACAATCCAAGGTGATGTTCCCAAGCAGTGTTGAGGAAATGCTGCACTATTTACGACATCATCTTTCAATGAGAGATTAATCACATCCTCAGTCAAATTTTGCAAAAGTGTTCAGAAGAACTGAGACATTCTCCCGGAGTCCTGTCTAACATTTGTCCCTCAACACACATCAATAAAACACTTAGCTGGTCATCATCCCATTGCTTTGCTGTGTGTGCATATTGACTGTCACGTTTACATGACAACAGTGAACTGTTCAAGAGTACTTCATTGAGGGCTATAATGCACTCTGGTAAGTCCTGACCATCATGAGTCCTTTAGAAAAGTAAGTCTTCCTTTCTTTCCTTAGGTTTGAGCAGCAATCACGATCATCTTGGATGTTCTGTTTCCTCGATAGCTACCAGAAGATACTTACCTCTGTTGTGTTGACCCTCATTGTCGCATTTCTACTGCAGCCAACATCCTTCTGGTTCTGGCCGTGAGACATTGTCTGAATGGAACCTCACAGTGAAGCTGTCAACAAGCCCAGCCCCATCCAATCATTTTGAGAAGTCGCCGGGAAGGTTCCACCTAAAAGAAACGACAAAAACGTTTGATTTGCAGATTCAGAAATTCACAGCATCTAAAGAATTCCTTGGTCCATCAGAGTCAGGCATGCATTAAAATTCAAAATGAAACCAGGTTTTGTTTGCCTTTGGGCGAGGGAAAAGTTTGAGATCTGAAAGTAGAGGTATGGTACTGCTAGAATTACGGAACACTTTCCAACTGAGGGCATTTAATATTAGCATTGAACACAATCACATCTAATATGTCAGGGTTAGAGCTTTCTCTACACTGACTCAACAATGTGCTTCCTCCCAATATCTCAAGGAGAACACCTCTATTGTACTTGTTGTTACAGACTTCCAAATCAGGCAAACAGTGGGCTTTCTTAATTACACTGCCAGTTCAGTTTTTTTTATTTGCTCATGGGATATGGATTTTGCTATCCCTTGTTTCCTCTTGAGAAGGTGTTAGTGAGTTGTGTTCTTGAACTGCTGCAGACCATGTGATGTAGGTTGACCCACAATTCCCTAAGGGAGAGAATTCCAGGATTTGGACCCAGCAATACCGAAGGAGTGGCGATATATTTCCAAGTCAGGATGATGAGTGGCTTGGAGGGGAACTTGCAGGGGGTGGTGTCCCCATGTATCTGTATGTCCAAGCTCACTGAAATTAGAATTGTAACTCTCCAAATTCATAGAACCTATCAACACAGAAGAAGGCTGTTCAGCCCATCAATCCTATGAAAGCCCCTTTGAAAAACAACTTCCACAATTTCTGTTTCTTTTTCCATTATTCTGTAAATGTTGCACCATCGCATTTCTGTTCAAATTCCTGAGAACAAGGATGGGGAATTTTAAATCAAGACTTTGCTTGTACGTAAGGGCATAAGCAACAGAGGTTAAATGGTTTTGGGTTTATAGACGTTAGAATGGGGAGACTAGCTAGAGGTCTGTTGGAATAATTGAGCCTCGAGTGACAAAGTCCCAAATGAGGACTACAGCAGATGATGAGGCATAGAAGTATGGTGATGTTACGGAATTGGAAGTAGACAGCTTTAGTGATGGTTCAAATGTGAGTTTCTTTTTTTGAGGAGAACATTTCAGATTCTGACAATTGTCTGAATGAAAACAATTTGCCTCGTCTCTCCTCTTAAACTTTAGTCAATCATTTTGGATCCACGATATTTAGTTTTTGACCCACGTGCTAAGAGAAAACATATTTCTTCTGTGTCTGTTTTATCAAAACCTCGTTTATCTTGAGAACCTGTAGTGGGTAACCTCTTAACCTTCTCTATTATAACGAGAACAGTCCTAACTTTTCATAACTGAAGGCCTTCATCCCAGGTGACACCCTGATACATCTCACTCGCACCCATTGTACGGCCTAAATTAACATATCACCTTACAAAAGGATAGATCATTGGGATCATATCTTGCACATATTGAGACTAATAAAGCCCTCCAAAAATATCCATGATGAACAGTTTCACACAATGGCATGTAACTCGCAAATTTAATTACAATACAGAAAATTATGAGGAATTGTAGTTTGAGGAGAAAGTGAGGACTGCAGATGCTGGAGATCAGAGCTGAAAATGTGTTGCTGGAAAAGCGTAGCAGGTCAGGCAGCATCCAAGGAGCAGGAGAATCGACGTTTCGGGCATGAGCCCTTCTTCAGGAATTGTAGTTTGCCAGGAAACGTAAAGAGGCTACATTCATCTTAAAAAGGAGAAGTAGGAAGAAAATAAAGGAGAATAGGAATCTGGATTACTCATTCACAAATTACTAAAAGTGATGACACAGGTTAATAAGAGCTTTTAAAAGGAACATATTAAAAACATAGAATTGTAAAATAAGGCAATTATGTTCACCTTATATTAAATTTTGATTAAATCACACTTGGAATACTGTGAATAATTTTGGACTCCATTTTATTTAAATTAGCCAAGGAGAGGGACAAGGAGATATTTGGAATATAATACTAAATCTAAATTCAGGAGGGTGTGTTGTAAGGAGGGATCTGACCTTGATCAGTTGGAGTCAAAGGTCAGCAGGCAAAAACAACATGAAGTCATGGTTACCCTTTAAAGACGGTGGCGTCTAAGTGGAGATAACGAAATTCGGCTCTCCCTGGATGGTTTGCAAAGGAATTAAGAAGTGGAATGAGGCAGAAGTGGGCAAATGTCATCTTTGTAAAGGGACATTGTGGCTGAGTGGTTAGCACTGTTACCTCACAGCACCAGAGTCCAAATCCAATTCCACCCTTGCGTGACTGTCTGTGTGGAGTCCACCACTGTCTGCATGGACTTCTAACTGTTCTATTTACTCCCATAGTCCAAAGAAATATAAATTAGGTAGACTGGCCATGCCAAATTGCCCATTGTGTCCAGAGATGTGCAGGCTAGGTAGATTAGCCATGGGAAATGTGGGGTTATGGAGATAGAATGGGGTGCTTGTTCTGGGTGGGATGCTCTGCAGCCTCAATGGGCCAAACAGTCTCTTAGGGACTCGATGATTCAAATAATAAGAGAGATCAAGTTGAACAGAGAAAGGAAATAAGAGAGACAGAGACAACAGGAGAATAATTTGATAGCAAGCATAAAATAGGTCTTCTCTAATATTGTTGAAAAGGTATTAAACTTGCAAATTTTGAGCCAAATTCATTTGACTGTACTCATACAAGTGACACAGAGAAACAGCATGCAAAGACAATAAGCAACATGAAAGGCAAATGGCATGCTCAGCTTTATTGTGAGGGATTGGTTCAAATGAATAAAGAAGTCTTGCTACAATTCTATCAGGCTTTGAGAGACCATGCCTGGACTATTGTGGGCATTGTTCTGACCTCCATATTTAGGGATGAATCTATGTACATTGTAGGCAGTATTATGAAAATTGCCCCATTAAACACATAGGTGGTGTATGTATTTTATGACAGGCCAAATAGACTTTTAGAAATGCTATTACATCGCCAATGAAATAAAAGCTGAATTGTTCTGACTGGCACCAAGAGATCTCGTTATCTTACTGTTACTGAGACAGTCTCTGAGACTTCAAGTGGAAATATTCATCGAGATCTGAGTTCACTGAATATTCACTAGCTTGGAGGCTGTAGTTCTTACTATTTATTAATGGTCTTGACAGGGTCAGAAAGAGGTCACTGTCTAGTCTGCCTCAAAACTAACTCCAGCAGAAATCCAGAATAACATGCTGATTGGGATAAAGTAGTTAATGGATTCTCTTGCCACTTTGACAGATGAGTATTCACTAATAAAAATTAGTTACAGTGTAAATTGATGCTATCCTGTGCAATGGTAGGCCAAAGTCTGAATTTGCATAACCAATTGTAAGTACTGCGCACGAAGTCAATGTTGCAGTTTAGGTTTTAGCTTTGTGCTATGCTCAGTTGTCCCAAAGTCACCGAGCTTTGTTCTTCTCAAATGTCAGAACTCCCTCAATAAGAGAGACTTCCCCAAAGCTAATTGGCCTGTCCAAAGCTAATTTTTTCTCCTGTTATAGAGGTCTACAGCACAAGGCCCTTTGGCCCATCACATGCCTGCTGGTCAAAAACGACCACCTGAGTATTCTAATCCCATTTTCAAGCACTTGGCCTATAGTCTTGATTGCCTTGGCATCACAAGTACACATCTAACTACTTCTTAAATGTTATGAAGGTTTCTGCCTCTGCCACTCTTACAGGCAGGGAGTTCCACATACCCAGCACCATCTGGGTGAAACAATTTTTCCCGACATCCCCTCTAAGCCTCTGCATCCTCAGGAGGCTGAAGTAATTTGGTATTTTTGTTAAGATTCTTACCAATTTTTATAGATGTACCACAGAAGGCATTGTATCCGGATGCATCACAGCTTGGTATGACAACTGCTCTGCTCAGAACTGTAATAGACTACAGAGAGTTGTGAACACAGCCTGGTCCATCACACAAACCATTAACTCCATCTACACTTCCAGCTGTCTCCTAACATCTTCAAAGACATCTCCCATCCCAGTTATAATTTCTTCCAACCTCTTCTGCCAGGCGGAAGATACAAAATCTTAAACACACAGAACAGATTCAAGAACAGCTTTCTTCCCCACTGTTATTAGACTTCTGAATGAATCTCTCAAATTTCAAATTTAATGTTGATCTCACTCTTTGTGCACCTTCTCTGAAGTCATAATGTTGTATTCCTCGCCTTGTACCATCACCCTAGTGCACTTTGGTATGATTTGCCTGCGCTGCACACAAAACAAAACTTTTCATTGTATCTATGTACATGTGACAATAATAAATCAAATCAAAATAAAAACCTTCTGCTCCATATGTTAAATCCATGCCCCCGATCATTCATCTCTCCATCAAGGGGGATAATTTCTTCCTTTCCACCCTGTCTATGTCCCTAATAATTTCACAGATCTTAATCAGGTCCCCTCTCAATTTCTTGTCAGGAAAACAATCTCAGTCTGTCCAATCTCTCTTCATCACGGAAACTTTGCAGCCCAGGCAACATCCTGGTAAATCTCCTCTGCACCTTCTCCAGTGCAATTATATCCCTCCTACAATGTGGATTCCAGAACTGCACATTACACTCTAACATTTTATAGAATTCCAGCAAACCCTCACTGCTCTTAAACTCTATACTTCGAATAATAAAGGGATGTATAGTGTATGATTTTTTAACCACTTTGTCCAACAGCTCCAATACCTTAAGTGACCGGTGTACATGCACATGAATGTCCTTCCCTCCTTGATGCTTCTCAAGGTCCTACTGTTCATTATATATTTGGGATCCTGTTTGCAAGCTCTGAGATTGGCTTTCAGATTGTTGTTATGTTGAGTTTTGGGCTGTCCTATGATGTGGGTTCCCATGCTCAGCTGGCTGTGGAGTACTGAACTTAGTAAATATTTATAAACCATTTACAACGCAGGAATAGGACATTTAACTCATCATGTGTTTATCTTCCACACAAATTTTCCCACATCCCTCTTTGACTCTCTATCAACATAGAGAAGGGCTGAAGAAGGGCTAATGCCCGAAACGTCGATTCTCCTGTTCCCTAGATGCTGCCTGACCTGCTGCGCTTTTCCAGCAACACATTTCCATCTCTATCAACATATCCTAACCGTATGGGTAGAGGTGAGTTGAAAGAGAAGCATAAATTGTAGGTAGACAACTGCATATTTAAGGATCCAAGCTGAAGTCCAATCGGGGCACACAATATATTTTGGCACCACCCTAAAACTGTTCTCCCTCTATCACTTGCCCCTCCCCCAACCAATCAATGCTCTCCTCTGAATTACAGTTCCCTGGTGACTAGCCTGTATTTGCTTCTGGTGAGCTTCCTTCAAGTATGAGCCCAGTCAGTGAGTATCAACACACTTTGGCCAGAAGGAACACCACAGATATGTCCCCCTTCTCATTGAAGAATTTAGGGTCATGCAGGTCAATCTCAACAAAGGAAAGGATATCTGTAGCAAATGGTGTTGAAAGTGCTTACAATCCATTGGAGCATGGGTATATATCTTGCTCCCCCAGTTATGAGCGGATCTCCAAATGCAGACTCAGCACTTCATAGAAACATAGGGTTTTACAGTACAGAAGTAGGCCATTTGACCCATCGTGTCTTCACTGGCTAATCTCATTCTCTAACCCTATCACTTCTGACTCGCTTGGTAATCTATGCACACTTTCTGAGGAACATCACTGACAGACTTAAACCTTTTATTAAGCAGTAGATATTAGATATTATTAATATTAGTATAAATTTAATATTAGATACCAGATATTAGGAAATGGAGATAACTAAGAAAAGTTAAGGAATCTAAGTGGAAAGAAATTGTGTAACCTAGAAATAGTACAGTACAGTTAAGGACAATCAATCACATTAAAGTGTCTGAGAACGGAATATGATTTGAGTTTATATTAACAGCCAACAGCATCATTTCCAGGCTTACATGCCAATGTGCTAGAAAAGCTTTCCATTTAGGATCAGCCTCAACATGGGAGTGAACTATTTCCCAGCTAAGTATTGTTTATATCAGGTGGTCTTAAATAACTCTCAGCTTTCCAAATCCAGAGGAACATTAGTGTGACTCTGTATTCAATTTCTGGCAATTGAATCACACTGCAATAAGTGAACGTGGATGAACCTCAATCCACTGACTGTGTGCGAGCGCTCTAGAGAATTAGCCCTGGTTCAATGAAGAGTGCAGGAGGACATGCCAGGAGCAGCACCAGGCATAACTAAAAGTGTGTGTGTGTGTGCACCATGCAGGTTGTGTTAACATTGGTCAAGAAGGACATCAGCTTTCTTGTGATGCCCCCCCGACTCCCCTGATTGATCAGCTCACTGCCACTACCGTCCACTCTGAAACATGAAGAATGGCCCCGGTTGAACCTTGAGAGGCTGTACTGGGTCCCAAATAGAAATCACTGCCATGGGAAAGCAGTAGGGAAATTTGGAGAGAAGAGCATCATGGATTCTGGATCTAAGCAACCGGAAGTGATGACTGAGATCATAGAATCGCTACTGTGTGGAACAGGCCTTTTGGCCCATTCAGTGTACACTGACCCTCAAAATAGCATCCCATCCCTGTATTTCCTATGTCTAATCCACCTGGCATCCCATCTGAGGGAGTAAACCAGAGAAAACCCACATGGGCGCAGGGAGAACATGCAAACTCCACATAGGCAGTCACCCAAGGGTGAATTTGAACCCAGGTCCCTGGCATTTGTGGGATAGCAATACTAATCGCTGAGCTACTGTGCCACACCACTTGATCAATGAAATAGTAGGTGGCTAAGTTTGCAGCCATTAAAACAGTAGCAGGTGTGTGGATCCTGAAGGTCAGGGAAACTGACCTGAGGAATTTTATTAGATCTTTGATTACCCTTTCAAAGCCTGAGGGCGAGACAAAAATGAGTTTGTTGTTATTGTGAGCGACGATAGACTGAGAATGACTTGTTTGCCATTACTATCAGTTTTCACCAGTGTTTAACAGTCTGCAATGTTAAACCGTGAGCGCCACCTACTGATGCTCTAAACACAAAACAACAAAAGATTTCCTGTCCACATCGGTCCTGATATTTACTGGTAGAGAGCAGAATAATTCGCCAGAGATCCTGTGGCACTTATTGATAGAGTCTAATTTTAGCTCATTTTCTTAGTGTTTTTCCAATGGAAAGTGATGGCATAATGGTATTGGTACTAGACTTGTAAATCCAGAGATTCAGGTAATGTTCTGGGGACCTGTGTTTGAATCCTGCCATAGTAGATGATACATCAACTGCTCGAAAGCCTTAAAGGGACAGACCAGCTGATGTTGACCAAGGAACTTGAAATGACAATGGTAAGCCATACTTACCGTATGAATTCCTACTTATTAACATCTGGAGATGAGGGCTAACATTAGGAGAAAATGCCTGACAGCCGAGTCAAGCAATGGCAGCTCCAACCACTCAAGAAATTTAAGACGTATTCAAGTCAGTTTGATTGGTATAAATGTCCATTCTTCCTACCACCATTGCTCTGTAGCAGCAGTGTATACCATCTACAAATGCACGATAGAAATTCATTAAAACTCCTCAGACAGCACCTTCCAAACCCATGACCACTTCCATTTGGCAGGATGAGGGCAGCACCACCACTTGCAAGTTCCCCACCAAATCACTCACTATCCTGACTTGGAAATATATCGCTGTTCCTTCACAGTCACTGAGTCAAAATCCTGGAGCTCCCTCCCTAATGGTTTGACAAATGGATTGCAGCAGTTCCAAAGGCAGCTCACCACCATCTTCTCAAGGACAACTAGAGATGGGCAATGAATGCTGACCCAGCCAGTGATGCCCACATCCTGTCTACAGATAAAATAATTCTACAGTGGGGCAGAGTGGGAAATTGCCAGTGACGGTAAGAGTGGGGTGGGGAAGAGTGGGATATGCCAATGGTTACAGTGTAAATGCATGTGAAACAGTCAATGAGGTGAAGAGAGATGGTGAGTTTCCAGGGTATTAAGGTGGGGAGGTACATTCTCAGCACCATGCAGGTGTGATTCTGGGTGGCAGGAGGGTGAATTCATTTAGGTTTGAGCATAATGGCATGTTCTATGATTTTTTTAACAGACGCCTCTGTTCTTCTGCCTAACTTGTGACACAGAAGAATGATTCATGATTGTTTCTGTTCTTGCTACTAAAGCTGACGTGAGGAATTCAAGTCTTGACACATTCCGGCCTCCTCCCTCTGCCTCAACATGCCCTCTGCCCCACCCTTGGATCTTCAGAAAGTGAGGGCCCCTTTCTGTCTCTGAACGGATAAATTAGTGATAAGGCAAACAATGTAAAACATCTGTAATCATTCAAATCAGATAGCATAGATTATTACTGTGTATATACAAGAGTGGCATTCCAATTTACCAGGGTTGTCCCTGAGCTTCTGAAATTAAGATTTAATTTTCTTGATACTGCTACAAGCAACGAGGGCAGAAAATAGTTGTTGTTTTTCATTTTCTTTGAATAATTTTTTTATTATTTGGAAGAATATTAGACATGAAGAAGAAATATTATTAGAAAGAAATGCAGGAAGCATTTCTAATGCAGTGATGTAGTGGTAGTGTCACTGGATTAGTAATCCAGCGCCCATGGTTATTGTTGGGGGGATCTGGCTACAAACCCCACCAGAATGATGGTGAAGTTTGAATTTAATAATAAGCTGGTCTAATGGTAACCATGTAACTACCGTCCATTGATAGTTTAAAAAAGTCACTAATGCTCTTATAGAGTCAAAGAGTCATACAGCATGGAAACAGATTCTTCTGTCCAATCAGTCTGTGCCGAAAATAATCCCAAATCTGAACTATAATCACACCTGTTCCTGACCCATATCCATCCCATTTTCTATTCATGTACTTATTGAAGTGTCTTTTAAACATTGTAACTGTGCCAGCAGTCACCACTTCCTCAGGAAGTTTGTTCCACACGCAAACCATCCTTTGTGTAAACAAATTGCTCTTCATGTCTTTTTTAAATTCTTCTCCTCTCACCTTAAATATGTGCTCCCTAGCCTTGAAGTCACTGAACCTTGGGAAAAGACACCTACTATTAACCCCATCTATGCCCCTCCTGATTTTATAAATGTCGATAAGGTCACTTCTCAATTTCCTACGCTCCAGTAACAAAATGTCTTGACCGATCCAGCATCTCCTTAAAACTCAAAACTTTCCGAACACGAGAACTTCCCGGCAGATCTCTTCTGAACCCTCTCCAGCTTAATGTCCTTCCTATAACTGGGCGACCAGAACTGGAAACAATACTCCAGAAGAGGCCTCACCAATGTCCTGTACAACCTCAACATATTGTCCCAACTCTGATAAGGAGCTTTGCCATCTTTACCTGGTCTGGCCTACATTGAATTGAGTTGAATTGAATTTATTGTCACGTGTACCGAGGCACAGTGAAAAGCTTTCTCTTGTGAGTAATATAGGCAGATCACAGAGTTAGCAGACCCACACTACTGCTCTGTGCAATTGCCCCAGCAATTAGGGATGGGCAATAAATGCTAGCTTCGCTGGTAATGCTCATGTCCTACGAATGAAAAAAAACCTCCAAGTTTCCCTTCAAGCCACACACCACCCTGACTTAGAAATATATTGATGCTCCTTTCACTGTCACTGGGTCAAAATTCTGAAACCTTCTTGCGAACAGCAGTGTCAGGGTGCCTACAACAAACAGACCTCAGTGGTTCAAGAATGTGGCTCAAACCTCTCCAGGCTCATTAGAGATTATCTTTGTCAGCGATGCCCACATCTCTAATAAGAATAAAATGCTTTAATTCTAATAAGATGCATTGTGGTGCTTCATTGGAACAAAATGTGATATTAAGCCACATGAAAAGAATAGGTGATTAATAGCTTGCTTTAAGAGGAAGCTTTAAGGAATATCTTAAAAGAGGAAAGAAACATTGAGATTCAGAGACTGCATCCTTAAACCAAGGACTGCGTTTGCTGAAGGTACAGTTGTTGGTGGTAGGGTGATAGAAATCGAGAATGTTTAAGAGGCAAGAAATCTAGGGGTTCCGTGAGCCTGGAACGTTGTAGGGCTGGAAAATGTTAAACTGGAGAGATTTTAACATAAGGATGAGAATTTTATATTCATTGCCTTGGTGAATCTGGATCCAACGGGAGTCAATGTGCACTGGACTTAGAGAGGACAAAGTTTTGAATAAGTTGAATTTAACAGAGGATGTTGGTGGGACTCTGACCACCGGGGTAATAGAAAAACATAGTTTCAGATAAAACCTGATCCAGATGTAAATGCGATGGCAGGAAATACAGGCTCTGAGAATATGTTGCAAGATTGCCTGTGGAAAGCAACAAACATCTCTTGCTCAATCACATGATGCAATGGAATTAAGCAAGAAGGTCATCATTTACAGATGTCAAGTGAGTCAGTGGGACTAACAAGCTTACTCATATGAATTGTATTATAATTAATTATCCCACTGTGGATTGACTCAAGATCAATCCTGACACAGCACTTCTTCACTGACAAATTTCAAATGGACTGTTGCAAAGTTATTCTAAATAGCTATCAACATGTTCGGCAATATATATTAACTGTACATCAGGTCATATTTGTAGGTCTGACGGCAGCACCAAGCTTCTTGGTAATTATGATGTCCATTTTATTTCTGTAACAAAAAGCCAGGGGTGTAATTGACATTCACATTTTAAAGCTGAAAATGTGTTGCTGGAAAAGCGCAGCAGGTCAGGCAGCATCCAGGGAACAGGAGAATCGACGTTTCGGGCATAAACCCTTCTTCAGGAATGAGGAAAGTTCATCCAGCAGGCTAAGATAAAAGGTAGGGAGGAGGGACTTGGGGGAGGGGCGTTGGAAATGCGATAGGTGGAAGGAGGTCAAGGTGAGGGTGATAGATCAGACTGGGGTGGGGGCGGAGAGGTCAGGAAGAAGATTGCAGGTTAGGAAGGCGGTGCTGAATTCGATGGATTTGACTGAGACAAGGTGGGGGGAGGGGAAATGAGGAAACTGGTGAAATCCGAGTTCATCCCTTGTGGTTGGAGGGTTCCTAGCCGGAAGATGAGGCGCTCTTCCTCCAACCGTCGTGTTGTTGTGGTCTGGCGATGGAGGAGTCCAAAGACCTGCATATCCTTGGTGGAGTGGGAGGGGGAGTTGAAGTGTTGAGCCACAGGGTGGTTGGGTTGGTTGGTCCGGGTGTCCCAGAGGTGTTCTCTGAAACGCTCCGCAAGTAGCCGGCCTGTCTCCCCAATATAGAGGAGGCCACATCGGGTGCAGAGGATGCAATAGATGATGTGTGTGGAGGTGCAGGTGAATCTGTGGCGGATATGGAAGTTTCCTTTGGGGCCTTGGAGGGAGGTGAGGGGGGAGGTGTGGGCGCAAGTCTTGCACCTCCTGCGGTTGCAGGGGAAGGTGCCGGGAGTGGAGGTTGGGTTGGTGGGGGGGTGTGGATCTGACGAGGGAGTCACGGAGGGAGTGGTCTTTACGGAATGCTGATAGGGGAGGGGAGGGAAATATATCCTTGGTGGTGGTCCGTTTGGAGGTGGCGGAAATGACGGTGGATGATGCGCTGTACATGGAGATTGGTGGGGTGGTAGGTGAGGACCAGTGGGGTTCTGTCCTGGTGGCGGTTGGAGGAGTGGGGCTCAAGGGCGGAGGAGCGGGAAGTGGAAGAGATGCGGTGGAGGGCATCGTCGACCACGTCGGGGCGGAAATTGCGGTCCTTGAATACTCATTCACATTTTAAAGGCCAACTTACAATGTCCTTTTGTAAAACAAAGAACTGCAGAACCAGGAGATTGGAAACAAAAACCAGAAATTGCTAGAGTAACTCAGCAGGTCTGGCAGCATCTATGAAGAGAGAAACAGTTAACATTTTGAGTCCAGTGACCGTTCAGGACCTGAGTCAATTCATGTCTTGTGTTAATTCCTCAGTCACACCTAGGACAGGATTGTGTCTTAGATTTGCAAAGCTGCCAATAATAGCCCAGATTCAATCTATCAAAAGCTAATTTATATTTTCGGTGCCTGGGGGTTGGTGGTTGCAACAATTTGTCAAAACGGTAGAATGCAATGGTATGGGTGAACTTAGTACAGCTAAGAAGAAGGATCACTGGATTTGAAATGCGAACTCTGCCTTCTCACCACAGATACTGCCGGACCCTCTGAGTTTCTCCAGAATTTTGGTTTTTGTTTTAGTATAGTTGTCAAGAGGTGACAGAAGGTGACAAATAGCTGAAGCAGGATCAGGAGAGGATCAGTGTTGTGTCTGTGCTTAAACTCCTGAATGCCATTAGATCATTGGACAGTTAATTGGGTTTTTCATTGTTCACAGGATGTGGGCATCACTGGGTCAGTCAGCGTTTATTGCCCATCCTTGGTTGCCCTCAAGAAGGTGTTGGTGAGTTGCCTTCTTGAACCGCTGCAGTCCATGTTGTGTTGATAGGTCCACCATGCTATTAGAGAGGGATCTCAGATCCACAAGATTCCACTGAATTTGAAACCACTTTGGTTAGTTACCATGACATTGCTGGCTACCATTTCTTTTGATCAAACATTTGAAAGTGAAGTAAAAATGAGCTAATAATCAGGGGGAGACATTGTATTTTCCATTTTCCATCATTTCAACTGATTTCCTCTGCTCCTTTATCAGATCCTGTACAACAGGCATCCCCTGGGGTTTCCTGAAGAAAATGAAGTAGATCACTGATTCACACAGTTATTGTTGCAGCAAAAATGTTATTTCTGATCTTTCTGATGAGATCTTTTGGTATTTTTTAGCAGTGGTTTCCCAAAGACTTTCCTGTCACCAAGACCACTGGTTATATTAAAGTCTGTTGCTACCCTCACAATATTTCAATGACAGAATGAATGCTCCAGAACTTGTCATACCTCCAGCCAAACCATTCCAGTCCAATTACAACACTCACAATGAGGAAAAGTATTCAAAATTAAAGGACAAATCCAATTTGGTGAATTAATCACATCAGTCATCAGCAAAGTGAGGGAAGGTATCTTCACCAGGCACTTGCTAATCATCTGCTCACTAATCTGGATTCTATTGGATCCACTTACTCCACTTTCGCTCCAAATATGGTTAATAGAGCTGAAGTCCAGAGGTGAGGACACCAGCTTAGTTCGGATTCAAGTCAGCTCCCTGTGGAATTCTTCATTTTTTATAAAACAAAAGCAAAATTCTGTCGAACAAAATCAGAAAGTGCTGGGAAAACTGAGCAAATCTGGCAGCATCTGTTGAGAGAAAGCAGAGTTAATGTTTCAGGTCCAGTGACCCTTCTTCAGAATACTGTGGATGTTAGAAATCAGAAATCAAAACAGAAAGTGCGAGGAGTACTCAGTGGGTGCTGGCATGAGATGGGAGCAAAATGGAGCAAGCGTTTTGAGTTAAAAATAATTTCTTCTGGAAAACCACAAGATCCAACTTCCATCGGTCAACTGCTGCTCATTTGAAATATTGAGACTACGTTGGATCAGTTTGCAGTTCTTCCATATGGCAGCTGTGATGGAGAAACATCAGTCTCCTGGGGTTACTGGTTTTCCAGCTTGACTTTGTCCATGGACAGAACATCACCTGCTTGGGTTACACAGCAAACTGCTGCTGTGTTTAGATTTCACACCAACCTCCAAAGTCACGCCATCTTTCTATTCCAAGTTGACTCTAAGTGCAGATTCATCATTCCTACAGAAACACTCCTATCAGTGTTTACTCTGGTTCTCAACCCTCAAATAATTTCTGCACTTCATGCACTTTACCTGCTTCTAAACTCAGACAATAATTTGATGATGTTCAGTTCTGACTCCAGTTTCCATTTCCATGTCACCGTATCCCTCTACGAGTCCTGTGATCAAACTCTAGATTCTATGCTATTATTTCTGATCTATTTCTTGTATCCCATTTACTCTCATGTTTGCAAACTCGTGTTTATGTAAGTAAAAATTTGAGCTCTTTCTGAGTCCATTTCTATGTGAATTTTGGCTGTTGTCTGACCCAAGCCCCGTCCATCTACCTCCACGAGTGCATTTTTTTACCGTCATTTCTTTTTACTTTTCGCGAGACACCTCTATTTCTTATTTCACTTCTCCACTCTCAGGTATGTGCTCCTGCCAATTCCAAACTCCAACCCTTCGATACTCCTTGAACTTCATCTCACTTGCTCCTGTCCTAAGTTGTCAGATAACCCACCCGTTTGCCTCTGAGCCTTTCATGCCATCTCATAGAGGACTAGTTGGGGCACTTGCCACTGCTTCTTTAGGAGTGGCAGCTCAACTGCCCCTACCAACTCTTGCCTACTTTCCTGTCCAATTCTGCTAGAGAGTGGGGCCAATCTCGTAACATTTTCCTTGTCTGTTTTTGTTGTATGAGGCTAAACCCTTCCTATTCATATATCGTCCATTTGCCTTTCAAATGCTGTAAGTGTACCAGCCTCCACCACTTCCTCTGGCATCTCATTCTATACACACACCAATCTCTGTATAAAAATGTTACCCTTTTGATCCTTTTAAATCTTTTCCCTGTCACCCTAAACCTATGCCCTCTGGTTTTGGACTCCCCTATATTGGGAAAAGACCTTGTCTATTTACCCCATCCATGCCCCCCATGATTTTATAAACTTCTGTAAGGTCACTCCTCAGTCTCTGACGTTCCAGGGAAAACAGCCTCAGCCCATTCAGCCTCTCCCTATAGCTCAAATCCTCCAACCCTGGCAACACCCTTGTAAATCTTTTCTGAACCCTTTCAAGTTTCACAGCATATTTCCTATAGCAGGGAGAACCGAATTGCACACAGTATTCCAAAAGTGGCCTAGCCAATGTCCCACATAGCCATAACATGACATTTCAATTCCTATACTCAATGTACTGACCAACAAAAGAAAGCATGCCAATTGCCTTCTTCACTATCCTATCTACCCTCAACTATACTTTCAAGGAACTATAAACCTGCACATCAAGCTGGCTTCATTCAGCAAAACTCCCCAGGATCTTACCATTAATTGTGTAACTCTTATGACATGGGGTAAACCCCTCTACTAATTTAAACAAGCAACATAGAAAAAATTCACCCTGTGCTGTAGTCTGTGAAAATTCGAGAGGCAAAGAACTATCCCAAAGTCACCATTTAAAGTACAAAAAAAACTTAAGAACTTTATTCTTTAAGTCTAACAGAGAATGTTAACAAACAACTCCTTTCTCTAAACCTATCTTTTACCTTCCCCTCTACAATACTGGTCCGATAAAAAATCCCAATTGCGAATTACAAAAAGAAAATCACTTTTCCAAACCAGTCAGCTCTGCCAAGTGTCCTCTGTAGATTTTCCTCTGTTTTCTTTTCTTCTTCTTAGGGATCCTGCTTCATGGCTCATTGCTAGATAAAGGTACCTTTAAGAGAGCAGACCTTTCTGCAAGCAGTATTTCTCTAGTTGTTGGTGCTTGGCTGTTTTGGCTGCTCTTTGCCGCTCTGGTTAACTGTCCAAAAATGTCTGATATTTATACCCCAAAACATGGATCGTTTCATTGTTTTAATATTATCAAAATATTAAATGCAAACTTGATTGGAGTTTTGATTTGGAGATGCCGGTGTTGGACTGGGGTGTACAAAGTTAAAAATCACACAACACCAGGTTATAGTCCAACAGGTTTAATTGGAAGCACACTAGCTTTCGGAGCGACGCTCCTTCATTAGGTGATTGTGTCACACAATCACCTGATGAAGGAGCGTCGCTCCGAAAGCTAGTGTGCTTCCAATTAAACCTGTTGGACTATAACCTGGTGTTGTGTGATTTTTAACTTTGATTGGAGTTTGGTATCTTGGGGCATAATTTAAAGTGATTGGTCAAATTGGAATTTGCTTTTGTCTCGTAGCAACCCAGCCATTGCTAGCTGTTCTGACATTGTTACCTTGTTCCGGACCCTCTGTGCTTCTCTAAGTCATTGCTAGCTATCAACTCTCATAAAGGTACAGTACCCCTTAAACCTTCCTTATAGTAAATCCTGCCCTGATCTGCTGTCCACTACATCTCCAATTTTGGTGTCACCTGCAAAGTTATTGACTATACCTCCTATGTTCACATCCAAATCATTTATATAAATGACAAAAAATGGTGGGTCCAGCACCGATCCTTGTGGCACTCCACTGGCCACAGGCCTCCAGTCTGAAAGGCAACCCTCCACCACAACCCTTTGTCTTCTACCTTTGAGTCAGTTCTGTATCCAAATGGCTAGTTCTCCCTGTTTTCCATATGATATAACCTTGCTAACCAGTTTACGATGAGCAACCTTATCAAGTGCCTTACTGAAGTCTATGTAGATCACATCCACTGCTCTGGCCTCAACAATTCTCTTTGTTACTTCTTCAAAAAACTCAGGTAAGTTAATGAGACACAATTTCCCACACAGAATGACATGCTGACCATCCCTAATCTGTCCTTGCCTTTCCAAGTACTTGTAAATCCTTCCCTCAGGATCCCCTCCAACAACTTGCCCACCACCAATGTCAGGCTCATTGGCTTGTCCTTACCACCCTTATTAAATACCACGTTAGCCAACCTCCAGTCTTCTGGCACCTCACCTGTGGTTATCGATGATATAAATATCTCAGCAAGGAGCCCAGGAATCACTTCCTTAGCTTCCCACAGAGGTCTAGGGAAAACATGATTAGGTTCTGGGGATTTATCCACCTTTATTAAGCTGTTCAGCACCTTCTCCTCTGTAAGATAGACAATTTCAAGATAACGCTATTTATTTCTCGACACGCTATCTTTCTCCACAGTAAGCACCGATGCAAAATACTCGTTTAGTAGCTCACTCTGCGGTTCCACACATTGTTGGCCTTGCTAATCTTTAAGGGGCCCTATTCGCTCCCTAGTTACCCTTTTGTCCTTAATGTATTTGTAAGACCCCTTTGGATTCTTGAAATTGACAACTGATTATCACTCCACAGACCAATTGGTTGCTTACTTCCCTTTCCATATATTCCCTGTCTCCAGTTCATCGACAACTAAACTTCCCTCACTGGTTCAAGAAAGAACCGCGTAAACAGCACTTACTATAAGTGTCCAGGGATTTTAAAATAGTCCTTTTCTCATTTCAGTCCACAAAGTTCAGAAAAACAAAAAGACACAACTTTTACGCTAACTAGGAAGATAACCTAGTACTGCTGCCTCACAGCACCAGGGTCCCAGGTTCGATTCCAGCTTCGGGCAACTGTCTGTGTGGAGTTTGCACATTCTCCCTGTGTCTGTGTGGGTTTGCTCCGGGTGCTCCGTTGTGTAAGTTAGGTGCATTAGTCAGGGGTAAATGTAGGGTAGGAGAATGGGTCTGGGTTTTCAGACGGTAGGTGTGGACTTGTTGGGCCAAAGGACCTGTTGCCACACCGTCAGGCTTCTATTTTCTTTGTAAAAATGAATAGCAAGACTTTCCATAGGTATTTAATTAGGAAAGTGAGTTTTGGTTCTGAATAAGGGTTTATGGTCAATAATAATGAAGTGGCAAAATTCAAAGAACCAATACTTTGCTTCTGCCTTCATTACAGAGGAAATAAAAATGTTCTAGTAATAGCTATAAATCAGGAGTTTTAAAGGAGAAAGTAACAACAAAATTACCATCATGAGGGAAATGGTACTAATTAAACTGATGAGCTGAGGCTAACAAGTCTCTAAGTCCAGATAAACTTTATCCTAGCGTTTTTAAAGAGCTTGCTAAAGAGGTGGTACATGGTTTGCTGTTAATTTTCCAGAATTTTCTAGATCTCAAAAGCTTCCATCAGATTGAAAAATATAAAATCTAAACCTTCTATTCAAGAATGGAAGGAGGTAGAAAACAGGAAATAACAGGCTAGTTAGATTCTCTGTCACGGGTATGGTATTCCCATTGATCATTTAAGAAATGATAACTTTTTTAAAAAAAACTCAAGATAATCTGAATGAATCAGAATGGTATCGTCAAAAGGAAATCAGGTTTTACTAATTTTTTGGAGTTCTTTGAAGAAATAACGTGCTGTGGATAAAGAGGAGTTTGTAGACATACTACATTTGGGTTTACTATAATCATTTAAAGTTATTGCGGAAAATAAAAGCTCATGATGTAGAGGGTAACATATTAGCATGGATAAAAGATTGGCTGACTAATAGAAAACAAGGAATATGCTTAAATGGCCTTTGTCTGATTGGCAGGAGTGGAGTCCCTCAGGAATCTATTTTATGGTTTCAACTTTTTACAATCTGCATCAAAAACTTAGGTGGAAAGACATTCTAATTAAATTCACAGATGACACCAAAATAGTTTGGAAAGTATGTTGTGAAGAAGACATGAGGAAGTTGCAGATAGGTTGCATGAGTGAAATAAAATCTGGCAGATGTTGGAAAACATAAAGTCCTTCATTTTGGCAGGAAGAATACAAAAACAGAATATTTATTAAATGGAGAATTACAGCAGAATTCTGAGGTCAGCGAGATTTACGTGTTCTGGTTTTTGAATCACAATGCGTAATCAAAAAGACTGATCGTGTACTATCCTTTGTAATGAGAGGAATTGAACCTAAAAGTGTTTTCTTCACCTCCCGAGATGTGGTTGTTGTTGACTGGCCATTTGTTGCCCGTCCCGAGATGCCTTAGAGAGTGCGTTGGTAAACTTCCTTCTTGAACCACTGAAGTCCGTGTGCTGTAGGTAGACCCCTTAGGGAGGCAATTCCAGGATTTTGATCTAGCAACAGTGAAGGAATGGTGATGTATTTCCAAGTCAGGGTAATGGGTGGCTTGGAAGGGAACTTGCAGGTGGTGGTATTGATATATATCTGCTGCCCTGGTCTTTTTGATGAATATAATTGTGGATTTGGAAGGTGCTATCTGAAAATCTTTGGTACATTTCTGCAGTTTATCTTGTAGATCGGGCACATTGCTGTTACTGAGCTTCGATAGTGGAGGGAGTGGATGTTTGTGGATGTGGTACCAATTGAGCGAGCTGCTTTGTCTTGGATGGTAGTAAGCTTCTTGAGTGTTGTTGGGGCTGCACTCATTCAGGCAAAGGGGGGGTGTATTCCATCACAATCTTGACTTGTAGATGGTGGACAGGCTTTGGGGAATCAGGAGATGAGTTACTAGCAAAAGTGTTCCTAGCCTCTGATCTGCTCCTGTAGTCTCAGTATGACAGAATGTTATGCCTCACACCTAAATGGCTCACTTAACCAGGATCCAGCTACAACTAGTTCTGAATTAATCAATTCTTTTACAGGGCACTTTATTAAAAAAAAACTTGATTATGGCTGACAGAGTTTAAACTGCAAATTTCAGTTTAATGCTAATGGGAAACTATATTAGATTTGTAAAAATTAGAAATTTTTACATTTTTAATCCAACGACTGCATGCAAACAGTACTCAATACCTTAAAATATTTATTCTCCCGTCATCGCTGGTTCTGTTGTCAAACACCTTGAATTTGTATCCTCTGGTTATTAATTCCTCAGCCACTGGAGACAATTTCTACTTTATCCAAGTTATTTAATTTATCAAAACCCTTCATGTTTTTCAAAACTTTATGTCTCCATTTGGCCTTTTATGCCTGAAGGAAAATCAGCCATATTTCTCACTGTCCATGCAAAATTAATCCTTCATCCCTGAATTAAGTCTTCCTGTACACTCCCCAAATGTTCCTTGTTCTTCCTTAATTCACTCCAACAAGGACTGAACTTATATGCTACCCTGGATGCTTTCAGATCATGCCCAGTGGCTCCACACTTATGTGCTGCTTCTCTGCGCTAACCCCAAAAGTTCTCACAATGCCAATATCTGACCAGGTAGTTGTCAGTGTAGGAGCAATTGAATTGTATTGATTCTTGATCATCATATCCTATTCCTCCAGTTCTTGGTTTCCATAAACTGCCCTGGTTACTGGGTACCAGAAAGAAGCAGTGTACAAGATTTCTGTGAGAGGTGATTCATGAAAGCCAGAGGTTGGTGCTTAACCACCTGCTTGTAACTGTGAAGAGATGATGGAAAAAAGGGAAGTGGGATTTGAGAAGAAGAGTTAGGTATAAGGATGCCATCAGTCTCAATATTTTCAGTCCTTTCACTGTCAGTTATAGTCTCAGTGATAACCACACCAATAATGGAGATCACCATTCCTCTGTTGGGGTTAGTAGATAGTGCCTTGCCTGTCCCCTGCTGCTTACCTTCTTATATTTTTGGTTATGTGCTACCTTGTCCTGCAAGGGAGAGGAAAGTGAGTCAATATATGTGTGCCAGGTGCAATATATTGGGTAATATGTCTGTTATGACTGAATAATGGTAATGTGCGCAATTGTGGGATGTGGGGGTGAGTCTTGCAGCATTGCTAGGTTTGTTGAAATGCTTTCAGATGCTATGTATCAATTGTGGTTGATAGAGTAGGTCAGTAATTGATGGAGTGTGCTATATCAACAATTGTATAAGCACTGCGGTGCAGTTGGTGTGATTTGGCATTTGAAAATGAAATCTTTGACCTTAACTATCAGATGAGGTCATTTGAAATTCTTCAGGCAGAGCCTTATCCGTAATGTCTTAGTGAAATTGGAGAAGATTGTAAATAAATCATCTCTTGTAGACCAAATGCTGAGTGGGCGCCTCTCAGTTAGAAATTTTCTGGAGGCCTTGAGGCATCTTCTTTATTTGCTTCAACAACCTATGGACCTGAAAGGCATGAACTGCTTCCAGCTTCTGTTTCCAGCCAGATGACGCATACTGATGCTCCTTAGAGAAGGAAGCTCTGTAACGCCAAAATTAAGTATTTACTCTACCTCTTTTGCAGTGCTGGCATGCTCCTCAGTCATTTCCCATCCTTGAAATCAATTTCTGAAATGTTAATGTCAAGATACTAGGCTCTTCAAAGAGTTGTAACTGCAAGATATCTCAGTTCTAATCTATGCTGAGAGATTGCAGAGCTCACGAGAATAGTTTGCTAGTTGAGTAATCTTGCTTACCCCAGAAGTGAACTCATTTCTTCTGCAATTCCAAATTCCCATTCAGTTTCAGGTTTCCGATGTTCATGCATTTTACCATCGTTTAAAACTCTGAGCACCCCACCAGAAAGCAATTGTCAGCATTCAACTTCCTCTTACTCTTTGCGTGTTGATCTGTCCAACTTCTGACAGTTAACTGACATATTTATCTGCTTTATTCTGTGTGGCTAGACATCAGCTAGCCCCATCTTTGTATCTTTGCTTGCCAATAGGTTTGGTTTAGATTAATTAGTCTCGCAAACTTGTAGTTAACATGATTCTGCCTCTCTGTCTATATTTATTTGTTTGACAGTCTATCTCTTTGCAAAATTCTATTTTGTTCAGTCCTTCTCCAATGATTCAATCAGCTCTTCATTGATTTCTTTTCTGATTGTGATGAATTCATTTGTTGGATTTATTCTCAATGCCCTCTGCTTTCAGTTGGCTCAAGTGGAACCACATCAGTCTCTATGTCTGCATATATCAGATGAACATTGTTTCTGTGGTTTCCAGTCTCTGCTTGTGGTGACTTCTTATCAAACTCTACTTATCATCAGTGACCTCATAGCAATGATCATTTTTGTGCTTCAATATTTAGATCAAATCCCCTAGAATTTGTATATCAAAATAAAGCTCCAATTCAATAGCCAATACTACACTCTTCAGCCACACATTAAAGGCTCACAATACTTCTGTTTTGGTTTGCTAGTAAGTGCAAGCACAAAGGCAGGAAGCTTGTCATGATTGTCAGCAGTCGTCAGTCAAGGGGACGGACAAATTGCTGTGCAGCACAGTGCTATGTAAATCTGTCACTTATAATATATGTGCGGAACCACAGGAGATGAGGGAGATACTAAACGAGTATTTTGCAACAGTGTTTACTGTGGAGAAGGACATGGCAGATATAGAGTGTGGGGGAATAGATGACGACATCTTGAAAAATTACAGAGGAGGAAGTACTGGATGTTTTAAAACATATAAATGTTTATAAATCCCCAGAACCTGATCAGGTGTAACCTAGAACTCTGTGGGATGCGAGGGAAGTGATTGCTGGGCCTCTTACTGAGATATTTGTATCATCAATAGTCACAGGTGAGGTGCTGGAAGACTGGAAGTTGGCTAACACGATGCCACTATTTAAGAAAGGTGGTAAAGAAAAGCCAAGGAACTACAGACCAGTGAGCCTGACATCAGTGGTGGGCAAGATGTTGGAGGGAGTTCTGGGGGATAGGATTTACATTTATTTGGAAAGGCAAGGGCTGGTTAGTGATACTCAACATGGCTTTGTGTATGGGAAGTCACTTGATTGAGTTTTTTGAAGAAGTAACAAAGAAGATTGATGAGGACAGAATGGTGGACGTGATCTATCTGCACTTCAGTAAGGCGTTTGACAAGCGTCCTCATGGTAGACTAGTTAGCAAGGTTAGATCACATGGAATACAGAGAGAACTAGCCATTTGGATATTGTGATGATGCTGCTCCTTTAGCAAGGTTGTGTTGTCTTTGGTTGTTTTCAAAAATGTTTTATCAGACACAGGTTCTGAAATGTCTGGCTTGATCTACTTGAAGAAGCTTTTAAGTTAAAAAAAAACCACTTGTACAAGGTAAGGGGAGTGGACAGTGCTCCCAGCTCAGCTTTTCTCTGGTTTAGTTTAGTATGGTTTGGGTTTTAGCAGTCTGGCTGTTCAGAGAAAACAGTCAGTTGTTTGAGGCTGCTGGTCAAAGAAACAGCTACATGGAAGAAAGTGTTCCATGCTGAATCTCTCCGCCATTTATCTCTCTCCTGTAAGACCTTGTATTTGAGTTTACCTTTTTTGCCAATGGGGGTTTATGGGGATTGTTGCAGGAATTTGGAACAGCATCATTAAGTTGGGATAATGTGTTGGGTTTTCGGATAGGTTACCTTATTCTATGTTCTGATCTCCTTTGTTTGTATTTCATTCAGCAATCTTGTTAATAAATTCTGTTTTGTTTAAAACTAAGTTTTTGGGCCAGCTGTATCCCTCCTGGAATATCCATCTTCCACCTGCTTAAAACAATTCGCAAAGTTAGGGTCTGGGCTATTTTCTTGAAATATTTTGAGGGGGTCTGGACTGATCCATAACAGACTGGGGAATGTTTGCTGGATTTGTTCTATAGTTCCAATTTGGGAATAGGTTGGGGTTGGACTCGAAGGCAGCGAGTGGTAAGTGTTAATGTCTTTTGTTCCAGGTGTTGAAATTGGTTGGTTTAAACAGTGCTTGGCGTAGTAATGGTTCTTTCAGTCACCAAGAGTTTTCTGGGGTTGGAAGAAGTGACTCTGGGAGCTTTGGAAAAGATGAATAAGGCCAAGCTGCTGGAATGAGCAGACAATCTGAGTTGGCGTTGCCTCCTTCCATGAGGAAATGAGAGATAATTACAGCAATAGCTCAGCATTTGAAATTGCTGGAAACACCATCAGAATCTTTAGAGATGACTAAAATTCAATTGAAAATGAAGCAGGTTGAGTTGGAAGCAAAAGACAAGGAAAGGGCAACAAAAATGAAACACTTTGAATTATGATTAAAAGCAGAGGAAAGAGAAAAAGAACGAAAGGCCCAAGCAAAACATAACGAAAAAGAGAGAGAAAGAGAGAGAGAAGCGAAAGAGAGAGCGAGAGGGAGAGAGGAAAGGAGATAGAGGAAAGGAAGAGTGAGAGGGAGTTGGAAGTTCAGACATTGACACTTAGACAGGAAAGGCAGTTTAAAAGGATGGAGCTGAAGGCTGAGGTTAGCCAGAGGTAGTGAGGGAAGAGAATGAGGATGAGCAAACCCATGGTAGCCAAAGGCCTGGTGAGAAACTGTTTAAATATATTCAAGTGTTGCCCAAATTTGATGAGAAGGATGTGGAAGCCTTTTTCTTCTCATTTGAAAAGGTGGCTAAACAAATGCAGTGGCCAGTGACCATGTGGGTTTTGTTGATCCAAACAAAACTTATAGGTAGAGCTAGTGAGGTATTCACTTCACTATCAGAGGAGGTGTCTGGGGCATATGAAGAGGTGAGAAAAGCCATCTTAAGTGCATATGAGCTTGTACCAGAAGCCTACAGACAATGTTTCAGGAATCTAAGGAGGGGACCTGGTCAAACCTACATTGAGTTTGAAAGGATCAAACAGAGTGATTTTGATAGGTGGATGAGGGCATTAAAAATAGAGCAAACCTATGACGTTCTTAGACGATTATTTTGGAGGAGTTCAAAAATTCACTTCCTGAATTAGTGCGAACTTATGTGGAAGAGCAGAGAGTTAATACAGCAAGGTTAGCAGCTGAAATGGTTGATGATTATGAGTTGGTCCATTAATCAAAGTTTGGCTTTCAAAATCAATTTTTATTGACACCAAAATTGGAGGTACAGTGGACAGCGAAGAAGATTACTTCAGAGTACAATGGGATATTGATCACATGGGCCCATCAGCTGAGGAATGGCAGATGGAGTTTAATTTAGATTAATGTGAGGTGCTACATTGTAGAAAGGCAAATCAGGGCATTATAAACTTAATGGTAAGGTCCTGGGGAGTGTTGCTGAACAAAGAGACCTTGGAGTGCAGGTTCATAGCTCCTTGAAAGTAGAGCAACAGGTAGATAGGATAGTGAAGAAGGCATTTGGTTTGCTTTCCTTTATTGGTCAGAGTATTGAGTACAGGAATTGGGAGGTCATGTTGTGGTTGTACTTGACATTGGTTAGGCCAGTTTTGGAATATTATGTGCAATTCTGGTCTCCTTCCTATCGGAAGGATGTTGTGAAACTTGACAGGGTTCAAGAAAGATTTACAAGGATGCTGCCAGAGTTGGAGGGTTTGAGCTATAGGGAGAGGTTGAATAGTCTGGGGCTGTTTGCCCTGGTGCGTCGGAGGCTGAGGGGTGACCTTATAGAGGATTATAAATTCATGAGGGGCATGAATAGAGTAAATGCACATGGTCTTTCCCCCAGGGTGGGGGTGTCCAGAACTAGAGGGTATAGGTTTAGGGTGAGAGGGGAAAGATTTAAAAAGGACCTAAGGGGCAACATTTTCATGCAGAAGGTGGTGTGTGTATGAAATGAGTTGCCAGAGGAAGTGGTGGAAGTTAGTACAATTGCAGCATTTAAAAGGCATCTGGATGGGTATATGAGTAGGAAGGGTTTAAAGGGATATGGGTTAAGTGCTGGCAAATGGGACTAAATTAAATTAGGATATCTGGTCACATGGATGAGTTAGACCGAAGAGTCTGTTTCCATGCTCTACATCTGTATGACTCTATGACTCTATAAGACAGTAAGGTCTCAATTACATCCAATACAGTCTGATGTCTATAACAACTAAATTGTACAGGAATGACAGCATCATCTAAGCACACACTGCAATATTCACACAGACACCGGCATACAATAGACACACATGTACACAAATACACATAGACAGACAAACAGGGAGACATGCACACACAGACACACACTGACAAACACAGGTACAAACATACATAGATGGACACATAGACTCACACTGGCACGCACAGACACACACTGATAAACATAGACGTACAAATCTACTCACACAAAGCACACTGATAAGCGCAGACACACAAATGCACACAAACACACACTGATAAGCACAGACACCCAAATACATACACAGACACAAGCCAATAAACACAGACACTCAAGTACACACACAGACACCCGCTGATAAACACAGACTCCCAAATGCACACAGACACCCGCTGATAAACACAGACATACAAATATACACACACTAATAAACACAGACACACAAATACACGCCGATAAACACAGACATGCAAATACACACACAGACACACTTCAATAAACACAGACATACAAATACACACACAGACACCGGCTGATAAACACAGAAACACAAATACACACACATACACACTTCGATAAACACAGACATACAAATATATACACACTGATAAACTCAGACAGACAAATACACATACACACACTGATAAACACAGACACACAGGTCTACACACAGACACACAGATGGATATATACACACAAAATGCTACATGTACATCCACACACCAACATGTGTACACACTCATAAAAGATACATAGAAAGGCAAATAGCACATAAGCACAACATCTTTACGAAAGACTTGGCTTTTTCAGATCATTCATTAACTTTTTTAAAAAATGCTCGCCCATCCTTATTCACTCTGAGCAAGACACTAGCAGTAACCAGTCTTGTAGCTGATCTAAATCTATCAGTGAGAAGACATTGGGGTCGGTCCTATGCTGAGCTGTCAATATCGCAAAAACTCTAAGTGTAAGGCTTTACTTTTGAACAATGGACCTGGAAGATTGATTCACAGCAAAACACACAAATGTGGATCGATGCAGCCAAGTGGGAGAGAGTTAGAAGTTTCCCCTTTGAGGGCACATTGGAGATATTGAGTATGTTACCACGAAGAGCACTAAAGCAGGAAGTACAAATAAAAGCACAAAACTATTTGGGTGCACTTAATAGAACACATAAGAAATAGGGCCAGAACTAGGCTGATTGGTCCCTGGAGTCTGCTCTGCCATTCAATAAAACCATGGATGGCCTGAGTGTGGCCTTATCAGTACTTACCTCCCTGCTCCCCATAACTCACAACTCGTCTGTTGATGCAAAAATCTAATACACCTTTAAATATACTCAATGATCCAGCCTCTACTGAATTGTGTGGAAGAGGATTCTGAAGACTAATGACTCCCTGAGAAATCAAAATCTCATGTTTGACTTAAGTAGACATGCCCTGCTGAGAGATTGATCCAGGAGACTGCCCTGTCTCCACTCTTAGTGTGCTATGTCTAAATCTAGAACATAGAACAGTACAGTATGGGAACAGGCCCTTCAGCCCACCATATCTGTGCTGACCATGATGCCATTCTAAACTAATCCTATCTGCCTGCACATGATTTGTATCCCTCTATTCTCTGCCTGTTCATGTGTCTGTGTAAATGCCTCTTAAACATAGCTATTGTATCTAACACTTCACCTGGCAGTGTGTTCCAGGAACCTACCACCCTTGGTATGAAAAGGACTTTCCTCACACATCTCCTTTAAACCTTCCCCCCATCTCACCTTAAACCTATACATCCCAGTATCTGCCATTTCCAACCTCAGAAAAAGTCTCTAACTATCCACCCTATCCATGCCTCATGATCAGATTGCCCCTCAGCTTCTGATGCTACAGTGAAAACAATCCAAGGTTATCCAACCTTTTCTTATAGATAATACATTCGAATTCAGGCAACACCTGGGTAAATCTCTTCTGCACCCTCTGCAAAGCCTCTCCATCCCTACTACAGTGTAGTGATCAAAACTGTACATAATGCTCCAAATGTGGCCTAATAAAAGCCTTATAAACTGCAACATGACTTAGAACATAGAACAGTACAGCCCTTCAGCCCACGCTGTTGTGCCGACCATTAATTCTCATGTAAGGTAAACCTAATGTATGAACCCTCAAATTTCTGTGATCATATGCATGTCCAGCAGTCTCTTAAATATCCCCAATGACCTCGCTTCCACAACTGCTGCTGGCAACGCATTCCATGCTCTCACAACTCTCTGCGTAAAGAATCCGCCTCTGACATCCTCTCTATACTTTCCGCCAAACAGCTTAAAACTATGACCCCTCGTGTGAACAATTTCTGACCTGGGAAAAAGTCTCTGGCTATCAACTCTATCTATGCCTCTCATTATCTTGTACACCTCAATTAGGTCCCCTCTCTTCCTTCTTTTTTCCAATGAAAAAGGTCCGAGCTCAGTCAACCTCTCTTCATAAGATAAGCCCTCCAGTCCAGGCAGCATCCTGGTAAACCTCCTCTGAACCCTCTCCAAAGCATCCACATCTTTCCTATAATAGGGTGACTAGAACTGGACGCAGTATTCCAAGTGCAGTCTAACCAAAGTTTTGCAGAGCTGCAACAAGATCTCACAGCTCTTAAACTCAATCCCCCTGTTAATTAAAGCCAAAACACCATATGCTTTCTTAACAACCCTGTCCACTTGGGTGGCAATTTTAAGGGATCTATGTACCTGCACACCAAGATCCCACTGTTCCTCCACACTGCCAAGAATCCTGTCTTTAATCTTGTACTCAACTTTCAAGTTCGACCTTCCAAAATGCATCACTTCATATTTATCCAGGTTGAACTCCATCTCCTACCTCTCAGCCCATCTCTGCATCCTGTCAATGTCACGCTGCAGCCTACAACAGTCCTCTATACTGTTAATGACACCTCCGACCTTTGTGTCGTCTGCAAACTTACCAATTTGTATACTCAATGCCGCAACCAACAAAGGCAAGCATGCTGTATGCCTTCTCTACTACCTTATGCAGTTGTGTTGCCACTTTCAGGAAGCTATGGACTTGCACCCCAAGATCCCTCTGTATGTTACTGTTTCTAAGGTACTGCCATTTACTGTATACTTTCCTCTTGCTTTTGACTTTCCAAAATGCATCACTTCATACTTGTCCAGATTAAAGTCCATCTGCCATTTCTCCGCCCAACTTTCCAGCTGATCTATATCCTGCTTTATCCTTTGATATCTTTCCTGACTATCCACAACTCAGCCAATTTTTGTGTTATCTGCAAACTTACAAATCAAAACTCCTTCATTTTCATCCAAATCATTTATTATAAACAACAGAAGTCCCAGCACTGATCCTTGCAGAATACCACCTGCCACAGATCTCCAGTCAGAAAAACACACCTCCATTACTTCTTTGACCAAGTCAATTTTGTATTCAACTTATCAACTCACCATGGATCCCATGTAACTTAATCTTCTTGACCAGTCTACCATGAGGAGCCTTGTCAAATGTTTTAGTTAAGTCCATGTAGACAACATCCACTGCCCTTATCACTTCTCCAAAAAACACAATCAAATTTGTGAGATAAGACGTCCCTGCCCAAAGCCATGCTGACTATGCCTTATAAGTCCATTCATTTCCCAAATGTGAGTCCTGAGAATCTTCTCCAATAATTCCCTTCCCTCTGATGTAATGCTCACTAGCCTATAATTTTCTGAATTATCCCCATTGCCCTTCTTAAACAAAGAAATTATATTGGCTATCCTCTAGTCTTCTGGGACCTCACTTGTGGCTAAAGAGGATACAAAGATCTCTGTCAAGACCCCAGCAACCTCATCCCTTACCTCCCTCAATATTCTGGGATAGCTCATCAGGCCCTGGAGACTTAACTACATTAATGTTTTTCAAAACACCCAACAACTCCTCATTTTTAATATTGACATGCCCCAAAATATCAACATACCCTCTCTAATGTTACTGCCACCATGTCCCTCTCCTTGGTGAATACTGATGTGAAGAACTCAAAGAACAAAGAAAATACCACACAGGAACAGCCTAATAGAGACTGTGCTGACACATGATGCATTTCTAAACTAAAAACCTTTTCCTTCTACATGGTTTGTATCCTTCTATCCCCTGCCTATTTATATATCTGTTAAGATGCATCTTAGATGTTACTATCGTATCCATCTCCTCTGGCACCATATTCCACATAATTATCACCCTCTGTGTAAAAAACCTGCCTCTTACATTTTCTTTAAATATAGCCCCTTCTACTTCAAACCTATGAACCATAGTAATTGATTAAGAACCTCCCCATTCTCACTGGTTCTATGCATAAATGTCTTTGAATGGGCTTTCCCTAGCTACTCTCTTCTTCCTAATATGCACATGAAATGCTTTGGGATTCTCATTAATCCTACTTCACATGATATTTCATGGCTCCTTTTAGTCTGCTTATTCCTTATTTAAATTCAAACCTACTTACTTTATATTCCTCAAGGGCTTGGCTAATTTCCTAAACCTTACATATGCTTCCCTTTTCTTTTAACCAAACTTTCAATGTCTCTTGTCTTCCAGAGTTCCCAAATCTTGCTACTTCTATCTTTCATCCTCATAGGAACACACTATTCCTGAACACTGATCAGGAATAGTGTGCCTTGAAAAGACTCCCACTTGTCAGCTGTGGATTTACCCTCAAACAGCCACCCAAATTAACTTCTCCAGTTCCAATTATGATTAGCCTTCCCTCAATTTAGTAATTTCACCTGAGGACCAGTCTTCTCCTTATCAATAAGTATCTTTAAACTTTTGGAATTATGATTGCTGTTCACAAACTGTCCCTCCATTGAGTCTCCAAGATGGCAGCTGATTGGGTATCCATTGTTTACAAAAACTTTGTGGAGGTGTACTTCTTCATCTTTGTGTAGTTCCGGCGTGCTGCATTGTGAACAGTGTTCTGGCACAGCTCAGTTTGTGGGCTTTGGGATGGTTGCTATTGATATTAAGGATTTGGTCTGTGTGAGTTGCCTTCAAGTATAACAGATACCCAATCAGCTTTGTCCACCAATGCCTGCGAAAGAGACACCAGTCATGCAAACACTGTACAGTCAAATACATTGGTCACCCTACCTTACATTAAGAACATCTCAGAAATGACAACAAGATTCCTAAGACCACTCAGGATTATGGTAGCACACAAACCCACAGTCACACTATGCCAACTGCTGCCAAGAACGAAAGACCCCATACCCATAACATACAGAACCAACATCATATACAAAATTCCATGCAGTGACTGCCACAAGTACTACATTGGACAGACTGGAGAGAGACTAGATACCACAATACATGAACACCAACTGGCAGTAAAAAGACACAACCAATTGTCACTTTTCTCCACATACTAAGACAAGGAGTGCCACCAGTTCGACTGGGATAATGTAACCACCTTGGGACAAGCTAACCAAAGACACGCATGGGAATTTCTAGAAGCCTGATTCTCAATCCAGAACGCGATCAACAGACATGTAGAAATGGGCCCTATAAACAAGCCACTGTGGAACAGGACTGGAAATGATACAACCTACCATAACTGACCAGGTCAGTACTTCAACAACGGTTCATCCAAAGGGGCACTGATGATGTTACGTAGCAGGGTGACAAAACATCTGTGTACAAACCTACCAACTCGGCAGGCAAACCAACAATTGCACTCACTACCTGAACTACAAACCTTCTCAAAATATTGGTATTATATTATGAGAATTTCTAACCCAACCAACCTTCCAGGCAGTGAGTTCCAGATTCCCAGCACACTCAGGAAAAAAACCTCTCCTCAACACTCCTCTTAGCCTTATAACTCTTACCTTCAATGTATTTCCCTGATTACTAACCTTTCTACAAATGGAAAATGTGCCTTCCTATCCACCCATCCATGCCTCTCATAAACCTATCACATCTATCAGGTCCCACTCTCAACCTTTGCTGTTCCGAGGAAAACCAATCTCAAACTATCCAATCTTTTCTTATACTCAGACTCTCTAGCCCGGGCAGCATCCTGGTAAACCTCCTCTGTGCCCTCTCTATTGCAATCACATCCTTCCTATAATGTGGTGACAAGCATTGCACACAGTACTCCAGTTGAGGCCAAACCAACATTTCATACAATTCCAGCATAACGTCCCTGCTCTTGTACTCTATGCCTTGGATAATAAAGGCAATTATCCCATAGGCCTTCTTAACCATCTTATCTACCTGCCCTGCTACATTCAGGGATCTATAGATGTCTACACCATGGCCCTGGTGATCTTCACTACTTTCCAGGATCCTACCATTCATATTATGCCATGTTTTCTTGCCCCAGGTGACTGTTCTACTCTTTTCCGGATTGCATTCCATTTGCCCCTCCTCCACCTATCTAACCAGTTTGTTGATATTCTCCAGCAATATCTCGTTATCCTCATCACTATTTACGGTGCTACCAATTTTCATATAATTTGCAAACTTCTTTATCTTTTCAATCACAACCTCTACCTTCAAGGCAACTTCCTGATCCAGATGCATTTGACATCTGCCTTTGCGTTTCTTGAATTTCCTGGAATTTCTTCCTGGAAGCTGCTCGAGAGTTTATTGTAGTTCATTATGAAAATGTTTTTATATCCTCAAAGAGAACTAAATCTTTTGCTTCAGCTTGGCCTATTAATTCTCAGTAATGCACCAGCTGTGGGCTGAATTTTCCCTAGGTACTTAGACTACTGCATAATTATAAGATATTACCCTGAAACAAGCACAGAAACTGCTGACGAAGTTCAGCAGGTCTGGCTGCATCCATGGAGAATGAAACAAAGTTTAGAGCCTGGTGTGGCTTTTCATTAGCTGGGAGGTGTGTAATGGTGCCTTACACCATGGGCACATTGGGCAGTCTTTATCCCCATTAACCAGCTTTGTGAGGCACGAGGAATACAACAGGGCTCCAGGATACCGGAATCAGCTGCCAAGGTCGTGGGCACATACCTACAGGAAATGGGAACAGTGACCACAGACCACTTGGACATTAATGAATGGAATCCCTTCCTGCTGATAAATTCTGCAGCATTGTGATACCACCCTCTCAGTACCATGAGGGCTGGCATTGGCACCCTGTCCCTGGGGGGGAACCCAGCTGTATTTCCCAATCCTACTGTCCTCTCCCTGGGGGATCCCAGCTGTATTTCCCAATCCTACTGCCCTCTCCCCTGGGAGAACCCAGCTGTATTTCCGAATCCTACTGCCCTGTCACTGGGGGAACCCAGCTATATTTCCAAACCCTACTGCACTGCCCCTGGGGGATCCCAGCTGTATTTCCCAATCCTGTTGCCCTGTCCCTGGGGAAACCCAGCAGTATTTCCCAATCCAACTGCACTGCACGTGGGGGATCCCAGCTGTATTTCCCAATCCCATTGCCCTCTCCCCGGGGGTACCCAGCTATATTTTCCAATCCTGCTGCCCTGTCCCTGGGGGAACCCAGCTGTATTTCCCAATCCGAATGCCCTGTCCTTGCGGGAACCCAGCTGTATTTCCCAATCCTACTGCCTTTTCCCCGGGGGAACCCATCGATGTATCCCAAACCTGCTGCCCTGTCCCTGTGGGAATCCAGCTGTGTTTCCCAATCCTACTGCCCTCTCCCCGGGGGAACACAGCTATATTTCCCAATCCTGGTGCCCTATTCCTGGGGAACCCCGCTGTATTTCCCAATCCTGCTGACCGGTCCCTGGGGTATCGCGGCTGTATTTCCCAATCCTACTGCTCTGCCCCTGGGGGCTCCCAGCTGTATTTCCCAATCCTACTGCCCTCTCCCTGGTGGAACACAGCTGTATTTCCCAATCCTACTGTCCTCTCCCTGGGCGCTCCCAGTTGTATTTCCCAATCCTGCTTCCCTGTTCCTGCGTGAATCCAGCTATATTTCCCAATCCTACTGCCCTCTCCCTTGGGGAACCCAGCTATATTTCCCAATCCTGCTGCGCTGTTCCTGGGGGAACCCAGCTATATTTCCCAATCCTACTGCCCGCTCCCTGGCGGAACCCAGCTGTATTTCCCAATCCTACTGCCCTGTCCCTGGGGGAACCCAGCTATATTTCCCAATCCTACTGCCCTGTCCCTGGGGGAACCCAGCTGTGTTTCCCAATCCTACTGCCCTGTCCCAGGGGGAACCCAGCTATATTTTCCAATCCTACTGCCCGGTCCCTGGGGGAACCCAGCTGTATTTCCCAATCCTACTGCCCTGTCCCTGGGGGAACCCAGCTTTATTCCCAATCCTACTGCCCTGTTGCAGGGGGATCCCAGCTGTTTTTGCCAATCCTACAATTCTGTACCTGGGGGATTCCAGCTGTACTCCCCAAGCCTACTGCCCTGTCCCTGGGGGAACTCAGCTATATTTCCCAATTCTACTGCCCTGCCACTGGGCGAACTTAGCTGTATTTCCCAATCCTGCTGCCCTGTTCCTGGGGGAACCCAGCTGTATTTCCCAATCCTACTGCCCTGTTCCTGGGAGAACCCAGCTGTATTTCCCAATCCTACTGCTCCTCCCCTGGGGTTTCCCAGCTGTAGTTCCCAAACCTGCTGCGCTATCCCTAGGGGAACCCAGCTGCATTTCCCAATCCTACTGTCCTCTCCCTGGGCGCTCCCAGTTGTATTTCCCAATCCTGCTTCCCTGTTCCTGCGTGAATCCAGCTATATTTCCCAATCCTACTGCCCTTTCCCTGGGGGAACCCAGCTATATTTCCCAATCCTGCTGCCCTGTTCCTGGGGGAATCCAGCGTTATTTCCCAATCCTACTGCCCTGTCCCTGGGGGAACCCAACTGTATTTCCCAATCCTACTGCCCTGTCCCTGGGGGAACTCAGCTATATTTCCCAATCCTACTGCCCTGCCCCTAGGGGAACCCAGCTGTATTTCCCAATCCTACTGCCCTCTCCCTGGTGGAACACAGCTGTATTTCCCAATCCTACTGTCCTCTCCCTGGGCGCTCCCAGTTGTATTTCCCAATCCTGCTTCCATGTTCCTGCGTGAATCCAGCTATATTTCCCAATCCTACTGCCCTCTCCCTTGGGGAACCCAGCTATATTTCCCAATCCTGCTGCGCTGTTCCTGGGGGAACCCAGCTATATTTCCCAATCCTACTGCCCGCTCCCTGGCGGAACCCAGCTGTATTTCCCAATCCTACTGCCCTGTCCCTGGGGGAACCCAGCTGTATTTCCCAATCCTACTGCCCTGTCCCTGGGGGAACCCAGCTGTGTTTCCCAATCCTACTGCCCTGTCCCAGGGGGAACCCAGCTATATTTTCCAATCCTACTGCCCGGTCCCTGGGGGAACCCAGATGTACTTTCCAATCCTACTGCCCTGTCCCTGGGGGAACCCAGCTTTATTCCCAATCCTACTGCCCTGTTGCAGGGGGATCCCAGCTGTTTTTGCCAATCCTACAATTCTGTACCTGGGGGATTCCAGCTGTACTCCCCAAGCCTACTGCCCTGTCCCTGGGGGAACTCAGCTATATTTCCCAATTCTACTGCCCTGCCACTGGGCGAACTTAGCTGTATTTCCCAATCCTGCTGCCCTGTTCCTGGGGGAACCCAGCTGTATTTCCCAATCCTACTGCCCTGTTCCTGGGAGAACCCAGCTGCATTTCCCAATCCTACTGCCCTCTCCCTGGTGGAACACAGCTGTATTTCCCAATCCTACTGTCCTCTCCCTGGGCGCTCCCAGTTGTATTTCCCAATCCTGCTTCCCTGTTCCTGCGTGAATCCAGCTATATTTCCCAATCCTACTGCCCTTTCCCTGGGGGAACCCAGCTATATTTCCCAATCCTGCTGCCCTGTTCCTGGGGGAACCCAGCTATATTTCCCAATCCTGCTGCCCTGTTCCTGGGGGAACCCAGCTATATTTCCCAATCCTACTGCCCTCTCCCTGGCGGAACCCAGCTGTATTTCCCAATCCTACTGCCCTGACCCTAGGGGAATCCAGCTTTATTTCCCAATCCTACTGCCCTGTCCCTGGGGGAACCCAGCTGTATTTCCCAATCCTACTGCCCTGTCCCTGGGGGAACCCAGCTGTGTTTCCCAATCCTACTGCCCTGTCCCAGGGGGAACCCAGCTATATTTCCCAATCCTACTGCCCGGTCCCTGGGGGAACCCAGCTGTATTTTCCAATCCTACTGCCCTGTCCCTGGGGGAACCCAGCTTTATTCCCAATCCTACTGAACTGTTGCAGGGGGATCCCAGCTGTTTTTGCCTACCCTACAATTCTGTACCTGGGGGATTCCAGCTGTACTTCCCAAGCCTACTGCCCTGTCCCTGGGGGAACTCAGCTATATTTCCCAATTCTACTGCCCTGCCCGGACTTAGCTGTATTTCCCAATCCTGCTGCCCTGTTCCTGGGGAAACCCAGCTGTATTTCCCAATCCTACTGCTCTGTTCCTGGGAGAACCCAGCTGTATTTCCCAATCCTACTGCCCCTCCCCTGGGGTTTCCCAGCTGTATTTCCCAATCCTACTGCTCTGTCCCTGGGGTATTCCAGCTGTAGTTCCCAATCCTGCTGCGCTATCCCTAGGGGAACCCAGCTGCATTTCCCAATCCTACTGCCCTGTCCCTGGGGGAACCCAGCTGTATTTCCCAATCCTGCTGCCCTGTCCCTGGGCAAACCCAGCTGTATTTCCCAATCCTACTGTCCTCTCCCTGGGCGATCCCAGCTGTATTTCCCAATCCTGCTGCCCTGTTCCTGCGCGAACCCAGCTATATTTCCCAAACCTACTGCCCTGTCCCTAGGGGAACTCAGCTATATTTCCCAATCCTACTGCTCTGTCCCTGGACGAATTCAGCAGTCTTTCCCAATCCTGCTGCCCTGTTCCTGGGGGAACCCAGCTGTATTTCCCAATCCTACTGCCGTCTCCCTGGTGAAACCAGCTGTATTTCCCAATCCTACTGCCCTGCCCCTGGGGGAACCCAGCTGTATTTCCCATTCCTGCTGCCCTCTCCCCAAGGGAACCTAGCAATATTTCCCAATCCTACTGCCCTGTCCCTGGGGGAACCCAGCTTTATTTCCCAACCGTACTGCCCAGCCCCTGGGGGATCCCAGCTGTATTTCCCAATCCTGCTGCCCTGTCCCTGGGGAAACCCAGCTATATTTCCCAATCCTACTGCACTGTCCGTGAGGGATCCCAGCTGTACTTCCCAATCCTACTGCCCTCTCCCGAGGGGAACCCAGCAGTATTTCCCAATCCTGCTGCCCTGTCCCTGGGGGATCCCACTGGATTTCCCAATCCTGCAACCCTGTCCCTAGGGGAACCCAGCTGTATTTCCCAATCCTACTGCCGTCTCCCTGGTGAAACCAGCTGTATTTCCCAATCCTACTGCCCTGCCCCTGGGGGAACCCAGCTGTATTTCCCATTCCTGCTGCCCTCTCCCCAAGGGAACCTAGCAATATTTCCCAATCCTACTGCCCTGTCCCTGGGGGAACCCAGCTTTATTTCCCAACCGTACTGCCCAGCCCCTGGGGGATCCCAGCTGTATTTCCCAATCCTGCTGCCCTGTCCCTGGGGAAACCCAGCTATATTTCCCAATCCTACTGCACTGTCCGTGGGGGATCCCAGCTGTACTTCCCAATCCTACTGCCCTCTCCCGAGGGGAACCCAGCAGTATTTCCCAATCCTGCTGCCCTGTCCCTGGGGGATCCCACTGGATTTCCCAATCCTGCAACCCTGTCCCTAGGGGAACCCAGCTGTATTTCCCAATCCTACTGCCGTCTCCCTGGTGAAACCAGCTGTATTTCCCAATCCTACTGCCCTGCCCCTGGGGGAACCCACTGGATTTCCCAATCCTGCAACCCTGTCCCTAGGGGAACCCAGCTGTATTTCCCAATCCTACTGCCCTGTCCATGGGGGAATCCAGCTGTATTTCCCAATTCTACTGCCCTGCCCCTGGGGGAACCCAGCTGTATTTCCCAATCCTACTGCCCTGCCCCTGGGGGAACCCAGCTGTATTTCCCATTCCTGCTGCCCTCTCCCCAAGGGAACCTAGCAATATTTCCCAATCCTACTGCCCTGTCCCTGGGGGAACCCAGCTTTATTTCCCAACCGTACTGCCCAGCCCCTGGGGGATCCCAGCTGTATTTCCCAATCCTGCTGCCCTGTCCCTGGGGAAACCCAGCTATATTTCCCAATCCTACTGCACTGTCCGTGGGGGATCCCAGCTGTACTTCCCAATCCTACTGCCCTCTCCCGAGGGGAACCCAGCAGTATTTCCCAATCCTGCTGCCCTGTCCCTGGGGGATCCCACTGGATTTCCCAATCCTGCAACCCTGTCCCTAGGGGAACCCAGCTGTATTTCCCAATCCTACTGCCCTGTCCATGGGGGAATCCAGCTGTATTTCCCAATTCTACTGCCCTGCTCCTGTAGGAACCCAGCTGTATTTCCTAATCCTACTGCCCTCTCCCTGGGGGAACTCACCTGTATTTCCCAATCCTACTGCCCTGTCCCAGGGGGAACCCAGCTATATTTTCCAATCCTACTGCCCGGTCCCTGGGGGAACCCAGATGTACTTTCCAATCCTACTGCCCTGTCCCTGGGGGAACCCAGCTTTATTCCCAATCCTACTGCCCTGTTGCAGGGGGATCCCAGCTGTTTTTGCCAATCCTACAATTCTGTACCTGGGGGATTCACCTGTATTTCCCAATCCTACTGCCCTGTCCCAGGGGGAACCCAGCTATATTTTCCAATCCTACTGCCCTGCCCCTGTAGGAACCCAGCTGTATTTCCTAATCCTACTGCCCTCTCCCTGGGGGAACTCACCTGTATTTCCCAATCCTACTGCCCTCTCCCTGGGGGAACTCACCTGTATTTCCCAATCCTACTGCCCTGTCCCTGGGCGAACCCAGCTATACTTCCCAAACCTACTGCCTTGTCCCTAGGGGAACTCAGCTATATTTCCCAATCCTACTGCTCTGACCCTAGGGGAACCCAGGTATATTTCCCAATCCTACTGCCCTGTCCCTGCACGAACTCACTGTATTTCCCAATCCTGCTCCCCTGTTCCTGGGGGAACCCAGCAGTATTTCCCAATCCTACTGCTGTCTCCCTGGGGAACCCAGCTGTATTTCCCAATCCTGCTGCCCTGTTCCTTGGGAACACAGCTGTAATTCCCAATCCTACTGCCCTGCCCCTGGGTAACCCAACTGTATTTCCCAATCCTGCTGCCCTGTTTGTGGGGGAACCCAGCTGTATTTCCCAATCCTACTGCCGTCTCCCTGGGAAACCCAGCTGTATTTCCCAAAACTGCAGCCCACTCCCCGGGGGATCTCAGCTGTATATCCCAATCCTACTGCCCCGCCCCTGGGGCATCTCAACTGTATTTCCCAATCCTACTGCGATGTCCCTGGGGGTTTCCAGCTGTATTTCCCAATCCTACTGCCCTGTCCCAGGGGAACCCAGCTATATTTCCCAATCCTGCTCCCCTGTTCCTGGGGGAACCCAGCAGTATTTCCCAATCCTACTGCTGTCTCCCTGGGGAACCCAGCTGTATTTCCCAATCCTGCTGCCCTGCTCCTGTAGTAACCCAGCTGTATTTCCTAATCCTACTGCCCTCTCCCTGGGGGAAGTCACCTTTATTTCCCAACCCTACTGCCCTGTCCCTTGGGGATTCCAGCTGTATTTCCCAATCCTACTGCCCTGTCCCTGGGGGATCCCACCTATGTGTCCCAATCCTACTGCCCTCTCCCTGGGGGAACCCAGTGGTATTTCCCAATTCTAACTGCCCTGTCCCTGGGGTTCCCAGTTGTATTTCCATATCCTACTGCCTTGTCCCTGGGGGATCCCAGCTGTATATTTCCAATCCTGCTGCCCTGTCCCTGGGGGAACCCAGCTGTATTTCCCAATCCTACAGCCCTTTCCCCGGGAGAACCCATCGATGTATCCCAAACCTGCTGCCCTGTCCCTGTGGGAATCAGCTATATTTCCCAATCATACTGCCCTCTCTCTGGAGGAACTCACCTGTATTTCCCAATCCTGCTGCCCTGTTCCTGGGGGAACCCAGCAGTATTTCCCAATCCTACTGCTGTCTCCTTGGGGAACCCAGCTGTATTTCCCAATCCTGCTGCCCTGTTCCTTGGGAACCCAGCTGTAAAACCCAATCCTACTGCCCTGCCCCTGGGTAACCCAACTGTATTTCCCAATCCTACTTCCCTGTCCCTTGGGGATTCCAGCTGTATTTCCCAATCCTACTGCCCTGTTCCTGGGGGAGCCCATTGGATTTCCCAATCCTGCTGCCCTGTCCCTGGGGGAATCCAGCAGTATTTCCCAATTCTACTGCCCTGCTCCTGTAGTAACCCAGCTGTATTTCCTAATCCTACTGCCCTCTCCCTGGGGGAAGTCACCTTTATTTCCCAACCCTACTGCCCTGTCCCTTGGGGATTCCAGCTGTATTTCCCAATCCTACTGCCCTGTCCCTGGGGGATCCCACCTATGTGTCCCAATCCTACTGCCCTCTCCCTGGGGGAACCCAGTGGTATTTCCCAATTCTAACTGCCCTGTCCCTGGGGTTCCCAGTTGTATTTCCATATCCTACTGCCTTGTCCCTGGGGGATCCCAGCTGTATTTCTCAATCCTGCTGCCCTGTCCCTGGGGGAACCCAGCTGTATTTCCCAATCCTACAGCCCTTTCCCCGGGAGAACCCATCGATGTATCCCAAACCTGCTGCCCTGTCCCTGTGGGAATCAGCTATATTTCCCAATCATACTGCCCTCTCTCTGGGGGAACTCACCTGTATTTCCCAATCCTGCTGCCCTGTCCCTGGGGAACCCAGCTGTATTTCCCAATTCGACTGCCCTGTCCCTGGGGGAATAATGCTGTATTTCCCAATCCTGCTGCCCTGTCCCTGGGCGATCCCAGCTGTATTTCCCAATCCAACTGCCCTCTCCCCTGGGGAACCCAACTATATTTCCCAATCCTGCTGCCCTGTCCATGGGGAATGCTGCAGTATTTCCCAAACTTGCTGCCCTGTCCCAGGGGGAACCCAGCTGTATTTCCCAATCCTACTGCCCTCTCCCTGGGGGAACCCACCTGTATGTCCCAGTCCTGCTGCCCTGTCCATGAGGGAACCCAGCTGTATTTCCCAATCCTATTGCCCTGTCCCTGTGGGAACCCAGCTGTATTTCCAAATCCTACTGTCCTGCCCCTGGGGCAATCCAGCTCTATTTCCCAATCATACAGCCCTCTCCCTGGGGGAACCCAGCTGTATTTCCCAATCCTGTTGTCCTGTCCCTGGGGTATCGCGGCTGTATTTCCCAATCCTACTGCCCTGCCCCTGGGGGCTCCCAGCTGTATTTCCCAATCCTGCTGCCCTGCCCCTAGGGGAATCCAGCTTTATTTCCCAATCCTACTGCCCTGTCCCTGGGGGAACCCAGCTGTATTTCCCAATCCTACTGCCCTGTCCCTGGCGGAACCCAGCTGTATTTCCCAATCCTACTGCCCTGTCCCAGGGGGATCCCAACTGTATTTCCCAATTCTACTGCCCTCCCCCTGGCGGAACCCAGCTTTATTTCCCAATCCTGCTGTCCTCTCCCTGGGCGATCCCAGTTGTATTTCCCAATCCTGTTTCCCTGTTCCTGCGCGAACCCAGCTATATTTCCCAAACCTACTGCCCTGACCCTAGGGGAACTCAGCTATTTTTTCCAATCCTACTGCCCTGTCCCTGGACGAATTCAGCAGTCTTTCCCAATCCTGCTACCCTGTTCCAGGGGGAACGCAGCTGTACTTCCCAATCCTACTGCCGTCTCCCTGGTGAAACCAGCTGTATTTCCTAATCCTCCTGCCTCGCCCCTGGGCGAACCCAGCTGTATTTCCCAATCCTACTGCCCTGCCCCTGGGGGAACCCAGCTGTATTTCCCTATCCTGTTGCCCTCTCCCCAAGGGAACCCAGCAATATTTCCCAATCCTGCTGCCCTGTCCCTGAGGGAACCCAGCTTTATTTCCCAATCCTATTGCCCTGTCCCTGTGGGAACCCAGCAGTATTTCCCAATCCTACAGCCCTGTCCCTGGGGGAATCCAGCTCCATTTCCCAATCATACAGCCCTCTATCTGGGGGAACCCAGCTGTATTTCCCAATCCTGCTACCCTGTCCCTGAGGGAACCCAGCTTTATTTCCCAATCCTATTGCCCTGTCCCTGTGGGAACCCAGCTGTATTTCCCAATCCTACTGCCCTGTCCCTGGGGGAATCCAGCTCTATTTCCCAATCATACAGCCCTCTACCTGGGGGAACCCAGCTGTATTTCCCAATCCTGCTGTCCAGTCCCTGGTGTATCGGAGCTGTATATCCCAATCCTGCTGCGCTATCCCTAGGGGAACCCAGCTGTATTTTCCAATCCTACTGCCCTGTCCCAGGGGGCTCCCAGCTTTATATCCCAATCCTGCTAACCTGTCCCTAGGGGGACCCAGCTGTATTTCCCAATCCTGCTTCTCTGTTCCTGCGCGAACCCCGCTATATTTCCCAATCCTACTGCCCTGTTCCTGGGGAACCCAGCTGTAATTCCCAATCCTACTGCCCCTGCCCCTGGGGAACCCAGCAGTATTTGCCAATCCTACAGCCCTCTCCCCGGGGGAACCCATTGATATATCCCAAACCTGCTGCCCTGTCCCTGTGGGAATCCAGCTGTATTTCCCAATCATACTGCCATATCCCTGGGGGAACTCACCTGTATTTCCCAATCCTACTGCCCTGTCCCTGGGGGAATAATGCTATATTTCCCAGTCCCGCTGCCCTGTCCATTGGGAACCCAGCTGTATTTCCCAATCCTACTGCCCTCTCCCCAGGGGAACCCATCGATATTTCCCAATCCTGCTGCCCTGTCCCTGGGGGAACCCAGCTGTATTTCCCAATCCTGCTGTACTGTCCCTGGGGTATCGCGGCTGTATTTCCCAATCCTGCTGCCCTGCCCCAAGGGGAAGCCAGCTGTATTTCCAAATCCTACTGCCCTGTCCCTGGGGGAACACAGCTGTATTTCCCAATCCTGCTGATCTGTTCCTGGGCAAACCCAGTTGTATTTCCCAATCCTACTGCCCTCTCCGTGGGAAAACCCAGCTGTATTTCCCAATCCTACTGTCCTCTCCCTGGGCGATCCCAGCTGTATTTCCCAATCCTGCTTCCCTGTTCCTGCGCGAACCCAGCTATATTTCCCAATCCTACTGCCCTGTCCCTGGACGAACCCAGCAGTATTTCCCAATCCTACTCCCCTGTTCCTGGGGAACCCAGCTGTAATTCCCCATTCTACTGTCCCTGCCCCTGGGGAACCCAGCTGTATTTCCCAATCCTACTGACCTCTTCCTGGGGGAACTCAGCTATATTTCCCAATCCTGCTGCCCTGTTCGTGGGGGAACCCAGCTGTATTTCCAATCCTACTGCTGTCTCCCTGGGGAACCCAGCTGTATTTCCCAAAACTGCAGTCCACTCCCCGGGGGATCCCAGCTGTATATCCCAATCCTACTGCCCCGCCCCTGGGGCATCCCAACTCTATTTCCCAATCCTACTGCGATGTCCCTGGGGGATTCCAGCTATATTTCCCAACCCTACTGCCCTCTCCCTGGCGGAACCCAGCTGTATTTCCCAATCCTACTGCCCTGTCCCTGGGGGAATCCAGCTCTATTTCCCAATCATACAGCCCTCTACCTGGGGGAACCCAGCTGTATTTCCCAATCCTGCTGTCCAGTCCCTGGTGTATCGCAGCTGTATATCCCAATCCTGCTGCGCTATCCCTAGGGGAACCCAGCTGTATTTTCCAATCCTACTGCCCTGTCCCAGGGGGCTCCCAGCTTTATTTCCCAATCCTGCTAACCAGTCCCTAGGGGAAACCAGCTGTATTTCCCAATCCTACTTCCCTGTTCCGGCGCGAACCCAGCTATATTTCCCAATCCTACTGTCCTGTTCCTGGGGAACCCAGCTGTAATTGCCCATCCTACTGCCCCTGCCTCTGGGGAACGCAGCAGTATTTGCCAATCCTACAGCCCTCTCCCCGGGGGAACCCATTGATATATCCCAAACCTGCTGCCCTGTCCCTGTGGGAATCCAGCTGTATTTCCCAATCATACTGCCCTATCCCTGGGGGAACTCACCTGTATTTCCCAATCCTACTGCCCTGTCCCTGGGGGAATAATGGTATATTTCCCAATCCCGCTGCCCTGTCCATTGGACACCCAGCTGTATTTCCCAATCCTACTGCCCTCTCCCCAGGGGAACCCATCGATATTTCCCAATCTTGCTGCCCTGTCCCTGGGGGAACCCGCTGTATTTTCCAAACTTGCTGCCCTGTCGCAGGGGGAACCCAGCTGTATTTCCCAATCCTACTGCCCTCTCCCCGGGGTAACCCAGCTATATTTCCCAATCCAGCTGCCCTGTCCCTGGGGGAACCCAGCTGTATTTCCCAATTCTACTGCCCTGTCCCTGTGGGAACCCAGCTGTATTTCCCAATCCTACTGTCCTGTCCCTGGGGGAATCCAGCTCTATTTCCCAAACATACAGCCCTCTCTCTGGGGGAACCCAGCTGTATTTCCCATACCTGCTGTCCTGTCCCTGGGGTATCGCGGCTGTATTTCCCAATCCTGCTGCCCTGCCCCAAGGGGAAGCCAGCTGTATTTCCAAATCCTACTGCCCTGTCCCTGGGGGAACACAGCTGTATTTCCCAATCCTGCTGATCTGTTCCTGGGCAAACCCAGTTGTATTTCCCAATCCTACTGCCCTCTCCCTGGGAAAACCCAGCTGTATTTCTCAATCCTACTGTCCTCTCCCTGGGCAATCCCAGTTGTATTTCCCAATCCTGCTTCCCTGTTCCTGCGCGAACCCAGCTATATTTCCCAATCCTACTGTCCTCTCCCTGGACAAACCCAGCAATATTTCCCAATCCTACTGCCCTGTTCCTGGGGAACCCAGCTGTAATTCCCCATTCTACTGTCCCGGCCCCTGGGGAACCCAGCTGTATTTCCCAATCCTACTGACCTCTTCCTGGGGGAACTCAGCTATATTTCCCAATCCTGCTGCCCTGTTCGTGGGGGAACCCAGCTGTATTTCCCAATCCTACTGCCGTCTCCCTGGGGAACCCAGCTGTATTTCCCAAAACTGCAGCCCACTCCCCGGGGGATCCCAGCTGTATATCCCAATCCTACTGCCCCGCCCAGGGGCATCCCAACTGTATTTCCCAACCCTACTGCCCTCTCCCTGGCGGAACCCAGCTGTATTTCCCAATCCTACTGTCCTGTCCCTGGGGGAATCCAGCTCTATTTCCCAATCATACAGCCCTCTCCCTGGGAGAACCCAGCTGTATTTCCCAATGCTACTGCCCTTTCCCTGGGCGATCCCAGCTGTATTTCCCAATCCTGCTTCCCTGTTCCTGCGCGAACCCAGCTATATTTCCCAATCCTACTGCCCTGTCCCTGGACGAACCCAGCAGTATTTCCCAATCCTACTGCCCTGTTCCTGGGGAACCCAGCTGTAATTCCCCATTCTACTGTCCCTGCCCCTGGGGAACCCAGCTGTATTTCCCAACCCTACTGCCCTGTCCCTTGGTGATTCCAGCTGTATTTCCCAATCCTACTGCCCTGTCCCTGGGGGATCCCAGCTATGTGTCCCAATCCTACTGCCCTCTCTCTGGGGGAACCCAGCGGTATTTCCCAATTCTAACTGCCCTGTCCCTGGGGTTCCCAGTTGTATTTCCATATCCTACTGCCTTGTCCCTGGGGGATCCCAGCTGTATTTCCCAATCCTGCTGCCCTGCCCTTGGGGGAACCCAGCTGTATTTCCCAATCCGACTGCCCAATCCCTGCGGGAACCCAGCTGTATTTCCCAATCCTACAGCCCTTTCCCCGGGAGAACCCATCGATGTATCCCAAACCTGCTGCCCTGTCCCTGTGGGAATCAGCTATATTTCCCAATCATACTGCCCTCTCTCTGGGGGAACTCACCTGTATTTCCCAATCCTGCTGCCCTGTCCCTGGGGAACCCAGCTGTATTTCCCAATTCGACTGCCCTGTCCCTGGGGGAATAATGCTGTATTTCCCAATCCTGCTGCCCTGTCCCTGGGCGATCCCAGCTGTATTTCCCAATCCAACTGCCCTCTCTACTGGGGAACCCAACTATATTTCCCAATCCTGCTGCCCTGTCCATGGGGAACGCTGCAGTATTTCCCAAACTTGCTGCCCTGTCCATGAGGGAACCCAGCCTGTATTTCCCAATCCTATTGCCCTGTCCCTGTGGGAACCCAGCTGTATTTCCAAATCCTACTGTCCTGCCCCTGGGTCAATCCAGCTCTATTTCCCAATCCTACTGCCCTCTCCCTGGGAAAACCCAGCTGTATTTCCCAATCCTGTTGTCCTGTCCCCGGGGTATTGCAGCTGTATTTCCCAATCCTACTGCCCTGCCCTGGGGGCTCCCAGCTGTATTTCCCAATCCTGCTGCCCTGCCCCTAGGGGAACCCAGCTGTATTTCCCAATCCTACTGCCCTGTCCCTAGGGGAATCCAGCTTTATTTCCTAATCCTACTGCCCTGTCCCTGGGGGAACCCAGCTGTATTTCCCAATGCTACTGCCCTGTACAAGGGGGATCCCAACTGTATTTCCCAATACTACTGCCCTGTCCCTGGCGGAACCCAGCTGTATTTCCCAATTCTACTGCCCTCTCCCTGGGGGAACCCAGCATTATTTCCCAATCCTGCTGTCCTCTCCCTGGGCGATCCCAGTTGTATTTCCCAATCCTGCTTCCCTGTTCCTGCGCGAACCCAGCTATATTTCCCAAACCTACTGCCCTGACCCTAGGGGAACTCAGCTATTTTTTCCAATCCTACTGCCCTGTCCCTGGACGAATTCAGCAGTCTTTCCCAATCCTGCTACCCTGTTCCACGGGGAACGCAGCTGTACTTCCCAATCCTACTGCCGTCTCCCTGGTGAAACCAGCTGTATTTCCTAATCCTACTGCCTCGCCCCTGGGCGAACCCAGCTGTATTTCCCAATCCTACTGCCCTGCCCCTGGGGGAACCCAGCTGTATTTCCCTATCCTGTGGCCCTCTCCCCAAGGGAACCCAGCAATATTTCCCAATCCTGCTGCCCTGTCCCTGACGGAACCCAGCTTTATTTCCCAATCCTATTGCCCTGTCCCTGTGGGAACCCAGCAGTATTTCCCAATCCTACAGCCCTGTCCCTGGGGGAATCCAGCTCCATTTCCCAATCATACAGCCCTCTATCTGGGGGAACCCAGCTGTATTTCCCAATCCTGCTGCCCTGTCCCTGAGGGAACCCAGCTTTATTTCCCAATCCTATTGCCCTGTCCCTGTGGGAACCCAGCTGTATTTCCCAATCCTACTGCCCTGTCCCTGGGGGAATCCAGCTCTATTTCCCAATCATACAGCCCTCTACCTGGGGGAACCCAGCTGTATTTCCCAATCCTGCTGTCCAGTCCCTGGTGTATCGGAGCTGTATATCCCAATCCTGCTGCGCTATCCCTAGGGGAACCCAGCTGTATTTTCCAATCCTACTGCCCTGCCCTGGGGGCTCCCAGCTGTATTTCCCAATCCTGCTGCCCTGTTCCTGCGCGAACCCAGCTATATTTCCCAAACCTACTGCCCTGACCCTAGGGGAACTCAGCTATTTTTTCCAATCCTACTGCCCTGTCCCTGGACGAATTCAGCAGTCTTTCCCAATCCTGCTACCCTGTTCCACGGGGAACGCAGCTGTACTTCCCAATCCTACTGCCGTCTCCCTGGTGAAACCAGCTGTATTTCCTAATCCTACTGCCTCGCCCCTGGGCGAACCCAGCTGTATTTCCCAATCCTACTGCCCTGCCCCTGGGGGAACCCAGCTGTATTTCCCTATCCTGTTGCCCTCTCCCCAAGGGAACCCAGCAATATTTCCCAATCCTGCTGCCCTGTCCCTGAGGGAACCCAGCTTTATTTCCCAATCCTATTGCCCTGTCCCTGTGGGAACCCAGCAGTATTTCCCAATCCTACAGCCCTGTCCCTGGGGGAATCCAGCTCCATTTCCCAATCATACAGCCCTCTATCTGGGGGAACCCAGCTGTATTTCCCAATCCTGCTGCCCTGTCCCTGAGGGAACCCAGCTTTATTTCCCAATCCTATTGCCCTGTCCCTGTGGGAACCCAGCTGTATTTTCCAATCCTACTGCCCTGCCCTGGGGGCTCCCAGCTGTATTTCCCAATCCTGCTGCCCTGCCCCGAGGGGAACCCAGCTGTATTTCCCAATCCTACTGCCCTGTCCCTAGGGGAATCCAGCTTTATTTCCTAATCCTACTGCCCTGTCCCTGGGGGAACCCAGCTGTATTTCCCAATCCTGCTGTCCAGTCCCTGGTGTATCGGAGCTGTATATCCCAATCCTGCTGCGCTATCCCTAGGGGAACCCAGCTGTATTTTCCAATCCTACTGCCCTGTCCCAGGGGGCTCCCAGCTTTATTTCCCAATCCTGCTAACCTGTCCCTAGGGGGACCCAGCTGTATTTCCCAATCCTGCTTCTCTGTTCCTGCGCGAACCCCGCTATATTTCCCAATCCTACTGCCCTGTTCCTGGGGAACCCAGCTGTAATTCCCAATCCTACTGCCCCTGCCCCTGGGGAACCCAGCAGTATTTGCCAATCCTACAGCCCTCTCCCCGGGGGAACCCATTGATATATCCCAAACCTGCTGCCCTGTCCCTGTGGGAATCCAGCTGTATTTCCCAATCATACTGCCATATCCCTGGGGGAACTCACCTGTATTTCCCAATCCTACTGCCCTGTCCCTGGGGGAATAATGCTATATTTCCCAGTCCCGCTGCCCTGTCCATTGGGAACCCAGCTGTATTTCCCAATCCTACTGCCCTCTCCCCAGGGGAACCCATCGATATTTCCCAATCCTGCTGCCCTGTCCCTGGGGGAACCCAGCTGTATTTCCCAATCCTGCTGTACTGTCCCTGGGGTATCGCGGCTGTATTTCCCAATCCTGCTGCCCTGCCCCAAGGGGAAGCCAGCTGTATTTCCAAATCCTACTGCCCTGTCCCTGGGGGAACACAGCTGTATTTCCCAATCCTGCTGATCTGTTCCTGGGCAAACCCAGTTGTATTTCCCAATCCTACTGCCCTCTCCGTGGGAAAACCCAGCTGTATTTCCCAATCCTACTGTCCTCTCCCTGGGCGATCCCAGCTGTATTTCCCAATCCTGCTTCCCTGTTCCTGCGCGAACCCAGCTATATTTCCCAATCCTACTGCCCTGTCCCTGGACGAACCCAGCAGTATTTCCCAATCCTACTCCCCTGTTCCTGGGGAACCCAGCTGTAATTCCCCATTCTACTGTCCCTGCCCCTGGGGAACCCAGCTGTATTTCCCAATCCTACTGACCTCTTCCTGGGGGAACTCAGCTATATTTCCCAATCCTGCTGCCCTGTCCCTGGGGGAATCCAGCTCTATTTCCCAATCATACAGCCCTCTCCCTGGGAGAACCCAGCTGTATTTCCCAATACTGCTGTTCTGTCCCTGGGGTATCGCGGCTGTATTTCCCAATCCTGCTGCCCTGCCCCAAGGGGAAGCCAGCTGTATTTCCAAATCCTACTGCCCTGTTCCTGGGAAAACCCAGCTGTATTTCCCAATCCTACTGCCCTCTCCCTGGGAAAACCCAGCTGTATTTCCCAATCCTACTGCCCTCTCCCTGGGCGATCCCAGCTGTATTTCCCAATCCTGCTTCCCTGTTCCTGCGCGAACCCAGCTATATTTCCCAATCCTACTGCCCTGTCCCTGGACGAACCCAGCAGTATTTCCCAATCCTACTGCCCTGTTCCTGGGGAACCCAGCTGTAATTCCCCATTCTACTGTCCCTGCCCCTGGGGAACCCAGCTGTATTTCCCAATGCTACTGCCCTCTCCCTGGGCGATCCCAGCTGTATTTCCCAATCCTGCTTCCCTGTTCCTGCGCGAACCCAGCTATATTTCCCAATCCTACTGCCCTGTCCCTGGACGAACCCAGCAGTATTTCCCAATCCTACTGCCCTGTTCCTGGGGAACCCAGCTGTAATTCCCCATTCTACTGTCCCTGCCCCTGGGGAACCCAGCTGTATTTCCCAACCCTACTGCCCTGTCCCTTGGTGATTCCAGCTGTATTTCCCAATCCTACTGCCCTGTCCCTGGGGGATCCCAGCTATGTGTCCCAATCCTACTGCCCTCTCTCTGGGGGAACCCAGCGGTATTTCCCAATTCTAACTGCCCTGTCCCTGGGGTTCCCAGTTGTATTTCCATATCCTACTGCCTTGTCCCTGGGGGATCCCAGCTGTATTTCCCAATCCTGCTGCCCTGCCCTTGGGGGAACCCAGCTGTATTTCCCAATCCGACTGCCCAATCCCTGCGGGAACCCAGCTGTATTTCCCAATCCTACAGCCCTTTCCCCGGGAGAACCCATCGATGTATCCCAAACCTGCTGCCCTGTCCCTGTGGGAATCAGCTATATTTCCCAATCATACTGCCCTCTCTCTGGGGGAACTCACCTGTATTTCCCAATCCTGCTGCCCTGTCCCTGGGGAACCCAGCTGTATTTCCCAATTCGACTGCCCTGTCCCTGGGGGAATAATGCTGTATTTCCCAATCCTGCTGCCCTGTCCCTGGGCGATCCCAGCTGTATTTCCCAATCCAACTGCCCTCTCTACTGGGGAACCCAACTATATTTCCCAATCCTGCTGCCCTGTCCATGGGGAACGCTGCAGTATTTCCCAAACTTGCTGCCCTGTCCATGAGGGAACCCAGCCTGTATTTCCCAATCCTATTGCCCTGTCCCTGTGGGAACCCAGCTGTATTTCCAAATCCTACTGTCCTGCCCCTGGGTCAATCCAGCTCTATTTCCCAATCATACAGCCCTCTCCCTGGGGGAACCCAGCTGTATTTCCCAATCCTGTTGTCCTGTCCCCGGGGTATTGCAGCTGTATTTCCCAATCCTACTGCCCTGCCCTGGGGGCTCCCAGCTGTATTTCCCAATCCTGCTGCCCTGCCCCTAGGGGAACCCAGCTGTATTTCCCAATCCTACTGCCCTGTCCCTAGGGGAATCCAGCTTTATTTCCTAATCCTACTGCCCTGTCCCTGGGGGAACCCAGCTGTATTTCCCAATCCTACTGCCCTGTCCAAGGGGGATCCCAACTGTATTTCCCAATCCTACTGCCCTGTCCCTGGCGGAACCCAGCTGTATTTCCCAATCCTACTGCCCTGTCCCAGGGGGATCCCAACTGTATTTCCCAATTCTACTGCCCTCTCCCTGGGGGAACCCAGCATTATTTCCCAATCCTGCTGTCCTCTCCCTGGGCGATCCCAGTTGTATTTCCCAATCCTGCTTCCCTGTTCCTGCGCGAACCCAGCTATATTTCCCAAACCTACTGCCCTGACCCTAGGGGAACTCAGCTATTTTTTCCAATCCTACTGCCCTGTCCCTGGACGAATTCAGCAGTCTTTCCCAGTCCTGCTACCCTGTTCCACGGGGAACGCAGCTGTACTTCCCAATCCTACTGCCGTCTCCCTGGTGAAACCAGCTGTATTTCCTAATCCTACTGCCTCGCCCCTGGGCGAACCCAGCTGTATTTCCCAATCCTACTGCCCTGCCCCTGGGGGAACCCAGCTGTATTTCCCTATCCTGTGGCCCTCTCCCCAAGGGAACCCAGCAATATTTCCCAATCCTGCTGCCCTGTCCCTGAGGGAACCCAGCTTTATTTCCCAATCCTATTGCCCTGTCCCTGTGGGAACCCAGCAGTATTTCCCAATCCTACAGCCCTGTCCCTGGGGGAATCCAGCTCCATTTCCCAATCATACAGCCCTCTATCTGGGGGAACCCAGCTGTATTTCCCAATCCTGCTGCCCTGTCCCTGAGGGAACCCAGCTTTATTTCCCAATCCTATTGCCCTGTCCCTGTGGGAACCCAGCTGTATTTCCCAATCCTACTGCCCTGTCCCTGGGGGAATCCAGCTCTATTTCCCAATCATACAGCCCTCTACCTGGGGGAACCCAGCTGTATTTCCCAATCCTGCTGTCCAGTCCCTGGTGTATCGGAGCTGTATATCCCAATCCTGCTGCGCTATCCCTAGGGGAACCCAGCTGTATTTTCCAATCCTACTGCCCTGCCCTGGGGGCTCCCAGCTGTATTTCCCAATCCTGCTGCCCTGTTCCTGCGCGAACCCAGCTATATTTCCCAAACCTACTGCCCTGACCCTAGGGGAACTCAGCTATTTTTTCCAATCCTACTGCCCTGTCCCTGGACGAATTCAGCAGTCTTTCCCAATCCTGCTACCCTGTTCCACGGGGAACGCAGCTGTACATCCCAATCCTACTGCCGTCTCCCTGGTGAAACCAGCTGTATTTCCTAATCCTACTGCCTCGCCCCTGGGCGAACCCAGCTGTATTTCCCAATCCTACTGCCCTGCCCCTGGGGGAACCCAGCTGTATATCCCTATCCTGTTGCCCTCTCCCCAAGGGAACCCAGCAATATTTCCCAATCCTGCTGCCCTGTCCCTGAGGGAACCCAGCTTTATTTCCCAATCCTATTGCCCTGTCCCTGTGGGAACCCAGCAGTATTTCCCAATCCTACAGCCCTGTCCCTGGGGGAATCCAGCTCCATTTCCCAATCATACAGCCCTCTATCTGGGGGAACCCAGCTGTATTTCCCAATCCTGCTGCCCTGTCCCTGAGGGAACCCAGCTTTATTTCCCAATCCTATTGCCCTGTCCCTGTGGGAACCCAGCTGTATTTCCCAATCCTACTGCCCTGTCCCTGGGGGAATCCAGCTCTATTTCCCAATCATACAGCCCTCTACCTGGGGGAACCCAGCTGTATTTCCCAATCCTGCTGTCCAGTCCCTGGTGTATCGGAGCTGTATATCCCAATCCTGCTGCGCTATCCCTAGGGGAACCCAGCTGTATTTTCCAATCCTACTGCCCTGCCCTGGGGGCTCCCAGCTGTATTTCCCAATCCTGCTGCCCTGCCCCTAGGGGAACCCAGCTGTATTTCCCAATCCTACTGCCCTGTCCCTAGGGGAATCCAGCTTTATTTCCTAATCCTACTGCCCTGTCCCTGGGGGAACCCAGCTGTATTTCCCAATCTTGCTGCCCTGTTCGTGGGGGAACCCAACTGTATTTGCCAATCCTACTGCCCTGTCCCTGGCGGAACCCAGCTGTATTTCCCAATCCTACTGCCCTGTCCCAGGGGGATCCAAACTGTATTTCCCAATTCTACTGCCCTCTCCCTGGGGGAACCCAGCATTATTTCCCAATCCTGCTGTCCTCTCCCTGGGCGATCCCAGTTGTATTTCCCAATCCTGCTTCCCTGTTCCTGCGCGAACCCAGCTATATTTCCCAAACCTACTGCCCTGACCCTAGGGGTACTCAGCTATTTTTTCCAATCCTACTGCCCTGTCCCTGGACGAATTCAGCAGTCTTTCCCAGTCCCTGGTGTATCGGAGCTGTATATCCCAATCCTGCTGCGCTATCCCTAGGGGAACCCAGCTGTATTTTCCAATCCTACTGCCCTGTCCCAGGGGGCTCCCAGCTTTATTTCCCAATCCTGCTAACCTGTCCCTAGGGGAACCCAGCTGTATTTCCCAATCCTGCTTCTCTGTTCCTGCGCGAACCACGCTATATTTCCCAATCCTACTGCCCTGTTCCTGGGGAACCCAGCTGTAATTCCCAATCCTACTGCCCCTGCCCCTGGGGAACCCAGCAGTATTTGCCAATCCTACAGCCCTCTCCCCGGGGGAACCCATTGATATATCCCAAACCTGCTGCCCTGTCCCTGTGGGAATCCAGCTGTATTTCCCAATCATACTGCCATATCCCTGGGGGAACTCACCTGTATTTCCCAATCCTACTGCCCTGTCCCTGGGGGAATAATGCTATATTTCCCAGTCCCGCTGCCCTGTCCATTGGGAACCCAGCTGTATTTCCCAATCCTACTGCCCTCTCCCCAGGGGAACCCATCGATATTTCCCAATCCTGCTGCCCTGTCCCTGGGGGAACCCAGCTGTATTTCCCAATCCTGCTGTACTGTCCCTGGGGTATCGCGGCTGTATTTCCCAATCCTGCTGCCCTGCCCCAAGGGGAAGCCAGCTGTATTTCCAAATCCTACTGCCCTGTCCCTGGGGGAACACAGCTGTATTTCCCAATCCTGCTGATCTGTTCCTGGGCAAACCCAGTTGTATTTCCCAATCCTACTGCCCTCTCCGTGGGAAAACCCAGCTGTATTTCCCAATCCTACTGTCCTCTCCCTGGGCGATCCCAGCTGTATTTCCCAATCCTGCTTCCCTGTTCCTGCGCGAACCCAGCTATATTTCCCAATCCTACTGCCCTGTCCCTGGACGAACCCAGCAGTATTTCCCAATCCTACTCCCCTGTTCCTGGGGAACCCAGCTGTAATTCCCCATTCTACTGTCCCTGCCCCTGGGGAACCCAGCTGTATTTCCCAATCCTACTGACCTCTTCCTGGGGGAACTCAGCTATATTTCCCAATCCTGCTGCCCTGTTCGTGGGGGAACCCAGCTGTATTTCCCAATCCTACTGCCGTCTCCCTGGGGAACCCAGCTGTATTTCCCAAAACTGCAGCCCACTCCCCGGGGGATCCCAGCTGTATATCCCAATCCTACTGCCCCGCCCAGGGGCATCCCAACTGTATTTCCCAATCCTACTGCGATGTCCCTGGGGGATTCCAGCTATATTTCCCAACCCTACTGCCCTCTCCCTGGCGGAACCCAGCTGTATTTCCCAATCCTACTGCCCTGTCCCTGAGGGAACCCAGCTGTATTTCCCAATCCTACTGCCCTCTCCCTGGGGGAATCCAGCTCTATTTCCCAATCATACAGCCCTCTACCTGGGGGAACCCAGCTGTATTTCCCAATCCTGCTGTCCAGTCCCTGGTGTATCGCAGCTGTATATCCCAATCCTGCTGCGCTATCCCTCGGGGAACCCAGCTGTATTTTCCAATCCTACTGCCCTGTCCCAGGGGGCTCCCAGCTTTATTTCCCAATCCTGCTAACCTGTCCCTAGGGGAAACCAGCTGTATTTCCCAATCCTACTTCCCTGTTCCGGCGCGAACCCAGCTATATTTCCCAATCCTACTGCCCTGTTCCTGGGGAACCCAGCTGTAATTGCCCATCCTACTGCCCCTGCCACTGGGGAACGCAGCAGTATTTGCCAATCCTACAGCCCTCTCCCCGGGGGAACCCATTGATATATCCCAAACCTGCTGCCCTGTCCCTGTGGGAATCCAGCTGTATTTCCCAATCATACTGCCCTATCCCTGGGGGAATAATGGTATATTTCCCAATCCCGCTGCACTGTCCATTGGACACCCAGCTGTATTTCCCAATCCTGCTGCCCTGTTCCTGGGCAAACCCAGCTGTATTTACCAATCCTGCTGCGCTATCCCTAGGGGAACCCAGCTGTATTTTCCAATCCTACTGCCCTGCCCTGGGGGCTCCCAGCTGTATTTCCCAATCCTGCTGCCCTGCCCCTAGGGGAACCCAGCTGTATTTCCCAATCCTGCTGCCCTGTCCCTACGGGAACCCAGCTTTATTTCCCAATCCTATTGCCCTATCCCTGGGGGAACCCAGCTGTATTTCCCAATCCTGCTGCCCTGTTCCTGGGCAAACCCAGCTGTATTTCCCAAACCTACTGCCCTGTCCCTGGGGGAACTTAGCTATATTTCCCAATCCTACTGCCCTGTCCCTCGGGGAACTCAGCTATATTTTCCAATCCTACTACCCTTTCCCTGGACGAATTCAGCAGTCTTTCCCAATCCTGCTACCGTGTTCCAGGGGGAACGCAGCTGTATTTCCCAATCCTACTGCCGTCTCCCTGGTGAAACCAGCTATATTTCCTAATCCTCCTGCCTCGCCCCTGGGCGAACCCAGCTGTATTTCCCAATCCTACTGCCCTGTCCCTGGTGCAACCCAGCTGTATTTTCCAATCCTACTGCCCTATCCCAGGGGGCTCCCAGCTTTATTTCCCAATCCTGCTACCCTGTCCCTAGGGGAACCCAGCTGTATTTCCCAATCCTGCTTCCCTGTTCTTGCGCGAACCCAGCTATATTTCCCAATGTTCCTGCCCTGTTCCTGGGGAACCCAGCTGTAATTCCCCATCCTACTGTCCTGTCCCTGGGGATCCCAGCTGTATTTCCCAATCCTACTGCCCTCTCCCCGGGGGAACCCATTGATATATCCCAAACCTGCTGCCTTGTCCCTGTGGGAATCCAGCTGTATTTCCCAATCATACTGCCCTATCCCTGGGGGAACTCACCTGTACTTCCCAATCCTACTGCCCTGTCCCTGGGAGAATAATGCTATATTTTCCAATCCCGCTGCCCTGTCCATTGGGAACCCAGCTGTATTTCCCAATCCTACTGCCCTCTCCCCAGGGGAACCCATCGATATTTCCCAATCCTCTGCCCTGTCGCAGGGGGAACCCGCTGTATTTTCCAAACTTGCTGCCCTGTCGCAGGGGGAACCCAGCTGTATTTCCCAATCCTACTGCCCTCTCCCCGGGGTAACCCAGCTGTATTTCCCAATCCTACTGCCCTGCCCCTGGAGGTTCCCAGCTGTACTTCCCAATCCTACTGCCCTGTCTCTGGGGGAACCCAGCTGTATTTCCCAATCCTGCTTCCCTGTTCCTGCGCGAACCCAGCTGTATTTCCCAATCCTACTGCCTTGTCCCTGGGGGAACTCAGCGATATTTCCCAATCATGCTGCCCTGTCCCTGGGGGAATAAAGCTATATTTCCCAATCCTGCTGCCCTGTCCCTGGGGAACCCAGCTGTATTACACAAACCTGCTGCCCTGTCCCAGGGTGTTCCTAGCCGTATTTCCCAATCCTACTGCCCTGTCCCTGTGGGAACCCAGCTGTATTACCCAATCCTACTGCCCTCTCCCCGGGTGAACCCTGCCATGTTTCCCAATCCTGCTGCCCTGTCCCTGGGGGAACCCAGCTGTATTTCCCAATCCTCCTGCCCTGTCCCTGTGGGAACCCAGCTGCATTTCCCAATCCTACTGTCCTCTCCCTGGGCGATCCCAGCTGTATTTCCCAATCCTGCTTCCCTGTTCCTGCGCAAACCCAGCTGTATTTCCCAATCCTACTGCCCAGTCCCTGGACGAACTCAGCAGTCTTTCCCAATCCTGCTGCCCTGTTCCTGGGGGATCCCAGCTGTATTTCCCAATCCTACTGCTCTGTCCCTCGGGGTTCCCAGCTATGTGTCCCAATGCTACTGCCCTCTCCCTGGGAAAACCCAGCTGTATTTACCAACCCTACTGCCCTGCCCCTGGGTGTACCCAGCTGTATTTCCAATCCTACTGCCCTGTCCCTGGGGGAATAAATCTATATTTCCCAATCCTGCTGCCCTGTCCCTAGGGAACCCAGCTGTATTACCCAATCCTACTGCCCTGTCCCTGGGGTTCCCAGTTGTATTTCCTTTTCCTACTGCCCTGCCCCTGGGTGTACCCAGCTGTATTTCCCAATCCTACAGCCCTGTCCCTGGGGGAATAAAGCTATATTTCACAATCCTGCTGCCCTGTCCCTAGGGAACCCAGCTGTATTACTGAATCCCACTGCCCTGTCCCTGGGGAACCCAGCGGTATTTCCCAATCCTACTGTTCTGTCCCTCGGGGATCCAGCTATGTGTCCCAATGCTACTGCCCTCTCCCTGGGAAAACCCAGCTGTATTTACCAACCCTACTGCCCTGCCCCTGGGTGTACCCAGCTGTATTTCCCAATCCTACATCCCTGTCCCTGGGGAATAAAGCTATATTTCACAATCCTGCTGCCCTGTCCCTAGGGAACCCAGCTGTATTACTGAATCCTACTGCACTGTCCCTGGGGAACCCAGCGGTATTTCCCAATCCTACTGCCCTGTCCCTGGGGTTCCCAGTTGTATTTCCTTTTCCTACTGCCCTGCCATTGGGGGATCCCAGTTATATTTCCCAATCCTACTGCCCTGTCCCTGGGGAATAAAGCTATATTTCCCAATCCTACTGCCCTGTCCCTAGGGGAACTCAGCTATATTTTCCAATCCTACTGCCCTGTCCCTGGGGGAACCCAGCTGTATTTCACTATCCTGCTGTCCAGTCCCTGGTGTATCGCAGCTGTATATCCCAATCCTGCTGCTCTATCCCTAGGGGAACCCAGCTGTATTTTCCAATCCTACTGCCCTGTCCCAGGGGGCTCCCAGCTTTATTTCCCAATCCTGCTACCCTGTCTCTCGGGGAACCCAGCTGTATTTCCCAATCCTGCTTCCCTGTTCCTGCGCGAACCCAGCTATATTTCCCAATCCTACTGACCTGTTCCTGGGGAACCCAGCTGTAATTCCCCATCCTACTGCCCCTGCCCCTGGGGAACCCAGCTGTTTTTCCCAATCCTACTGCCCTGCCCCTGGGGATCCCAGCAGTATTTGCCAATCCTACTGCCCTCTCCCCGGGGGAACCCATTGATATATCCCAAACCTGCTGCCCTGTCCCTGTGGGAATCCAGCTGTATTTCCCAATCATACTGCCCTATCCCTGGGGGAACTCACCTGTATTTCCCAATCCTACTGCCCTGTCCCTGGGGGAATAATGCTATATTTTCCAATGCCGCTGCCCTGTCCATTGGGAACCCAGCTGTATTTCCCAATCCTGCTGCCCTGTCCCTGGGGGAACACAGTTGTATTTCCCAATCCTAGGGCCCTGTCGCAGGGGGAACCCAGTTGTATTTCCCAATCCTACTGCCCTCTCCCCGGTGTAACCCAGCTATATTTTCCAATCCTGTTGCCCTGTCCCTGGGGGAACCCAGTTGTATTTCCCAATCCTACGGCCCTGTCGCAGGGGGAACCCAGTTGTATTTCCCAATCCTACTGTCCTGTCCCTGGGGGAATCCAGCTTTATTTCCCAATCATACAGCCCTCTCCCTGGGGGAACCCAGCTGTATTTCCCAATCCTGCTGTACTGTCCCTGGGGTATCGCGGCTGTATTTCCCAATCCTGCTGCCCTGCCCCAAGGGGAAGCCAGCTGTATTTCCAAATCCTACTGCCCTGTCCCTAGGGAAACACAGCTGTATTTCCCAATCCTGCTGATCTGCCCTGGGCAAACCCAGCTGTATTTCCCAATCCTACTGCCCTCTCCCTGGGAAAACCCAGCTGTATTTCCCAATCCTACTGTCCTCTCCCTGGACAAACCCAGCAGTATTTCCCAAACCTACTGCCCTGTTCCTGGGGAACCCAGCTGTAATTCCCCATCCTACTGCCCCTGCCCCTGGGGAACCCAGCTGTATTTCCCAATCCTACTGACCTCTCCCTGGGGGAACTCAGCTATATTTCCCAATCCTACTGCCCTGTTCGTGGGGGAACCCAGCTGTATTTCCCAATCCTACTGCCGTCTCCCTGGGAAACCCAGCTGTATTTCCCAAAACTGCAGCCCACTCCCCGGGGGATCCCAGCTGTATATCCCAATCCTACTGCCCCGCCCCTGGGGCATCCCAACTGTATTTCCCAATCCTACTGCGATGTCCCTGGGGGATTCCAGCTGTATTTCCCAATCCTACTGCCCTGTCCCCGGGGAACCCAGCTATATTTCCCAATCCTGCTCCCCTGTTCCTGGGGGAACCCAGCAGTATTTCCCAATCCTACTGCCCTGTCCCTACGGGAACCCAGCTTTATTTCCCAATCCTATTGCCCTGTCCCTGGGGGAACCCAGCTGTATTTCCCAATCCTGCTGCCCTGACCCTTGGGGAACCTAGCTGTACTTCCCAATCCTACTGCCCTGTCTCTGGGGGAACCCAGCTGTATATCCCAATCCTACTGCCCCGCCCCTGGGGCAGCCCAACTGTATTTCCCATTCCTACTGCGATGTCCCTGGGGGATTCCAGCTGTATTTCCCAATCCTACTCTCCTGTCCCTGTGGGATCCCAGCTCTATTTCCCAATCCTCCTGCCCTGTCCCAGGGGAACCCAGCTATATTTCCCAATCCTGCTCCCCTGTTCCTGGGGGAACCCAGCAGTATTTCCCAATCCTACTGCCCTGTCCCTACGGTAACCCAGCTTTATTTCCCAATCCTATTGCCCTGTCCCTGGGGGAACCCAGCTGTATTTCCCAATCCTCCTGCCCTGTTCCTGGGCAAGCCTAGCTGTATTTCCCAATCCTGCTGCCCTGTCCCTGGGGGAACCCAGCTGTATTCCCCAATCCTACTGTCCTCTCCCTGGGCGATCCCAGCTGTATTTCCCAATCCTGCTTCCCTGTTCCTGCGCAAACCCAGCTATATTTCCCAAACCTACTGCCCTGTCCCTGGGGGAACTTAGCTTTATTTCCCAATCCTACTGCCCTGTCCCTGGACGAACTCAGCAGGCTTTCCCAATCCTGCTGCCCTGTTCCTGGGGAACCCCGCTGGATGACCCAATCCTACTGCCCTGTCCCTGGGGAACCCAGCTGTATTTCCCAATCCTGCTGTCCTGTCCCTGGGGTATCGCGGCTGTATTTCCCAATCCTACTGCCCTGCCCCTGGAGGTTCCCAGGTGTATTTCCCAATCCTGCTGCCCTGACCCTCGGGGAACCCAGCTGTACTTCCCAATCCTACTGCCCTGTCTCTGGGGGAACCCAGCTGTATTTCCCAATCCTGCTTCCCTGTTCCTGCGCGAACCCAGCTGTATTTCCCAGTCCTACTGCCTTGTCCCTGGGGGAACTCAGCGATATTTCCCAATCATGCTGCCCTGTCCCTGGGGGAATAAAGCTATATTTCCCAATCCTACTGCCCTGTCCCTGTGGGAACCCAGCTGTATTTCCCAATCCTCCTGCCCTGTCCCTGTGGGAACCCAGCTGCATTTCCCAATCCTACTGTCCTCTCCCTGGGCGATCCCAGCTGTATTTCCCAATCCTGCTTCCCTGTTCCTGCGCAAACCCAGCTATATTTCCCAAACCTACTGACCTGTCCCTGGGGGAACTCAGCTATATTTCCCAATCCTACTGCCCAGTCCCTGGACGAACTCAGCAGTCTTTCCCAATCCTGCTGCCCTGTTCCTGGTGGATCCCAGCTGTATTTCCCAATCCTACTGCTCTGTCCCTCGGGGTTCCCAGCTATGTGTCCCAATGCTCCTGCCCTCTCCCTGGGAAAACTCAGCTGTATTTACCAACCCTACTGCCCTGCCCCTGGGTGTACCCAGCTGTATTTCCAATCCTACTGCCCTGTCCCTGCGGGAATGAATCTATATTTCCCAATCCTGCTGCCCTGTCCCTAGGGAACCCAGCTGTATTACCCAATCCTACTGCCCTGTTCCTGGGGAACCCAGCGGTATTTCCCAATCCTACTGCCCTGTCCCTGGGGTTCCCAGTTGTATTTCCTTTTCCTACTGCCCTGCCATTGGGGGATCCCAGTTATATTTCCCAATCCTACCGCTCTGTCCCTCGGGGATCCCAGCTATGTGTCCCAATGCTACTGCCCTCTCCCTGGGAAAACCCAGCTGTATTTACCAACCCTACTGCCCTGCCCCTGGGTGTACCCAGCTGTATTTCCCAATCCTACATCCCTGTCCCTGGGGAATAAAGCTATATTTCACAATCCTGCTGCCCTGTCCCTAGGGAACCCAGCTGTATTACTGAATCCTACTGCCCTGTCCCTGGGGAACCCAGCGGTATTTCCCAATCCTACTGCCCTGTCCCTGGGGTTCCCAGTTGTATTTCCTTTTCCTACTGCCCTGCCATTGGGGGATCCCAGTTATATTTCCCAATCCTACTGCCCTGTCCCTGGGGAATAAAGCTATATTTCCCAATCCTGCTGCCCTCTCCCTGGGAAAACCCAGCTGTATTTACCAACCCTGCTGCCCTGCCCCTGGGGGATCCCCGCTGTATTACCCAATCCGACTGCCCTATCCCTGGGGGAATAAAGCTATATTTCCCAATCCTGCTCCTGGTGGATCCCAGCTATATTTCCCAATCCTACTGCCTTGTCCCGGGGGCATCCCAGCTATGTGTCCCAATCCTACTGCCCTGTCGCAGGCTGTTCCCAGCTGTATTTGCCAATCCTACAATTCTGTCCTTGGGGGATTCCAGCTGTACTTCCCAAGCCAACTGCCCTGTCTTCCGGCGATCCCAGCTATATTTCCTAATCTTGCTGCCCTGTCCCTGGGGGAACCCAGCTGTATTTCCCAATCCTACTGCCCTGTCCCTGGGAGAACCCAGCTGTATTTCCCAATCCTACTGCCCTGTCCCTGGGAGAACCCCAGCTGTATTTCCCAATCCTACTACCCTGCCCCTGTGTGAACCCAGCTGTATTTCCCAATATGATTGCCCTTTCCCTGGGAGAACCCAGCTGTGTATCCCAATTCTGCTTCCCTGCCCCTGGGGAACCCAGCTGTATGTCCCAACCCTGCTGCCCTGTCCCTGGGAGAACCCAGCTGTATTTCCCAATCCTAATGCTCTGCCCCTGGGGAACCCAGCTGTTTCCCAATCCTCCTTCCCTGTTCCCGGGGGAACCCAACTGTATTTCCCAATCCTCCAACCCTGTCCCTGGGGGAACCCAACTGTATTTCCCAATCCTACTTCTCTCTCCTTGGGGGAACCCAGCTGTATTTCCCATCCTACTGCCCTCTCCCTGGGGGATCCCAGCTGTATTTCCCAATCCTATTGCCCTGTCCCTGGGGAAACCCAGCTGTATTTCCCAATCCTACTGCCCTGTCCCTAGGGGATCCCAGCTTTATTTCCCAATTCCGCAACCCTGTCCCTGGGGGAACCCAGCTGTATTTCCCAATCCTACTGCCCTCTCCCGAGGGGATCCCAGCTGTATTTCCCAATCCTACGACTCTGTCCCTGGGGAAACCCAGCTGTATTTCACAATCCTACTGTCCTCTCCCTGGGCGATATCAGCTGTATTTCCCAATGCTGCTGCCATGTTCCTGCGCGAACCCAGGTATACTTCCCAATCCTACTGCCCTCTTCCGAGGGGAACCCAGCTGTTTTTTCCAATTCTACTGTCCTGTCCCTGGGGGAACCCAGCTTTATTTCCCAATCCTACTGCCCTGCCCCTGGAGAACCCAGCTGTATTTCCCAATCCTACTGCTCTGCCCTTGGGGGAACCCAGCTGTACTTCCCAATCCTGCAATCCTGCCCCTGGGGAACTCAGCTGTATTTCCCAATTCGACTGCCCTCTCCCTGGGCGATCCCAGCTGTATTTCCCAATCCTACTGCCCTCTCCCCGGGGGAACCCATCGATATATCCCAAACCTGCTGCCCTGTCCCTGTGGGAATTCAGCTGTATTTCCCAATCATACTGCCTTCTCCCTGGGGGAACCCAGCTGTATTTTCCAATCCTACTGCCCTCTCCCCGGGGGAACCCAGCTGTATTTCCCAATCCTACTGTCCTGTCCCTGTGGGAATCCAGCTCAATTTCCCAATCATACAGCCCTCTCCCTGGGGGAATCCAGCTCTGTATCCCAATCCTGCTTCCCTGCCCCTGGGGAACCCAGCTGTATTTCACAATCCTGCTGCCCTGTTCCCGGGGGAACCCAACTGTATTTCCCAATCCTCCAACCCTGTCCCAGGGGGAACCCAACTGTATTTCCCAATCCTACTTCCCTCTCCTTGGGCGAACCCAGCTGTATTTCCCAATCCTACTGCCCTCTGCCTGGGCGAACCACACTGTATTTCCCATCCTACTGCCCTCTCCCTGGGGGATCCCAGCTGTATTTCCCAATCCTACAACCCTGTCCCTGGGGGAACCCAGCTGTATTTCCCAATCCTATTGCCCTGTCCCTGGGGGATCCCAGCTTTATTTCCCAATCCTGCAACCCTGTCCCTGGGGAAACCCAGCTGTATTTCCCAATCCTACTGCCCTGTCCCTGGGGGATCCCAGCTTTATTGCCCAATCCCGCATCCCTGTCCCTGGGGAAACCCAGCTCTATTTCCCAATCCTACTGCACTGTCCGTGGAGGATCCCAGCTATATTTCCCAATCCTACTGCCCTGTCCCTGGGGTTTCCCAGCTGTATTTCCCAATCCTACTGCTCTGTCCCTGGGGTATTCCAGCTGTATTTCCCAATCCTACTGCCCTGTCCCGAGGGGAACACAGCTGTATTTTCCAATCCTACTGCCCTGTCCCTAGGGTATCGCAGCTGTAGTTCCCAATCCTGCTGTGCTATCCCTAGGGGAACCCAGCTGCATTTCCCAATCCTACTGCGCTGTCCCTGGGGGAACCCAGCTGTATTTCCCAAACCTACTGCGCTGTCCGTGGAGGATCCCAGCAATATTTCCCAATCTTACTGCCATGTCCCTGGGAGAACCCAGCTATATTTCCCAATCCTACTGCCCTGCCCCTTTGTGAACCCAGCAGTATTTCCCAATCCTGCTGCCCTGTTTCTGGGCGAACCCAGCTGTATTTCCCAATCCGACTGCCCTCTCCCTGGGGGAACCGAGCTGTTTATCCCAATCCTGCTACACTGCTGCAGGGGAACCCAGCTGTATGTCCCAATCTTGCTGCCCAGCCCCTGGATGACCCAGCTGTATTTCCCAATCCTAATGCCCAGCCCCTGGGGAACCCAGCTGTATTTCCCAATCCTACTGCCCTGTCCCTGGGGGAATAAAGCTATATTTCACAATCCTGCTGCCCTGACCGTGGGGAACCCCGCTGTATATCCCAAACCTGCTGCCCTATCCCATGGGGAACCCAGCTGTATTTCCCAATCCTACTGTCCTCTCCCCGGGGGAACCCAGCTGTATTTCCCAATCCTGCTGCACTGTCCCTGTGGGAACCCCGCTGTATTTCCCAATCCTGCTGCCCTCTTCCCTGGGGAACCCAGCTGTATTTCCCAATCCTACTGCCCTGTCCCTGGGGGAATCCAGCTCTATTTCCCAATCATACAGCCCTCTCCCTGGGGGAACCCAGCTGTATTTCCCAAAGCTACAACCCTGTCCCTGGGGTATCGCGGCTGTATTTCCCAATCCTACTGCCCTAGCCCTGGGGGCTCCCAACTGTATTTCCCAATCCTGCTGCCCTGCCCCTAGGGGAACTCAGCTGTATTTCCCAATCCTACTGCCCTGTACCTGGGCAAACCCAGCTGTATTTCACAATCCTACTGCCCTCTCCCTGGGAGAACCCAGCTGTATTTCCCAATCCCACTGTCCTATCCCTGGGCGATCCCAGCTGTATTTCCCAATCCTGCTTCCCTGTTCCTGCATGAACCCAGCTATAGTTCCCACTCCTACTGCCCTGTTCCTGGGGGAATCCAGCTGTATTTCCCAATCCTACTGCCGTCTGCCTGGGGAACCCAGCTATATTTCCCAAAACTGCAGCCCACTCCCCGGGGGATCACAGCTGTATTTCCCAATCCTACTGCCCCTCCCCTGGGGTTTCCCACCTGTATTTCCCAATCCTACTGCTCTGTCCCTGGGGTATTCCAGCTGTATTTCCCAAACCTACTGCCCTGTCCCTGTGGGATCCCAGCTGTATTTCCCAATCCTACTGCTTTGTACCTAGGGGAACATAGCAGTATTTCCCAATCCTACTGCACTGTCCGTGGAGGATCCCAGCTATATTTCCCAATCCTACTGCCCTGTCCCTGGGAGACCCCAGCTGTATTTCCCAATCCTACTGCCCCTCCCCTGGGGTTTCCCAGCTGTATTTCCCAATCCTACTGCTCTGTCCCTGGGGTATTCCAGCTGTATTTCCCAATCCTACTGCCCTGTCCCGAGGGGAACACAGCTGTATTTTCCAATCCTACTGCCCTGTCCCTAGGGTATCGCAGCTGTAGTTCCCAATCCTGCTGTGCTATCCCTAGGGGAACCCAGCTGCATTTCCCAATCCTACTGCCCTGTCCCTAGGGTATCGCAGCTGTAGTTCCCAATCCTGCAGTGCTATCCCTAGGGGAACCCAGCTGCATTTCCCAATCCTACTGCGCTGTCCCTAGGGGAACCCAGCTGTATTTCCCAAACCTACTGCGCTGTCCGTGGAGGATCCCAGCAATATTTCCCAATCTTACTGCCCTGTCCCTTGGAGAACCCAGCTATATTTCTCAATCCTACTGCCCTGCCCCTTTGTGAACCCAGCAGTATTTCCCAATCCTGCTGCCCTGTTTCTGGGCGAACCCAGCTGTATTTCCCAATCCGACTGCCCTCTCCCTGGGGGAACCGAGCTGTTTATCCCAATCCTGCTGCCCTGCTGCAGGGGAACCCAGCTGTATGTCCCAATCCTGCTGCCCAGCCCCTGGGTGACCCAGCTGTATTTCCCAATCCTAATGCCCAGCCCCTGGGGAACCCAGCTGTATTTCCCAATCCTACTGCCCTGTCCCTGGGGGAATAAAGCTATATTTCACAATCCTGCTGCCCTGACCGTGGGGAACCCCGCTGTATATCCCAAACCTGCTGCCCTATCCCATGGGGAACCCAGCTGTATTTCCCAATCCTACTGCCCTGTCGCTGGGGAAACCCAGCTGTATTTCCCAATCCTACTGCACTGTCCGTGTGGGAACCCCGCTGTATTTCCCAATCCTGCTGCCCTCTTCCCTGGGGAACCCAGCTGTATTTCCCAATCCTACTGCACTGTCCCTGTGGGAACCCAACTGTATTTCCCAATCCTACTGCCCTGTCGCTGGGGGAACCCAGCTGTATTTCCCAATCCTACAACCCTCTCCCTGGGGAACCCAGCTGTATTTCCCAAAACCGCTGCTCTCTCCCCAGGGGATCCCAGCTGTATTTCCCAATCCTTCTGCGCTGTACCTGGGGGATTCCAGCTGTATGTCCTAATCCAACTGCCCTGTCCCTGGGGGAACTCAGCTATATTTCCCAATCCCACCGCCCTGTCCCTGGACGAAGTCAGCAGTATTTTCCATTCCTGCTGCCCTGTTCCTGCACGAACCCAGCCATATTTCCCAATCCTACGACCCTGTCCCTGGGGAAACCCAGCTGTATTTCCCAATCCTGCTGCCCTGTACCTGGGGGATCCCAGCTGTATTTCCCAATCCTGCAACCCTGCCCCCAGGGAACTCAGCTATATTTCCCAATCCTACTGCCCTGTCTGTGGAGGATCCCAGCTATATTTCCCAATCCGACTGCCCTGTCCCTGGGGGAACCCAGCTGTATTTCCCAATCCTACTGCCCTCTCCCCGGGGGAACCCGTCGATATATCCCAAACCTGCTGCCCTGTCCCTGTGGGAATCCAGCTGTATTTCCCAATCATACTGCCCTCTCCCCGGGGGAAACCAGCTATATTTCCCAATCCTGCTGCTTTGTCCCTGGCTGAACCCTGCTGTATTTCCCAATCCTACTGCCCTGTCCCTGTGGGGACCCAGCTGTATTTCCCAATCCTACTGCCCTGTCCCTGGGGGAATCCAGCTCTATTTCCCAATCATACAGCCCTCTCCCTGGGGGAACCCAGCTGTATTTCCCAATCCTACAACCCTGTCCCTGGGGTATCGCGGCTGTATTTCCCAATCCTACTGCCCTAGCCCTGGGGGCTCCCAACTGTATTTCCCAATCCTGCTGCCCTGCCCCTAGGGGAACTCAGCTGTATTTCCCAATCCTACTGCCCTGTACCTGGGCAAACCCAGCTGTATTTCCCAATCCCACTGACCTATCCCTGGGCGATCCCAGCTGTATTTCCTAATCCTGCTTCCCTGTTCCTGCATGAACCCAGCTATAGTTCCCACTCCTACTGCCCTGTTCCTGGGGAAATCCAGCTGTATTTCCCAATCCTACTGCCGTCTGCCTGGGGAACCCAGCTATATTTCCCAAAACTGCAGCCCACTCCCCGGGGATGACAGCTGTATTTCCCAATCCTACTGCCCCTCCCCTGGGGTTTCCCACCTGTATTTCCCAATCCTACTGCTCTGTCCCTGGGGTATTACAGCAGTATTTCCCAAACCTACTGCACTGTCCGTGGAGGATCCCAGCTATATTTCCCAATCCTACTGCCCTGTCCCTGGGAGACCCCAGCTGTATTTCCCAATCCTACTGCCCCTCCCCTGGGGTTTCCCAGCTGTATTTCCCAATCCTACTGCTCTGTCCCTGGGGTATTCCAGCTGTATTTTCCAATCCTACTGCCCTGTCCCGAGGGGAACACAGCTGTATTTTCCAATCCTACTGCCCTGTCCCTAGGGTATCGCAGCTGTAGTTCCCAATCCTGCTGTGCTATCCCTAGGGGAACCCAGCTGCATTTCCCAAACCTACTGCGCTGTCCGTGGAGGATCCCAGCAATATTTCCCAATCTTACTGCCCTGTCCCTGGGAGAACCCAGCTATATTTCCCAATCCTACTGCCCTGCCCCTTTGTGAACCCAGCAGTATTTCCCAATCCTGCTGCCCTGTTTCTGGGCGAACCCAGCTGTATTTCCCAATCCGACTGCCCTCTCCTTGGGGGAACTGAGCTGTTTATCCCAATCCTGCTGCCCTGCTGCAGGGGAACCCAGCTGTATGTCCCAATCCTGCTGCCCAGCCCCTGGGTGACCCAGCTGTATTTCCCAATCCTAATGCCCAGCCCCTGGGGAACCCAGCTGTATTTCCCAATCCTACTGCCCTGTCCCTGGGGGAATAAAGCCATATTTCACAATCCTGCTGCCCTGACCGTGGGGAACCCCGCTGTATATCCCAAACCTGCTGCCCTATCCCATGGGGAACCCAGCTGTATTTCCCAATCCTACTGCCCTCACCCGGGGGAACCCAGCTGTATTTCCCAATCCTACTGCACTGTCCCTGTGGGAACCCCGCTGTATTTCCCAATCCTGCTGCCCTCTTGCCTGGGGAACCCAGCTGTATTTCCCAATCTTACTGCACTGTCCCTGTGGGAACCCAGCTGTATTTCCCAATCCTACTGCCCTGTCGCTGGGGGAACCCAGCTGTATTTCCCAATCCTACAACCCTCTCCCTGGGGAACCCAGCTGTATTTCCCAAAACCACTGCTCTCTCCCCGGGGGATCCCAGCTGTATTTCCCAATCCTTCTGCGCTGTACCTGGGGGATTCCAGCTGTGTGTCCTAATCCTACTGCCCTGTCCCTGGGGGAACTCAGCTATATTTCCCAATCCCACCGCCCTGTCCCTGGACGAAGTCAGCAGTATTTTCCATTCCTGCTGCCCTGTTCCTGCACGAACCCAGCTATATTTCCCAATCCTACGACCCTGTCCCTGGGGAAACCCAGCTGTATTTCCCAATCCTGCTGCCCTGTACCTGGGGGATCCCAGCTGTATTTCCCAATCCTGCAACCCTGCCCCCAGGGAACTCAGCTGTATTTCCCAATCCTACTGCCCTGTCTGTGGAGGATCCCAGCTATATTTCCCAATCCGACTGCCCTGTCCCTGGGGGAACCCAGCTGTATTTCCCAATCCTACTGCCCTCGCCCCGGGGGAACCCGTTGATATATCCCAAACCTGCTGCCCTGTCCCTGTGGGAATCCAGCTGTATTTCCCAATCATACTGCCCTCTCCCCGGGGGAAACCAGCTATATTTCCCAATCCTGCTGCTTTGTCCCTGGCTGAACCCTGCTGTATTTCCCAATCCTACTGCTGTGGGAACCCAGCTGTATTTCCCAATCCTACTGCCCTGTCCCTGGGGGAATCCAGCTCTATTTCCCAATCATACAGCCCTCTCCCTGGGGGAACCCAGCTGTATTTCCCAATCCTACAACCCTGTCCCTGGGGTATCGCGGCTGTATTTCCCAATCCTACTGCCCTAGCCCTGGGGGCTCCCAACTGTATTTCCCAATCCTGCTGCCCTGCCCCAAGGGGAAGCCAGCTGTATTTCCAAATCCTACTGCCCTGTCCCTGGGGGAACACAGCTGTATTTCCCAATCCTGCTGATCTGTTCCTGGGCAAACCCAGTTGTATTTCCCAATCCTACTGCCCTCTCCCTGGGAGAACCCAGCTGTATTTCCCAATCCCACTGTCCTATCCCTGGGCGATCCCAGCTGTATTTCCCAATCCTGCTTCCCTGTTCCTGCATGAACCCAGCTATAGTTCCCACTCCTACTGCCCTGTTCCTGGGGGAATCCAGCTGTATTTCCCAATCCTACTGCCGTCTGCCTGGGGAACCCAGCTATATTTCCCAAAACTGCAGCCCACTCCCCGGGGGATCACAGCTGTATTTCCCAATCCTACTGCCCCTCCCCTGGGGTTTCCCACCTGTATTTCCCAATCCTACTGCTCTGTCCCTGGGGTATTCCAGCTGTATTTCCCAAACCTACTGTCCTGTCCCTGTGGGATCCCAGCTGTATTTCCCAATCGTACTGCCCTGTCCCTAGGGGAACATAGCTGTATTTCCCAATCCTACTGCACTGTCCGTGGAGGATCCCAGCTATATTTCCCAATCCTACTGCCCTGTCCCTGGGAGACCCCAGCTGTATTTCCCAATCCTACTGCCCTGCCCCTTTGTGAACCCAGCAGCATTTCCCAATCCTGCTGCCCTGTTTCTGGGCGAACCCAGCTGTATTTCCCAATCCGACTGCCCTCTCCCTGGGGGAACCGAGCTGTTTATCCCAATCCTGCTGCTCTGCTGCAGGGGAACCCAGCTGTATGTCCCAATCCTGCTGCCCAGCCCCTGGGTGACCCAGCTGTATTTCCCAATCCTAATGCCCATCCCCTGGGGAACCCAGCTGTATTTCCCAATCCTACTGCCCTGTCCCTGGGGGAATAAAGCTATATTTCACAATCCTGCTGCCCTGACCGTGGGGAACCCCGCTGTATTTCCCAATCATGCTGCCCTCTTCCCTGGGGAACCCAGCTGTATTTCCCAATCCTACTGCACTGTCCCTGTGGGAACCCAGCTGTATTTCCCAATCCTACTGCCCTGTCGCTGGGGGAACCCAGCTGTATTTCCCAATCCTACAACCCTCTCCCTGGGGAACCCAGCTGTATTTCCCAAAACCGCTGCTCTCTCCCCGGGGGATCCCAGCTGTATTTCCCAATCCTTCTGCGCTGTACCTGGGGGATTCCAGCTGTATTTCCCAATCCTACTGCCCTGTCCCTGTGGGATCCCTGCTGTATTTCCCAATCCTACTGCCCTCTCCCTGGGGAACCCAGCTGTATTTCCCAATGCTATTGCTCTGGCACTCGGGGATCCCTGCTGTATTTCCCAATCCTACTGCCCTCTCCCTGGGGAACCCAGCTGTATTTCCCAATGCTATTGCTCTGGCACTCGGGGATCCCTGCTGTATTTCCCAATCCTACTGCCCTCTCCCTGGGGTTCCCAGCTGTAATTCCCAATCCTACTGCCCTGCTCCTGGTGGATCCCAGCTATATTTCCCAATCCTACTGCCTTGTCCCGGGGGCATCCCAGCTATGTGTCCCAATCCTACTGCCCTGTCGCAGGCTGTTCCCAGCTGTATTTGCCAATCCTACAATTCTGTCCCTGGGGGATTCCAGCTGTACTTCCCAAGCCAACTGCCCTGTCTTCCGGCGATCCCAGCTATATTTCCCAATCCTACTGCCCTGTCCCTGGGAGAACCCAGCTATATTTCCCAATCCTACTACCCTGCCCCTGTGTGAACCCAGCTGTATTTCCCAATATGATTGCCCTTTCCCTGGGAGAACCCAGCTGTGTATCCCAATTCCGCTTCCCTGCCCCTGGGGAACCCAGCTGCATGTCCCAACCCTGCTGCCCTGTCCCTGGGAGAACCCAGCTGTATTTCCCAATCCTACTGCTCTGCCCCTGGGGAACCCAGCTGTTTCCCAATCCTGCTGCCCTGTTCCCGGGGGAACCCAACTGTATTTCCCAATCCTACAGCCCTCTTCCGAAGGGAACCCAGCTGTTTTTTCCAATTCTACTCCCCTGTCCCTGTGGGAACCCAGCTGTATTTCCCAATCCTACTGCCCTCTCCCGAGGGGATCCCAGCTGTATTTCCCAATCCTACGACTCTGTACCTGGGCGATATCAGCTGTATTTCCCAATGCTGCTGCCATGTTCCTGCGCGAACCCAGGTATATTTCCCAATCCTACTGCCCTCTTCCGAGGGGAACCCAGCTGTTTTTTCCAATTCTACTGTCCTGTCCCTGGGGGAACCCAGCTTTATTTCCCAATCCTACTGCCCTGCCCCTGGGGAACCCAGCTTTATTTCCCAATCCTACTGCTCTGCCCTTGGGGGAACCCAGCTGTATTTCCCAATCCTGCAATCCTGCCCCTGGGGAACTCAGCTGTATTTCCCAATTCGACTGCCCTCTCCCTGGGCGATTCCAACTGTATTTCCCAATCCTACTGCCCTCTCCCCGGGGGAACCCATCGATATGTCCCAAACCTGCTGCCCTGTCCCTGTGGGAATCCAGCTGTATTTCCCAATCATACTGCCTTCTCCCTGGGGGAACCCAGCTGTATTTTCCAATCCTCCTGCCCTCTCCCCGGGGGAACCCAGCTGTATTTCCCAATCCTACTGCCCTGTCCCTGTGGGAACCCAGCTGTATTTCCCAATTCTACTGTCCTGTCCCTAGGGGAATCCAGTTCAATTTCCCAATCAGACAGCCCTCTCCCTGGGGGAATCCAGCTGTGTATCCCAATCCTGGTTCCCTGCCCCTGGGGAACCCAGCTGTATTTCCCAAACCTGCTGTCCTGTCCCTGGCGTATCGCAGCTGTATTTCCCAATCCTACTGCCCTGCCCCTGGGGGCTCACAGCTGTATTTCCCAATCCTACTGCCCTGTCCCTGGGGGATCGCAGCTGTATTTTCCAATCCTACTGCCCTCTCCCCGGGGGAACCCAGCTGTATTTCCCAATCCTACTGCCCTGTCCCTGTGGGAACCCAGCTGTATTTCCCAATCCTACTGTCCTGTCCCTGGGGGAATCCAGCTCAATTTCCCAATCATACAGCCCTCTCCCTGGGGAAACCCAGCTGTATTTCCCAAACCTGCTGTCCTGTCCCTGGCGTATCGCGGCTGTATTTCCCAATCCTACTGCCCTGCCCCTGGGGGCTTACAGCTGTATTTCCCAATCCGGCTGCCCTGTCTCTAGGGGAACCCAGCTGTATTTCCCAATCTTGCTGCCCTGTCCCTGGGGGAACCCAGCTGTATTTCCCAAACCTGCTGTCCTGTCCCTGGCGTATCGCGGCTGTATTTCCCAATTCGACTGCCCTCTCCCTGGGCGATCCCAGCTGTATTTCCCAATCCTACTGCCCTGTCCCTTGGGGAACCCAGCTGTATTTCCCAATCCTACTGCCCTGTCCCCGGGGGAACCCATCGATATATCCCAAACCTGCTGCCCTGTACCTGTGGGAATCCAGCTGTATTTCCCAATCATACTGCCCTCTCCCTGGGGAACGCAGCTGTATTTCCCAAAACTGCAGCCCTCTCCCCAGGGGATCCCAGCTGTATTTCCAAATCCTACTGCCCCTCCCCTGGGGTTTCCCAGCTGTATTTCCCAATCCTACTGCCCTGTCCCTAGGGGAACACAGCTGTATTTCCCAATCCTACTGCCCTGTCCCTGGGGTATCGCAGCTGCATTTCCCAATCCTACTGCCCTGTCCCTGGGGGAACCCAGCTGTATTTCCCAATCCTACTGCACTGTCCGTGGAGGATCCCAACAATATTTCCCAATCCTACTGCCCTGTCCCTGGGAGAACCCAGTTATATTTCCCAATCCTACTGCCCTGCCGCTTTGTGAACCCAGCAGTATTTCCCAATCCTGCTGCCCTGCTCCAGGGGAACCCAGCTGTATGTCCCAATCCTGCTGCCCAGCCCTTTGGTGACCCAGCTGTATTTCCCAATCGTAATGCCAAGCCCCTGGGGATCCCAGCTGTATTTCCCAATCCTACTGCCCTGTCCCTGGGGGAATAAAGCTATATTTCCCAATCCTGCTGCCCTGTCCCTGGGGAACCCAGCTATATTTCCCAATCCTGCTGCCCTGTCCCTGGAGGAATAAAGCTATATTTCCCAATCCTGCTGCCCTCTCCCTGGGGAACCCAGCTATATTTCCCAATCCTGCTGCCCTGTCCCTGGGGTTTCCCAGCTGTACTTCCCAATCCTACTGCTCTGTCCCTGGGGTATTCCAGCTGTATTTCTCAATCCTACTGCCCTGTCCCTGTGGGATCCCAGCTGTATTTCCCAATCCTACTGCCCTGTCCCTAGGGGAACACAGCTGTACTTCCCAATCCTACTGCTCAGTCCCTGGGGTATTCCAGCTGTATTTCCCAATCCTACTGCCCTGTCCCTGTGGGATCCTTGCTGTATTTCCCAATCCTACTGTCCTCTCCCTGGCGAACCCAGCTGTATTTCCTAATCCTACTGCTCTGGCATTCGGGGTTCCCTGCTGTATTTCCCAATCCTACTGCCCTCTCCCTGGGGTTCCCAGCTGTAATTCCCAATCCTACTGCCCTGCCCTTGGGGGATGCTAGCTATATTACCAAATCCTACTGCCCTCTCCCTGGGGATCCCAGCTATATTTCCCAATCCAACTGCCTTGTCCCCGGGGCATCCCAGCTATGTGTCCCAATCCTACTGCCCTGTCGCAGGCTGTTCCCAGCTGTATTTGCCAATCCTACAATTCTGTCCCTGGGGGATTCCAGCTGTACTTCCCAAGCCAACTGCCCTGTCTTCCGGCGATCCCAGCTATATTTCCCAATCCTGCTTCCCGACCCCTGGGGAACCCAGCTGTATGTCCCAACCCTGCTGCCCTGTCCCTGGGAGAACCCAGCTGTATTTCCCAATCCTACTGCTCTGCCCCTGGGGAACCCAGCTGTGTTTCCCAATCCTGCTGCCCTGTTCCCGGGGGAACACAGCTGTATTTCCCAATCCTCCAAACCTGTCCCTGGGGGAACCCAACTGTATTTCCCAATCCTACTTCCCTCTCCTTGGGCGAACCCAGCTGTATTTCCCAATCCTACTGCCCTCTGCCTGGGCGAACCCAGCTGTGTTTCCCATCCTACTGCCCTCTGCCTGGGGGAACCCAGCTGTATTTCCCAATCCTACAACCCTGTCCCTGGGGGAACCCAGCTGTATTTCCCAATCCTATTGCCCTGTCCCTGGGGGATCCCAGCTTTATTTCCCAATCCTGCAACCCTGTCCCTGGGGAAACCCAGCTGTATTTCCCAATCCTACTGCCCTGTCCCTGGGGGATCCCAGCTTTATTTCCCAATCCCGCAACCCTGTCCCTGGGGAAACCCAGCTGTATTTCCCAATCCTACTGTCCACTCCCTGAGTGAACCCAGCTCTATTTCCCAATCCTACTGCCCTGTCCCTGGGAGAACCCAGCTGTATTTCCCAAACCTACTGCCCTGTCCCTGGGGTAACCCAGCTGTATTTTCCAATCCTACAGCCCTCTCCCGAGGGGATCCCAGCTGTATTTCCCAATCCTACGACTCTGTCCCTGGGGAATCCCAGCTGTATTTCACAATCCTACTGTCCTCTCCCTGGGCGATACCAGCTGTATTTCCCAATGCTGCTGCCATGTTCCTGCGCGAACCCAGGTATATTTCCCAATCCTACTGCCCTGTCCCTGGGTGAACTCAGCTATATTTCCCAATTCTACTGCCCTGCCACTGGGCGAACTTAGCTGTATTTCCCAATCCTGCTGCCCTGTTCCTGGGAGAACCCAGCTGTATTTCCCAATCCTACTGCCCTGTCCCTGGGGGAACCTAGCTGTATTTCCCAATCCTACAGCCCTCTTCCAAGGGGAACCCAGCTGTTTTTTCCAATTCTACTGCCCTGTCCCTGGAGGAACCCAGCTTTATTTCCCAATCCTACTGCCCTGCCCCTGGGGAACCCAGCTTTATTTCCCAATCCTACTGCTCTGCCCTTGGGGGAACCCAGCTGTATTTCCCAAACCTACAATCCTGCCCCTGGGGAACTCAGCTGTATTTCCCAATTCGACTGCCCTCTCCCTGGGCGATCCCAGCTGTATTTCCCAATCCTACTGCCCTCTCCCCGGGGGAACCCAGCTGTATTTCCCAATCCTACTGCCCTGTCCCTGTGGGAACCCAGCTGTATTTTCTAATCCTACTGTCCTGTCCCTAGGGGAACCCAGCTGTATTTCCCAATCCTGCTGCCCTGTCCCTGGGGGATCGCAGCTGTATTTCCCAATCCTACTGCCCTGCCCCTGGGGGCTCCCAGCTGTATTTCCCAATTCGACTGCCCTCTCCCTGGGCGATCCCAGCTGTATTCCCCAATCCTACTGCCCTGTCCCTTGGGGAACCCAGCTGTATTTCCCCATCCTTCTGCCCTGTCCCTGGGGGAACCCAGCTGTATTTCCCAATCCTACTGCTCTGCCCCTGGGGAATCCAGCTGTATTTCCCAATCATACTGCCCTCTCCCAGGGGGAACCCAGCTGTATTTCCCAATCCTGCTGTCCTGTCCCTGGCGTATCGCGGCTGTATTTCCCAATCCTGCTGTCCTGTCCCTAGGGGAACCCAGCTGTATTTCCCAATCCTACTGCCCTGTCCCTGGGGGAACCCAGCTGTATTTGCCAATCCTACTGCCCTGTCCCTGGGGGAACCAGCTGTATTTCCCAATCCTGCTGCCCTGTTCTTGTGCAAACCCAGCTGTATTTCACAATCCTACTGCCCTCTCCCTGGGAGAACCCAGCTGTATTTCCCAATCCTACTGTCCTCTCCCTGGGCGATCCCAGCTGTATTTCCCAATCCTGCTTCCCTATTCCTGCACGAACCCAGCCATATTTCCCAATCTTACTGCCCTGTCCCTGGGGGAACTTAGCTATATTTCCAATCCTACTGCCGTCTCCCTGGGGAACGCAGCTGTATTTCCCAAAACTGCAGCCCTCTGCCCGGGGGATCCCAGCTGTATTTCCCAATCCTACTGCCCTGTCCCTAGGGGAACACAGCTGTATTTCCCAATCCTACTGCCCTGTCCCTGGGGTATCGCAGCTGCATTTCCCAATCCTACTGACCTGTCCCTGGGCTAACCCAGCTGTATTTCCCAATCCTATTGCACTGTCCGTGGAGGATCCCAGCTATATTTCCCAATCCTACTGCCCTGTCCCTGGGAGAACCCAGATATATTTCCCAATCCTACTGCCCTGCCCCTTTGTGAACCCAGCAGTATTTCCCAATCCTGCTGCCCTGTTCCTGGGCGAACACAGCTGTATTTCCCAATCCCACTGCCCTCTCCCTGGGGGAACCCAGCTGTTTATCCCAATCCTGCTGCCCTGCTCCAGGGGAACCCAGCAGTCTGTCCCAATCCTGCTGCACCGCCCCTTGGTGACCCAGCTGTATTTCCCAATCGTAATGCCCAGCCCCTGGGGAACCCAGCTGTATTTCCCAATCCTACTGCCCTGTCCCTGGGGGAATTAAGCTATATTTCCCAATCCTGCTGCCCTGTCCCTGGGGAACCCAGCTATATTTCCCAATCCTGCTGCCCTGTCCCTGGAGGAATAAAGCTATATTTCCCAATCCTGCTGCCCTGTCCCTGGGGAACCCAGCTATATTTCCCAATCCTGCTGCCCTGTCCCTGGGGTTTCCCAGCTGTACTTCCCAATCCTACTGCTCTGTCCCTGGGGTATTCCAGCTGTATTTCCCAATCCTACTGCCCTGTCCCTGGGGTATCGCAGCTGTATTTCCCAATCCTGCTGCGCTATCCCTAGTGGAACCCAGCTGCATTTCCCAATCCTACTGCCCTGTCCCTGGGGGAACCCAGCTGTATTTCCCAATCCTACTGCACTGTCCGTGGAGGATCCCAGCTATATTTCCCAATCCTACTGCCCTGTCCCTGGGAGACCCCAGCTATATTTCCCAAACTTGCTGCCCTGTCCCAGGGGGAACCCAGCTGTACTTCCCAATCCTACTGCGCTCTACCTGGGGGATTCCAGCTGTATTTCCAAATCCTACTGCCCTGTCCCTGGGGGATCCGAGCTGTATTTCCCAATCCTACTGCCCTGTCCCTGGAGCATCCCAGCTATGTGTCCCAATCCTACTGTCCTGTCGCAGGGCGATCCTAGCTGTATTTGCCAATCCTACAATTCTGTACCTGGGGGATTCCAGCTGTACTTCCCAAGCCTACTGCCCTGTCCCTGGGGGAACCCAGCTATATTTCCCAATCCTACTACCCTGCCCCTGTGTGAACCCAGCTGTATTTCCCAATATGACTGCCCTCTCCCTGACGGAACCCAGCTGTGTATCCCAATCCTGCTTCCCTGCCCCTGGGGAACCCAGCTGTATGTCCCAACCCTGCTGCCCTGCCCCTGGGTAACCCAGCTGCATTTCCCAATCCTACTGCCCTGTCCCTGTGGGATCCCAGCTGTATTTCCCAATCCTACAATCCTGTCCCTGGGGGATTCCAGCTGTACTTCCCAACCCTACTGCCCTGTCCCTGGGGGAACTCAGCTGTATTTCCCAATCCTACTCCCCTGCCCCTAGAGGAACCCAGCTGTATTTTCCAATCCTACTGCTCTGCCCCTGGGGAACCCAGCTGTATTTCCAAATACTGCTGCCCTGTCACCGGATGAACCCAACTGTATTTCCCAATCCTACAACCCTGTCCCTTGGGGAACCCAAGAGTATTTCCCAATACTACTACCCTGTCCCTGTGGAAACCCAGCTGTATTTCCCATCCTACTGCCCTCTCCCTGGGGGATCCCAGCTGTATTTCCCAATCCTACTGCCCTGTCCCCGGGGGAACCCAAGTGTATTTCCCAATACTACTACCCTGTCCCAGGGGGAACCCAGCTGTATTTCCCAATCCTACTGCCCTGTCCCTGGGGGATCCCAGCTTTATTTCCCAATCCCGCAACCCTGTCCCTGGGGGAACCCAGCTGTATTTCCCAATCCTATTGTCCACTCCCTGAGTGAAACCAGCTCTATTTCCCAATCCTGCTGCCCTCTTCCTGGGTGAACCCAGCTATATTTCCCATTCCTACTGCCCTGTCCCTGGGGTAAACCAGCAGTATTTCGCAATCTTACTGCCCTGTCCCTGGGATATCCCAGCTGTATTTCCCAATCCTACTGCCCTGTCCCTGGGGGAACTCAGCTGTATTTCCCCATCTCGCTGCCCTCTCCCCGGGGGAACCCAGCTATATTTCCCAATCCTACTGCCCTGTCCCTAGAGGAACCCAGCTGTATTTCCCAATCCTACAACCCTCTCCCTGGGGAACCCAGCTGTATTTTCCAATCCTACTGCCCCGTCCCAGGGGGAACCCAGTTATATTTCCCAATCCTACTGCCCTGTCCCTAGGGGAACCCAGCTGTATTTCCCAATCCTACTGCCCTATCCCTAGGGGAACCCAGCTGTATTTCCCAATTCTACTGCCCTGTCTCTGGGGGAACCCAGCTATATTTCCCAATCCTACAGCACTGTCCCTAGAGAACCCAGCTGTATTTCCCAATCCTACTGCCCTGTCCCTGCGGAACCCAGCTGTATTTCCCAATCCTACTGCCCTCTCCCGGGGGAACCCAGCTGCATTTCCCAATGCTGCTGCCCTGTCCCTGGGGGATCCCAGCTGTATTTCCCAATTCTACAATCCTGTCCCTGGGGGATTCCAGCTGTACTTCCCAACCCTACTGCCCCGTGCCTGGGGGAACTCAGCTGTATTTCCCAATCCTACGAGGCTCTCCATGGGGAAACCCAGCTGTATTTCCCAATCCTACTGCCCTCTTCCTGGGGGAACCCAGCTGTATTTCCCAATCCTACTGCACTGTCCCTCGGGGAACCCATCAGAAGTTCCTAATCCTACTGTCCTCTCCTTGAGCGATCCCAGCTGCATTTCCCAATGCTGCTGCCATGTTCCTACGTGAACAGCTGTATTTCCCAATCCTGCTGCCCTGTTCCTGGGGGAACCCAGCTGTATTTCCCTATCCAACTGCCCTGTCCCTGGGGGAACCCAGCTTTATTTCCCAATCATACTGCCCTGTCCCTGGGGGAACCCAGCTGTATTTCCAAACCCTACTGCTCTGCCCCTGGGGAACCCAGCTGTATTTCCAAATCCTGCTGCCCTGTCCCCGGGGGAACCCAACTGTATTTCCCAATCCTACAACCCTGTCCCTCGGGGAACCCCAGAGTATTTCCCAATACTACTACCCTGTCCCTGGGGGAACCCAGCTGTATTTCCCATCCTACTGCCCACTCCCTGGGGATCCCAGCTGTATTTCCCAATCCTACTGCCCTGTCCCCGGGGGAACCCAAGTGTATTTCCCAATACTACTACCCTGTCCCAAGGGGAACCAGGCTGTATTTCCCAATCCTACTGCCCTGTCCCTGGGGGATCCCAGCTGTATTTCCCAATCCTACTGCCCTGTCCCTGGGGGATCCCAGCTTTATTTCCAATCCCGCATCCTTGTCCCTGGGGGAACCCAGCTGTATTTCCCAATCCTACTGTCCACTCCCTGAGTGAAACCAGCTCTATTTCCCAATCCTGCTGCCCTGTTCCTGGGTGAACCCAGCTATGTTTCCCATTCTTACTGCCCTATCCCTGGGGTAAACCAGCAGTATTTCCCAATCCTACTGTCCACTCCCTGAGTGAACCCAGCTCTATTTCCCAATCCTGCTGCCCTGTTCCTGGGGGAACCCTGCTGTATTTCCCAATCCTACTGCCCTCTCTCTGGGGGAACCCAGCTGTTCATCCCAATCCCTTTGCCCTGCCCCTGGGGGATCACAGCTGTATTTCCCAATCCTACTGCCCTGTCCCAAGGGGAACCAGGCTGTATTTCCCAATCCTACTGCCCTGTCCCTGGGATATCCCAGCTGTATTTCCCAATCCTACTGCCCTGTCCCTGGGGGAACTCAGCTGTATTTCCCAATCTCGCTGCCCTCTCCCCGGGGGAACCCAGCTATATTTCCCAATCCTACTGCCCTGTCCCTAGAGGAACCCAGCTGTATTTCCCAATCCTACTGCCCTGTCCCTAGAGGAACCCAGCTGTATTTCCCAATCCTACTGTCCTGTCCCTGGGGGAATCCAGCTCTATTTCCCAAACATACAGCCCTCTCTCTGGGGGAACCCAGCTGTATTTCCCATACCTGCTGTCCTGTCCCTGGCGTATCGCGGCTGTATTTCCCAATCCTACTGCCCTGCCCCTGGGGGCTCCCAGCTGTATTTCCCAATCCTACTGCCCTGTCCCTAGGGGAACCCAGCTGTATTTCCCAATCCTGCTGCCCTGTCCCTGGGGGATCGCAGCTGTATTTCCCAATCCTACTGCCCTGCCCCTGGGGGCTCCCAGCTGTATTTCCCAATTCGACTGCCCTCTCCCTGGGCGATCCCAGCTGTATTCCCCAATCCTACTGCCCTGTCCCTTGGGGAACCCAGCTGTATTTCCCCATTCTACTGCCCTGTCCCTGGGGGAGCCCAGCTGTATTTCCCAATCCTACTGCTCTGCCCCTGGGGAATCCAGCTGTATTTCCCAATCATACTGCCCTCTCCCAGGGGGAACCCAGCTGTATTTTCCAATCCTACTGAACTCTCGTCGGAGGAACCCAGCTATATTTCCCAATCCTGCTGCCCTGTCCCTGGGGGAACCCAGTTGTATTTCCCAATCCTACTGCCCTGTCCCTGTGGGAACCCAGCTGTATTTCCCAATCCTACTGTCCTGTTCCTGGGGGAATCCAGCTCTATTTCCCAATCATACAGCCCTCTCCCTGGGGGAACCCAGCTGTATTTCCCAATCATGCTGTCCTGTCCCTGGCGTATCGCGGCTGTATTTCCCAATCCTGCTGTCCTGTCCCTAGGGGAACCCAGCTGTATTTCCCAATCCTACTGCCCTGTCCCTGGGGGAACCCAGCTGTATTTGCCAATCCTACTGCCCTGTCCCTGGGGGAACCAGCTGTACTTCCCAATCCTGCTGCCCTGTTCTTGTGCAAATCCAGCTGTATTTCACAATTCTACTGCCCTCTCCCTGGGAGAACCCAGCTGTATTTCCCAATCCTACTGCCCTGTCCCTGGGGGATCCCAGCTTTATTTCCCAATCCCGCAACCCTGTCCCTGGGGGACCCAGCTGTATTTCCCAATCCTATTGTCCACTCCCTGAGTGAAACCAGCTCTATTTCCCAATCCTGCTGCCCTGTTCCTGGGTGAACCCAGCTATATTTCCCATTCCTACTGCCCTGTCCCTGGGGTAAACCAGCAGTATTTCGCAATCTTACTGCCCTGTCCCTGGGATATCCCAGCTGTATTTCCCAATCCTACTGCCCTGTCCCTGGGGGAACTCAGCTGTATTTCCCCATCTCGCTGCCCTCTCCCCGGGGGAACCCAGCTATATTTCCCAATCCTACTGCCCTGTCCCTAGAGGAACCCAGCTGTATTTCCCAATCCTACAACCCTCTCCCTGGGGAACCCAGCTGTATTTTCCAATCCTACTGCCCCGTCCCAGGGGGAACCCAGTTATATTTCCCAATCCTACTGCCCTGTCCCTAGGGGAACCCAGCTGTATTTCCCAATCCTACTGCCCTATCCCTAGGGGAACCCAGCTGTATTTCCCAATTCTACTGCCCTGTCTCTGGGGGAACCCAGCTATATTTCCCAATCCTACAGCACTGTCCCTAGAGAACCCAGCTGTATTTCCCAATCCTACTGCCCTGTCCCTGCGGAACCCAGCTGTATTTCCCAATCCTACTGCCCTCTCCCGGGGGAACCCAGCTGCATTTCCCAATGCTGCTGCCCTGTCCCTGGGGGATCCCAGCTGTATTTCCCAATTCTACAATCCTGTCCCTGGGGGATTCCAGCTGTACTTCCCAACCCTACTGCCCCGTGCCTGGGGGAACTCAGCTGTATTTCCCAATCCTACGAGGCTCTCCATGGGGAAACCCAGCTGTATTTCCCAATCCTACTGCCCTCTTCCTGGGGGAACCCAGCCGTATTTCCCAATCCTACTGCACTGTCCCTCGGGGAACCCATCAGAAGTTCCTAATCCTACTGTCCTCTCCTTGAGCGATCCCAGCTGCATTTCCCAATGCTGCTGCCATGTTCCTACGTGAACAGCTGTATTTCCCAATCCTGCTGCCATGTTCCTGGGGGAACCCAGCTGTATTTCCCTATCCAACTGCCCTGTCCCTGGGGGAACCCAGCTTTATTTCCCAATCATACTGCCCTGTCCCTGGGGGAACCCAGCTGTATTTCCAAACCCTACTGCTCTGCCCCTGGGGAACCCAGCTGTATTTCCAAATCCTGCTGCCCTGTCCCCGGGGGAACCCAACTGTATTTCCCAATCCTACAACCCTGTCCCTCGGGGAACCCCAGAGTATTTCCCAATACTACTACCCTGTCCCTGGGGGAACCCAGCTGTATTTCCCATCCTACTGCCCACTCCCTGGGGATCCCAGCTGTATTTCCCAATCCTACTGCCCTGTCCCCGGGGGAACCCAAGTGTATTTCCCAATACTACTACCCTGTCCCAAGGGGAACCAGGCTGTATTTCCCAATCCTACTGCCCTGTCCCTGGGGGATCCCAGCTGTATTTCCCAATCCTACTGCCCTGTCCCTGGGGGATCCCAGCTTTATTTCCAATCCCGCAACCTTGTCCCTGGGGGAACCCAGCTGTATTTCCCAATCCTACTGTCCACTCCCTGAGTGAAACCAGCTCTATTTCCCAATCCTGCTGCCCTGTTCCTGGGTGAACCCAGCTATGTTTCCCATTCTTACTGCCCTATCCCTGGGGTAAACCAGCAGTATTTCCCAATCCTACTGTCCACTCCCTGAGTGAACCCAGCTCTATTTCCCAATCCTGCTGCCCTGTTCCTGGGGGAACCCTGCTGTATTTCCCAATCCTACTGCCCTCTCTCTGGGGGAACCCAGCTGTTCATCCCAATCCCTTTGCCCTGCCCCTGGGGGATCACAGCTGTATTTCCCAATCCTACTGCCCTGTCCCAAGGGGAACCAGGCTGTATTTCCCAATCCTACTGCCCTGTCCCTGGGATATCCCAGCTGTATTTCCCAATCCTACTGCCCTGTCCCTGGGGGAACTCAGCTGTATTTCCCAATCTCGCTGCCCTCTCCCCGGGGGAACCCAGCTATATTTCCCAATCCTACTGCCCTGTCCCTAGAGGAACCCAGCTGTATTTCCCAATCCTACTGCCCTGTCCCTAGAGGAACCCAGCTGTATTTCCCAATCCTACTGTCCTGTCCCTGGGGGAATCCAGCTCTATTTCCCAAACATACAGCCCTCTCTCTGGGGGAACCCAGCTGTATTTCCCATACCTGCTGTCCTGTCCCTGGCGTATCGCGGCTGTATTTCCCAATCCTACTGCCCTGCCCCTGGGGGCTCCCAGCTGTATTTCCCAATCCTACTGCCCTGTCCCTAGGGGAACCTAGCTGTATTTCCCAATCCTGCTGCCCTGTCCCTGGGGGATCGCAGCTGTATTTCCCAATCCGACTGCCCTGCCCCTGGGGGCTCCCAGCTGTATTTCCCAATTCGACTGCCCTCTCCCTGGGCGATCCCAGCTGTATTCCCCAATCCTACTGCCCTGTCCCTTGGGGAACCCAGCTGTATTTCCCCATTCTACTGCCCTGTCCCTGGGGGAGCCCAGCTGTATTTCCCAATCCTACTGCTCTGCCCCTGGGGAATCCAGCTGTATTTCCCAATCATACTGCCCTCTCCCAGGGGGAACCCAGCTGTATTTTCCAATCCTACTGAACTCTCGTCGGAGGAACCCAGCTATATTTCCCAATCCTGCTGCCCTGTCCCTGGGGGAACCCAGTTGTATTTCCCAATCCTACTGCCCTGTCCCTGTGGGAACCCAGCTGTATTTCCCAATCCTACTGTCCTGTTCCTGGGGGAATCCAGCTCTATTTCCCAATCATACAGCCCTCTCCCTGGGGGAACCCAGCTGTATTTCCCAATCCTGCTGTCCTGTCCCTGGCGTATCGCGGCTGTATTTCCCAATCCTGCTGTCCTGTCCCTAGGGGAACCCAGCTGTATTTCCCAATCCTACTGCCCTGTCCCTGGGGGAACCCAGCTGTATTTGCCAATCCTACTGCCCTGTCACTGGGGGAACCAGCTGTATTTCCCAATCCTGCTGCCCTGTTCTTGTGCAAACCCAGCTGTATTTCACAATTCTACTGCCCTCTCCCTGGGAGAACCCAGCTGTATTTCCCAATCCTACTGTCCTCTCCCTGGGCGATCCCAGCTGTATTTCCCAATCCTGCTTCCCTATTCCTGCACGAACCCAGCCATATTTCCCAATCTTACTGCCCTGTCCCTGGGGGAACTTAGCTATATTTCCAATCCTACTGCCGTCTCCCTGGGGAACGCAGCTGTATTTCCCAAAACTGCAGCCCTCTGCCCGGGGGATCCCAGCTGTATTTCCCAATCCTACTGCCCTGTCCCTAGGGGAACACAGCTGTATTTCCCAATCCTACTGCCCTGTCCCTGGGGTATCGCAGCTGCATTTCCCAATCCTACTGACCTGTCCCTGGGCTAACCCAGCTGTATTTCCCAATCCTATTGCACTGTCCGTGGAGGATCCCAGCTATATTTCCCAATCCTACTGCCCTGTCCCTGGGAGAACCCAGATATATTTCCCAATCCTACTGCCCTGCCCCTTTGTGAACCCAGCAGTATTTCCCAATCCTGCTGCCCTGTTCCTGGGCGAACACAGCTGTATTTCCCAATCCCACTGCCCTCTCCCTGGGGGAACCCAGCTGTTTATCCCAATCCTGCTGCCCTGCTCCAGGGGAACCCAGCTGTCTGTCCCAATCCTGCTGCCCAGCCCCTTGGTGACCCAGCTGTATTTCCCAATCGTAATGCCCAGCCCCTGGGGAACCCAGCTGTATTTCCCAATCCTACTGCCCTGTCCCTGGGGGAATTAAGCTATATTTCCCAATCCTGCTGCCCTGTCCCTGGGGAACCCAGCTATATTTCCCAATCCTACTGCCCTGTCCCTGGAGGAATAAAGCTATATTTCCCAATCCTGCTGCCCTGTCCCTGGGGAACCCAGCTATATTTCCCAATCCTGCTGCCCTGTCCCTGGGGTTTCCCAGCTGTACTTCCCAATCCTACTGCTCTGTCCCTGGGGTATTCCAGCTGTATTTCCCAATCCTACTGCCCTGTCCCTGGGGTATCGCAGCTGTATTTCCCAATCCTGCTGCGCTATCCCTAGTGGAACCCAGCTGCATTTCCCAATCCTACTGCCCTGTCCCTGGGGGAACCCAGCTGTATTTCCCAATCCTACTGCACTGTCCGTGGAGGATCCCAGCTATATTTCCCAATCCTACTGCCCTGTCCCTGGGAGACCCCAGCTATATTTCCCAAACTTGCTGCCCTGTCCCAGGGGGAACCCAGCTGTACTTCCCAATCCTACTGCGCTCTACCTGGGGGATTCCAGCTGTATTTCCAAATCCTACTGCCCTGTCCCTGGGGGATCCGAGCTGTATTTCCCAATCCTACTGCCCTGTCCCTGGAGCATCCCAGCTATGTGTCCCAATCCTACTGTCCTGTCGCAGGGCGATCCTAGCTGTATTTGCCAATCCTACAATTCTGTACCTGGGGGATTCCAGCTGTACTTCCCAAGCCTACTGCCCTGTCCCTGGGGGAACCCAGCTATATTTCCCAATCCTACTACCCTGCCCCTGTGTGAACCCAGCTGTATTTCCCAATATGACTGCCCTCTCCCTGACGGAACCCAGCTGTGTATCCCAATCCTGCTTCCCTGCCCCTGGGGAACCCAGCTGTATGTCCCAACCCTGCTGCCCTGCCCCTGGGTAACCCAGCTGCATTTCCCAATCCTACTGCCCTGTCCCTGGGGGAACCCAGCTGTATTTCCCAATCCTACTGCACTCTCCGTGGAGGATCCCAGCTATATTTCCCAATCCTACTGCCCTGTCCCTGGGAGACCCCAGCTATATTTCCCAAATTTGCTGCCATGTCCCAGGGGGAACCCAGCTGTACTTCCCAATCCTACTGCGCTCTACCTGGGGGATTCCAGCTGTATTTCCAAATCCTACTGCCCTGTCCCTGGGGGATCCGAGCTGTATTTCCCAATCCTACTGCCCTGTCCCTGGAGCATCCCAGCTATGTGTCCCAATCCTACTGTCCTGTCGCAGGGCGATCCTAGCTGTATTTGCCAATCCTACAATTCTGTACCTGGGGTTTCCCAGCTGTACTTCCCAATCCTACTGCTCTGTCCCTGGGGTATTCCAGCTGTATTTCCCAATCCTACTGCCCTGTCCCTGGGGTATCGCAGCTGTATTTCCCAATCCTGCTGCGCTATCCCTAGTGGAACCCAGCTGCATTTCCCAATCCTACTGCCCTGTCCCTGGGGGAACCCAGCTGTATTTCCCAATCCTACTGCACTGTCCGTGGAGGATCCCAGCTATATTTCCCAATCCTACTGCCCTGTCCCTGGGAGACCCCAGCTATATTTCCCAAACTTGCTGCCCTGTCCCAGGGGGAACCCAGCTGTACTTCCCAATCCTACTGCGCTCTACCTGGGGGATTCCAGCTGTATTTCCAAATCCTACTGCCCTGTCCCTGGGGGATCCGAGCTGTATTTCCCAATCCTACTGCCCTGTCCCTGGAGCATCCCAGCTATGTGTCCCAATCCTACTGTCCTGTCGCAGGGCGATCCTAGCTGTATTTGCCAATCCTACAATTCTGTACCTGGGGGATTCCAGCTGTACTTCCCAAGCCTACTGCCCTGTCCCTGGGGGAACCCAGCTATATTTCCCAATCCTACTACCCTGCCCCTGTGTGAACCCAGCTGTATTTCCCAATATGACTGCCCTCTCCCTGACGGAACCCAGCTGTGTATCCCAATCCTGCTTCCCTGCCCCTGGGGAACCCAGCTGTATGTCCCAACCCTGCTGCCCTGCCCCTGGGTAACCCAGCTGTATTTCCCAATCCTACTGCCCTGTCCCTGTGGGATCCCAGCTGTATTTCCCAATCCTACAATCCTGTCCCTGGGGGATTCCAGCTGTACTTCCCAACCCTACTGCCCTGTCCCTGTGGGAACTCAGCTGTATTTCCCAATCCTACTCCCCTGCCCATAGAGGAACCCAGCTGTATTTTCCAATCCTACTGCTCTGCCCCTGGGGAACCCAGCTGTATTTCCAAATACTGCTGCCCTGTCACCGGATGAACCCAACTGTATTTCCCAATCCTACAACCCTGTCCCTTGGGGAACCCAAGAGTATTTCCCAATACTACTACCCTGTCCCTGTGGAAACCCAGCTGTATTTCCCATCCTACTGCCCTCTCCCTGGGGGATCCCAGCTGTATTTCCCAATCCTACTGCCCTGTCCCCGGGGGAACCCAAGTGTATTTCCCAATACTACTACCCTGTCCCAGGGGGAACCCAGCTGTATTTCCCAATCCTACTGCCCTGTCCCTGGGGGATCCCAGCTTTATTTCCCAATCCCGCAACCCTGTCCCTGGGGGAACCCAGCTGTATTTCCCAATCCTATTGTCCACTCCCTGAGTGAAACCAGCTCTATTTCCCAATCCTGCTGCCCTGTTCCTGGGTGAACCCAGCTATATTTCCCATTCCTACTGCCCTGTCCCTGGGGTAAACCAGCAGTATTTCGCAATCTTACTGCCCTGTCCCTGGGATATCCCAGCTGTATTTCCCAATCCTACTGCCCTGTCCCTGGGGGAACTCAGCTGTATTTCCCCATCTCGCTGCCCTCTCCCCGGGGGAACCCAGCTATATTTCCCAATCCTACTGCCCTGTCCCTAGAGGAACCCAGCTGTATTTCCCAATCCTACAACCCTCTCCCTGGGGAACCCAGCTGTATTTTCCAATCCTACTGCCCCGTCCCAGGGGGAACCCAGTTATATTTCCCAATCCTACTGCCCTGTCCCTAGGGGAACCCAGCTGTATTTCCCAATCCTACTGCCCTATCCCTAGGGGAACCCAGCTGTATTTCCCAATTCTACTGCCCTGTCTCTGGGGGAACCCAGCTATATTTCCCAATCCTACAGCACTGTCCCTAGAGAACCCAGCTGTATTTCCCAATCCTACTGCCCTGTCCCTGCGGAACCCAGCTGTATTTCCCAATCCTACTGCCCTCTCCCGGGGGAACCCAGCTGCATTTCCCAATGCTGCTGCCCTGTCCCTGGGGGATCCCAGCTGTATTTCCCAATTCTACAATCCTGTCCCTGGGGGATTCCAGCTGTACTTCCCAACCCTACTGCCCCGTGCCTGGGGGAACTCAGCTGTATTTCCCAATCCTACGAGGCTCTCCATGGGGAAACCCAGTTGTATTTCCCAATCCTACTGCCCTCTTCCTGGGGGAACCCAGCCGTATTTCCCAATCCTACTGCACTGTCCCTCGGGGAACCCATCAGAAGTTCCTAATCCTACTGTCCTCTCCTTGAGCGATCCCAGCTGCATTTCCCAATGCTGCTGCCATGTTCCTACGCGAACTCAGCTGTATTTCCCAATCCTGCTGCCCTGTTCCTGGGGGAACCCAGCTGTATTTCCCTCTCCAACTGCCCTGTCCCAGGGGGAACCCAGCTATATTTCCCAATCCTACTGCCCTCTCCCTGGGGATCCCAGCTGTATTTCCCAATCCTACTGCCCTCTCCCTGGGGATCCCAGCTGTATTTCCCAATCCTACTGCACTGTCCCTCGGGGAACCCATCAGAAGTTCCTAATCCTACTGTCCTCTCCTTGAGCGATCCCAGCTGCATTTCCCAATGCTGCTGCCATGTTCCTACGTGAACACAGCTGTATTTCCCAATCCTGCTGCCCTGTTCCTGGGGGAACCCAGCTGTATTTCCCTATCCAACTGCCCTGTCCCTGGGGGAACCCAGCTTTATTTCCCAATCATACTGCCCTGTCCCTGGGGGAACCCAGCTGTATTTCCAAACCCTACTGCTCTGCCCCTGGGGAACCCAGCTGTATTTCCAAATCCTGCTGCCCTGTCCCCGGGGGAACCCAACTGTATTTCCCAATCCTACAACCCTGTCCCTCGGGGAACCCCAGAGTATTTCCCAATACTACTACCCTGTCCCTGGGGGAACCCAGCTGTATTTCCCATCCTACTGCCCACTCCCTGGGGATCCCAGCTGTATTTCCCAATCCTACTGCCCTGTCCCCGGGGGAACCCAAGTGTATTTCCCAATACTACTACCCTGTCCCAAGGGGAACCAGGCTGTATTTCCCAATCCTACTGCCCTGTCCCTGGGGGATCCCAGCTGTATTTCCCAATCCTACTGCCCTGTCCCTGGGGGATCCCAGCTTTATTTCCCAATCCCGCAACCCTGTCCCTGGGGGAACCCAGCTGTATTTCCCAATCCTACTGTCCACTCCCTGAGTGAAACCAGCTCTATTTCCCAATCCTGCTGCCCTGTTCCTGGGTGAACCCAGCTATGTTTCCCATTCTTACTGCCCTGTCCCTGGGGTAAACCAGCAGTATTTCCCAATCCTACTGTCCACTCCCTGACTGAACCCAGCTCTATTTCCCAATCCTGCTGCCCTGTTCCTGGGGGAACCCTGCTGTATTTCCCAATCCTACTGCCCTCTCTCTGGGGGAACCCAGCTGTTCATCCCAATCCCTTTGCCCTGCCCCTGGGGGATCACAGCTGTATTTCCCAATCCTACTGCCCTGTCCCAAGGGGAACCAGGCTGTATTTCCCAATCCTACTGCCCTGTCCCTGGGATATCCCAGCTGTATTTCCCAATCCTACTGCCCTGTCCCTGGGGGAACTCAGCTGTATTTCCCAATCTCGCTGCCCTCTCCCCGGGGGAACCCAGCTATATTTCCCAATCCTACTGCCCTGTCCCTAGAGGAACCCAGCTGTATTTCCCAATCCTACAACCCTCTGCCTGGGGAACCCAACTGTATTTCCCAATCCTACTGCCCTGTCCCAGGGGGAACCCAGCTATATTTCCCAATCCTACTGCCCTGTCCCTAGGGGAACCCAGCTGTATTTCCCAATCTTACAACCCTGTCCCTGGGGGAACCCAGCTGTATTTCCCAATCCTACTGCCCTGTCCCTGGGGGATCCCAGCTGTATTTTCCAATCCTACTGCCCTCTCCCTTGGGGATCCCAGCTGCATTACACAATCCAACTGCCCTGTCCCTGGGGGAACCCAGCTGTATTTCCCAATCCTACTGCCCTGTCCCTGGGGGAACCCAGCTGCATTTCCCAATCCTACTGTGCTGTCCCAAGGGGATACCAGCTGTATTTCCCAATCCTGCTGCCCTGTCCCTAGGGGAGCCCAGCTGTATTTCCCTATCCTACTGCACTGTCCCTGGGGGAACCCAGCTGTATTTTCCAATCCTGCTGCCCTCTCCCTGGGGATCCCAGCTGTATTTCCCCAATCTTATTGCCCTGTCCCTGGGGAACTGAGCTGTATTTCCCAATCCTACTGCCCTCTCCCTGCGGAACCCAGCTGTATGTCCCAATCCTACTGCCCTGCCCCAGGGGAACTCAGATGTATTTCCCAATACTACTGCCCTCTCCGTGGGGGATCCCAGCAGTATTTCCCAATCCTACTGCCCTGCCCCTGGGGGAACCCTGCTTTATTTCCCAATCCTATTGCCCTCTCCCTGGGGGAACCCAGCTGTATTTCCCAATCCTACTGTCATCTCCCTGGGGAATCCAGCTGTATTTCCCAATTCAAATGCCCTCCCCCTGGAGAACTGGGCTCTATTTTCCAATCCTACTGCCCCCTCCTTGGGGAAACCCAGCTGTATTTCCCAATCCTGCTGCCCTGTCCCTAGGGGAACCCAACTGTATTTCCCAATCCTACTGCACTATCCCTGGAGGTTCCCAGCTATATTTCCCAATCCTACTGCCCTCTTCCTGGGTGAACCTAGCTGTATTTCCCAATCCTGCTGTCCTGTCCCTTGGGGAACCCAGCTGTATTTCCCAATCCTATTGCCCTCTCCCTGGGGGAACCCAGCTGTATTTCCCATTCCTGCAATCCTGTCCCTGGGTGATCCCAGCTCTATTTCGCAGTCATGCTGCCCTGTCCCTGGGGGAACCCAGATCTAATTCCCAATCCTACTGCTCTCTCCCTGGGGGAACCCAGCTGTATTTCCCAATCCTATTGTCCTGTCCCGATGGGAACCCAACTGTATTCCCCTTTCGTACTGCCCTGTCCCTGGGGTAACCCAGCTGTAATTCCCAATCCTACAACCATCTCCCTGGGGAACCCAGCTGTATTTCCCAATCCTACCGCCCTCTCCCTTGGGGGAACCCAGCTTTATTTCCCAATCCTGCAACCCTGTCCCTAGGGGAACCAAGCTGTATTTCCCAATCCTACTGTCCATTCTCTGAGTGAACCCAGCTCTATTTCCCAATCTTGCTGCCCTGTTCCTGGGGGAACCCAGCTATATTTCCCAATCCTACTGCCTTTTCTCTGGGGGAACCCAGCTGTTTATCCCAATCCCTTTGCCGTACCCCTGGGGGATCACAGCTGTATTTCCCAACCCTATTGCCCTGGTTCGGGACAAAGTGAGGACTGCAGATGCTGGAGATCAGAGCTGAAAATGTGTTGCTGGAAAAGCGCAGCAGGTCAGGCAGCATCCAAGAAGCAGGAGAATCGACGTTTCGGGCATAAGCCCTTCTTCATGAAGCCCTTCTTCATGATTCTTGAAGAAGGGCTCAATCCGAAACATTGATTCTCCTGCTCCTCGGATGCTGCCTGACCTGCTGTGCTTTTCCAGCAACACATTTTCAGCTCTGTCTTCGGGAGAACCCAGCTGTATTTCCCAATCCTATTGCCCTCTCCCTGGGGGAACCCAGCTGTATTTCCCAATCCTACTGCCCTGTCCCTGGGGGATCCCAGCTGTATTTCCCAATCCTACTGCCCTGCCCCTGGGGAACTGAGCTGTATTTCCCAATCCTGCTGCCCTGTCCCTAGGGGAACCCAACTGTATTCCCCAATCCTAGTGTCCTGTCCCAAGGGGAACCCAGCTGTATTTCCCAGTCCTATTGCCCTGTCCCTGGGGGAACCCAGCTGTATTTCCCAATCCTACTGTCCACTCCCTGGGGAACCCAACTGTATTTCCCAATCCAACTGCCCTCCCCCTGGAGAACTGAGCTGTATTTTCCAATCCTACTGCCCTCTCCTTGGGGGAACCCGGCTGTATTTCCCAATCCTACTGCCCTGCCCCTCAGGAACTGAGCTGTATTTCCCAATCCTGCTGCTCTCCCCCTGGGGAACCCAGCTGTATTTTCCAATCCTACTGCCCTGCCCCTGGAGGAACCCTGCTTTATTTCCCAATCCTATTGCCCTGTCCCTGGGGGAACCCAGCTGTATTTCCCAATCCTACTGTCCACTCCCTGGGGAACCCAACTGTATTTCCCAATCCAACTGCCCTCCCCCTGGAGAACTGAGCTGTATTTTCCAATCCTACTGCCCTCTCCTTGGGGGAACCCGGCTGTATTTCCCAATCCTACTGTCCTGTCCCAAGGGGATCCCAGCTGTATTTCCCAATCCTGCTGCCCTGTCCCTAGGGGAACCCAACTGTATTCCCCAATCCTACTGTCCTGTCCCAAGGGGAACCCAGCTGTATTTCCCAATCCTACCGCCCTGTCCCTGGGGGAACCCAGCTCTATTTTTCAATCCTACTGTCCTGTCCCTTGGGGGAACCCAGCTCTATTTCTGATTTCTACTTCCCGGGCTATAGCATTGACTTTGTCCCTGGGGAATGAATTGAACCAGTGTGATCCTGTAGACGCTGGGTACTGCCCTGATGTGGTTGTGTATGTGACCACATAAATGTCAGCCACTGCTGCTTGGAAGGAGCCAGTTACAGGGAAGGTTAAAGCAGCTGCCACCTTCATAGCCACCGGGAGAGGTTGGCCTCCCAGTCCTGCTGCCCCCTAGATCCTGCCCCAGTATCTGGCGCACAGTCCCATCAGTGTCCCAGGGCATACAGAGCCTGTGTCAGCACTGCACCTCACTCACACACTCACCCTCAGGAAATGTGATCCGGCCATGGGCCTCACACATCTTGAGGGGCCCTGTCCTTGAGCTGGCTGCTCCTCATTTTCACGTCACCAGACATAGTCCTCCTGCATCCATCCTCAATTTCTTGGGAAGGCAGCCACAGTGAGCAACATGCATCAGACTCTCGGTGGCAATAACCTACATTGGGAACATGAGGAGTGAAAGTGGTTTTTGACTTCATCACGGTCATCAAGGCCTGCAAGGGAGGGTTGAGCACAATTCTCTGCTCGGTGATTATCCCACGTGGGATAATGAAGGCCAGGTTCCATCATCCATCCACATTGTACAGCAACTTGGCGAAGGGTCACACCAGTTGAGTGACCATTAAGACTTACATCAAACACTGGACATCTCACTGCATTCTGTACACTCTTATATTTGCATCACTGATGAAGAAGTGATGGTTTGTGACTCACACAGGACCTTCAGGCAGCAATGGCTTCTTATACCACCATTGCTAATGCCACAGAGTGTGTTTTAACTCTTATATCTAGCAAAGAAACTGTGAGTCGACTCTTAATAAAATTAAATGATAATATTTATTTATTTAATACAACTGATAAAATATTCTACAAATTAACAATTTACACAATACATCTAATTAAATATCTTGTGCTTTAACTTAACTCTGGATGATCATATACCACCACACTAGATCTTGGCCTTGAACCATGTGGCGTTGGTCATCTGATCTTTCCCAATGGGGAATGGAGTGTCTTCTCTTCATGATTGTTGGTCTCGAGTTACCACTCCGGACCGTGGTGTTGCAGTGATTCTTGTACTTAAAAGTCTTTGCACCCTTTTGGGAGAGTCTTCGATGTTCACCAATAGATCGATCAGGACTCAATCACCCTGAATGTCTGGACCCAACCATATATGGACATGTCGATGGCAGGGTGGTCCTTGGGCATCCATTCCTGGAGGTGTTGGGGCACGTAGGTCAGGTGGCACTTTCCAAATAGTGTGAGGCACCTCTGTGCGTGGTAAACAACATGATGTTTCCGATTGTCCTGGGGATAGCATTCCGATCAATCCTTTCAATTCCCATTCAAGTGTATATTGTATTGTCTGCAACTGCTGGGTCAGTTGCATACTGTCTGTCTGAAGCTGTAGCCTTTCTGGATTCTGCAGCATAGGACAAAGTGAGGACTGCAGTTGCTGGAGATCAGAGTCGAACAGTGTAGTACTGGAAAAGCACAGCCGGTCACAGCCCCCGATGAAGGGCTTATGCCCGAAATGTCGATTCTCCTGCTCCTCGGATGCTGCCTGACCTGCTGTGCTTTTCCAGCACCACACTCTCGACTCTGGATTCTGCAGCATGTTTAGTCCAGAGTCTTTGAGCACCATCACTTTTGGTCAAGGCTAGTCTAAATTTCCCATCATGCCTCATTTATTGTCCATCTTCATAAATCCATCATTTTGAGTGGCCTGTCTGGCCATACTAACTTCCACATTACTGAGATGCCTGAGTTTAATTTGCAAACATCTTTGACCAACATCTGACCCCTCAGCACCTTCACTCTGCATGCGTAGCAAATGGGTGATGAAATGATTGTAAATTAAATGTAGCTGCACTTTGCAATCATTTCATGTTTTTGTTGGGTGCAATGTTCCAGCATCCAGCAGAATGGGATCCTCCGCTCTCGGCAGCAACCTGACACTGAGTCTACCTGAAATAACTCTGCACAGGCCGGTATCCCGCCACCAAGTCACCCTTTATTTACACATGAAAAATACATGATGCCGACCCAGCTCGCAGAGTCGGTTCCTAGAGTGAGCAGAACCCATGACACTCCTGTTTATTTTATTTTTCTGGACACTCCTGTTTATATCTGTCAGCTAGGGCTCCCTGATTGGACCAGGTTAACACCCCAATCAGGGAACTCATATTCTATGGAGATCCACCTCGCTGACCTCACTCCAATCACTACACTGCCCACCTGGGGTATTATCCCAGCCAATTTCTAGTAGCACCGTGCATTTAGAGAATGGAAAGTGAGAACTTGGAATGCAGATTGTGGTGGACAGTGTCAGTTCTGGGCCCCACATGGTTGCCAGGTAACCCTGCAAGAACCTCCATGATCCCTTTAACCTCATATGACCCAAGAGTCCATTTTCACCTTTTACCCCAATATGGAGACCACCTCACACATTGATCTTTGCCCCTGACTGTCTCTGACTGATCTGTGACATTACACCTTAAAGATGCCCACTCTGCCCTTTTGTGCACTACCTGTGGAGGCCAAGGTGTTGGTCACAGCCAATAACTACCCGCTCTCATGTTCTGCGTTGCCCTCTGATGTTAAAAAAACAGAAACTGCTCAAAAATCGCAGCGCGTCTGGCAGCATCTATGGAGAGAAACAATATTTTGTTTCCAGTGAGAGTTCTTCAGGACAGATTATAATTCGGAAAGGTTGGGATATATGCGAAAGAAGATTTGGGGAGAGTGAGGTGGAATAAATGATAAGTAGAGATGGAACATAAAGAGAGAGACAAAAACAGTTGGGCAGGTAAAAGAGTGGGTGATGGTCAGCCTGAGGGAATCTGTAGCTGCTAATTGGGATAATTAGCGGTTGACAATAGGCTGTGTGTTGTAGCAGTTCATGTGATGACAAGGCCTGGTCTGTGAGGATTTGGAGAAGGACTTCGGAGATGGTGCTCAAGCACTAAATGATTGGATTCTATATCGAGTCCTGAAGTCTGTAGGGTCCCCAAGTGGGAAATAAAGTGCTGTTCTTCCAGCTTGCATTGAACACTGCAGCTAGCCCCAGGCAGAGAAATTGGCTAGGGAACACGATGGTGTGTGGAAATGACTGGAAGCCCAGAGAAGTTTTTGAGGACAGATGTTATTCTGCATAGCTCTCTTACACTTTGAGCTCCCCCTCTCAACATCCTTATCCGCACTTCCTCAAATGCCCTTGCTTTAACCTCCAGCATTGTCTCCTCCACCCACTTCTCGCATCGAACCACCAGACCCCTCTCCTCTACCCACATAACAATCCAGCTTGACCCCTCCTGAAAGATCAACAGATGGTACCACTGGACTGTAATCAGATTCAGACTGACTTCAATGAGCAGCCCCTAAACATGACTGACCAGACCCCTGACCACTGTCTTGACTGCTGCCTGACTGACTGCCTGACAGCTGGGGCTGGCCCTACAGGATTGACTGCTGATCAAAGTCCCAGGCTAGACTGGAACAGATCCCCTGACTGTGAGTATCCCATGCAGACGGCTGACCGTGTTGAAGTACCTGGACTGTGTGTGGACTGTCCCAGTGATTGTTGGGACTGAGAGCCCCTGAGTGACAGTGTCCCCCCAATGACTGGACTGAGGGCTAGCTCCCATCCAGTTTCCAATATGGCCCATTATCTTGAAGAAGGTGCAGTGTGCTTGCCGTGCAGTAGGGTGCCTGCTGTAGGACTGGATGTCTCAAAGTACCATTCACTGAAATATTTGTCCCCCCACCCCGAACAAACCCTAACTGACAAGCATGACAAGCAAACTGTCTGTGTGTCTGCCCTGAAGAAGACCTCAATATGGCATTAGTGAGATTCTCTGGCTCTGGCTGAGTAATAGGCAGAATATGGCAAAGCAAGGTATCAAGCATCCAGGTGGGCACTAGGTGAGCGAGCTGTAAGAGAGAAAATAAGAGTCCAGTCTGTGAGCTGGGCACCTACTCCTGAATAACACAGTATGCCTGCAACAGTCTTCTCAAAGCTAGTTGTTAGTGCAATGCAACTCCTTACTTCCCAAGCGGTCTACAAGTATCTGAGTGGTGCTATGATGTTTGCAATGATGCCAGATGCCAATGTCCATGATCAAAGAGTGTGTGCAACTAATCCCTATGGTTCATGTCCCAGGATGGTGTTGCATTGTGTCCAGCACGGAGGTAATTCAGAGCAGGCAGGGAGCTGAATCTGCTGGGTACCCACTCTGGTTTCCTTGTGGGGTTATCTCAATGTCTTGCTTACCTGGTGAGTTTGGTAAGATGAGAATACGAATACCAAAGAAGTAGGGTGGGTCATTGTTTAACAAGAAATAATCATAATTAATTGGCAACTCACTGCTGCTTGGTAGGAATCTCACCATACTGTCTGTGAAAAGTGTAGACGATGGCATGAGTTGCTCCTGACATTGTGATGATCCTCCCTCTACTTGGTGCCTGATTTTGCCACATATCTAGCCATTAGCTCATGTCACCCAGACCCTATAACATTCTGCTCATAGAATTTTAATTTGGAAAACTCACTCCAATACACAGCTCAGACATTGCAACCAATCTGTTCTACTATAGAGGGCAATGCATAACTGCAAGTCAAAGACCACAAGGTCTATGCTGTAGGAGAAACATCATTCAATGTATCTCAGCTATTTGGCTCTGCTTCCCCTCATCTCACATGGAGTAACCTTACACTGTATTACACAGCTCATCCCTGCAGTTTTAAATTACTTCCAGATTCGGTATCAAAATGGGTCAAATATTCCAGCTGTATCAGCAATCATATCATATACAGAGCGGTCAGTGGCATTGACTCATTTATCATGCCTTGGTGTGGATAAACCTGATATGTGTGTTACTGCAGCACAGGCTGCATTGAAAGAGCACTCTCTTCCTCTATATTGTGTTTGTTAACCACATGATAACCGAGGTCAGACTAAGAAAATCCATCAGGGTTTTTTTTTGTGTCAAACAGTGACAGACTGCAACTCACTTTAAAAGGAACTGAGGTGTATGTGTGTTTAAGGTGAAAAAGAAACAGGAGTGCAGGACATTGCTTCAGTGCTCTAACTGGAAGACCACACCTCTCAGAGTGCTGTATTGGAGCATTAACCTAGATTAGGTTAGGCATCTCCTAGTTGAACTGATGATCCTTTGACTTAGAGGAGGGGTTCTACCACTGAGACATGGCCTGTACATTGGAGTGCAAGTTTGAGAAATAAGTCATTGTGACTTTTTTTGGTAAACAGCAACATTAATGGCCAAAACTTTGGAAAGGAGTGAGGGGAGAGTGGGCCTTTGAGCCATTACAGTGAGAGAGACACCAGATAGTTTGATGGCAGGGAAGGGAAGGAACAGGGGGACTGGAGAGTGGAGGGATGGGAAGAAGGACAATCAGTTATCCAGAGAATGAGCATGGGATTGTCGTTGTTGTTTGAAAGAGGAAGGATAGGCACAATAATTATTTTCTTGGTTGAGTTAATGAAGCAGTTGATCACTAGGTCATTTCTCTCCCAAATACACTCACATTTGTACCCATCTGGTTTCAGAGAGAAAAGGGATTGTGTCTTTGGAAATATGGGAACAAGGAAAATCAATGAATGATTTGTTGATAATAGGCCATGAACAACTGAGGCAATGAAGCACTTTTGCAACTTTATCGAAGCATTGCCTTTGTGATAAGCATGCAGAGCTTCTGATGTGAGCATTGATGAAAACCAAATTAATGCAGTGACTGGTGATTGTATTCAGGAAATCTGAAAGTAAACCACTGATGACTAATTTCACCATGTTTGCAAACTGACTGCGCATTTTCAGATTGACATTATCTGCAACCTTTATCAAGCTTTGCAAGTCCTGCACTGGTGACACGAGCACTAAACCTAGCTGAATTGGTGCTGAATTTTCAAGCTGCAATCATGACTATACTCCAAAGGTAATTAATTTGCTTTAAAATGCTTGGAGTGCCCCAACTTCATGAAAGAAGTTACCAAATGCAAGTACTATCTCTCTGAAGGACCGTTTGTGATAAGTGTTCTGATCTGATACCCTTGCAATCGAAGAGTGCAAGAATTACAATGGATGTTCAACTTGGCAGGAAACACAAGAACTGGCAGTGCTCTTGTAGGAGAGCCTGCTGGATTTCCATTTCCATCTAACAATTCTGAACAGCAACTTTCATTGACAACGAATGTTGCATTTTGCGATGTGATGGTTTGGCTCTTCAAACACCCCTATCACAAACAACTAACTTGTCACCTTGCATTCCATACTGACTGCTTGTGAATGTTAACCTTTTTTCTAACTTCCTGCTAACATTCTCCTTTCTGATGATGTTCCTGTTTCCACTTAAGGGAAGTGATCACAGCAGATTCCTTGAACAGGAGCGTTGGAGGCTGAGGGACGACCTTAGAGTCATAGAGATGTACAGCATGGAAACAGACCCTTCGGTCCAAACTATCCACACTGACCAGATATCCCAACCCAATCTAGTCCCTCCTGCCGGCACCCGGCCTATATCCCCCCAAGCCCTTCCTATTCATATATCCATCCAAATGCCTCTTAAATGTTGCAATTGTACCAGCCTCCATCACATCCTCTGGCAGGTCATTCCATACACATACCACTCTCTGCGTGAAAAAGTTGCCCCTTAGGTCTCTTTTATATCTTTCCCCTCTCACCCAAAACCTATGCCCTCTAGTTCTGGATTCCCCGATCCCAGGAAAAAGACTTTGCCTATTTATCCTATCCATGCCCCTCATAATTTTGTTAACCACTACAAAGTCATCCCTCAGCCTCCGATGCTCCAGGGAAAACAGCCCAAGCCTATTCAGCCTCTCCCTATCGCTCAAATCCTCCAACCCTGGCAACATCCTTGCAAATCTTTTCTGAACCCTTTCAAGTTTCACAACATTTTTCCGATAGGAAGGAGACCAGAATTGCACGCAATATTCCAACAGAGGCCTCACCAATGTCCTGTACAGCCGCAACATGACCTCCCAATTCCTGTACTCAATACTGAAGTGGGTGGCACGGTGGCACAGTGGATAGCACTGCTGCCTCATAGCGCCAGAGATCTGGATTCAATTCCCACCTCAGGCAACTGTCTGTGTGGAGTTTGCGTGGGTTTCCTCCGAGTGCTCCGGTTTCCTCCCACATTCCAAAAATGTGCAGGTTCGGTGAATTGGCCATGCTAAATTGCCGTAGTGTTAGGTGAAGGGGTAAATGTAGGGGAATGGGTCTGGGTGGGTTGCTCTTCGGAGGGTCAGTGTGGACTTGTTGGGCTGAAGGGCCTGTTTCAACACTGTAAGTAATCTAATCTAAACAATACTCTGACCAATAAAGGAAAGCCTACCAAAAGCCTTCTTCGCTATCCTATCTACCTGTGACTCCACTTTCAAGGAGCTATGAACCTGCACTCCAAGGTCTCTTTGTTGAGCAACACTCCCTAGAACCTTACCATTAAGTGTATAAGTCCTGCTAAGATTTGCTTTCCCAAAATGCACCACCTCGCATTTATCTGGTCCAGATCCTGTTGTAATCTGAGGTAACCTTCTTCGCTGTCCACTACATCTCCAATTTTGGTGTCATCTGCAAAGTTACTAACTGTACCTCTTATGTTTGCATCCAAATCATTTATGTAAATGACAAAAAGTAGAGGGCCCAGCACCGATCTTTGTGGCACTCCACTGGTCACAGGCCTCCAGTCTGAAAAACAACTCTCCACCACCACCCTCTGTGGTGGAGTTTGCACATTCTCCCCGTGTCTGCGTGGGTTTCCTCCGGGTGCTCCGGTTTCCTCCCTTTGAGCCAGTTCTGTATCCAAATGCCTAGTTCTCCCTGTATTCCATGAGATCAAACCTTGCTAATCAGTCTCCCATGGGGAACCTTGTCGAACGCCTTACTGAAGTCCATATAGATCACATCTACCGCTTTGTCCTCATCAATCTTCTTTGTTACTTCTTTAAAAAACTCAATCAAGTTTGTTAGACATGATTTCCCACGCACAAAGCCATGTTGTCTATCCCGAATCAGTTCTTGCCTTTCCAAATTTGGAAAGGCAAGAACTGATTCGGGATGTACATCCTGTCTCTCAGGATTCCCTACAACAACTTGCCCACCACTGAGGTCAGGCTCACCGGTCTATAGTTCCCTGGCTTGTCTTTACCGCCCTTCTTGAACAGTGGCACCACTTTGGCCAATCTCCAGTCTTCCGGCACCTCACCTGTGACTATCGATGATACAAATATCTCAGCAAGAGGCCCAGCAATCACTTCTCTAGCTTCCCACAGAGTTCTTGGGTACACCTGATCAGGTCCTGTGGATTTATCCACCTTTAACTGTTTCAAGACATCCAGCACTTCCTCCTCTGTAATCTGGACATTTTGCAAGATGTTGAAGTTCTAAATTGGAGAAAGGCCAATTTTGACAGTATTAGACAAGAACTTTGAAAAGCTGATTGGGGATAGATGTTCGCAGGTAAAGGGACGGCTGGAAAATGGGAAGCCTTCAAAAATGAGATAATGAGAGTCCAGAGAAAGTATATTCCTGTCAGGGTGAAAGGGAAGGTTGGTAGGTATAGGGAATGCTGGATGTCTAAAGAAATTGAGGGTTTGGTTAAGAAAAGGAAGGAAGCATATGTAAAATAAAGACAGGATAGATCGAGTGAATCCTTAGAAGAGTATAAAGGCAATAGGAGTATACTTAATAGGGAAATCAGGTGGGCAAAAAGGGGACATGAAATAGCTTTGGCAAATAGAGTTAAGGAGAATCCAAAGGGTTTTTACATATACGTTAAGGACACAAGAGTAACTAGGGAGAGAATAGGACCCCTCAAAGATCAGCAAGGCGGCCTTTGTGTGGAGCCGCAGAAAATGGGGGAGATACTAAACGAGTATTTTGCATCAGTATTTACTGTAGAAAAGGATATGGAAGATATAGAAAGTAGCAAAATAGATGGTGACACCTTGCAAAATGTCCACATTACAGAGGAGGAAGTGCTGGATGTCCTGAAATGCATAAAGGTGTATAAATCCCCAGGACCTGATCAGGTGTACCCTAGAACTCCGTGGGAAGCTAGAGAAGTGATTGCTGGGCCTCTTGCTGAGATATTTTTATCATCGATAGTCACAGGTGAGGTGCCGGAAGACTGGAGGTTGGCTAACATGGTGCCACTCTTTAAGAAGGGTGGTAAGGACAAGCCAGGGAACTATAGACCAGTGAGCCTGACGTCGTTGGTGGGCAAGTTGTTGGAGGGAATTCTGAGGGACAGGAAGTATATGTATTTGGAAAGACAAGGACTGATTAGGGATAGTCAACATGGCTTTGTGCATGGGAAATCATGTCTCACAAACCTGATTGAGTTTTTTGAAGAAGTAACAAAGAGGACTGATGAGGGCAGAGCAGTAGATGTGATCTATATGGACTTCAGTAAGGCGTTCGACAAGGTTCCCCATGGGAGACTGGTTAGCAAGGTTAGATAAAGGGAGAACAAGCCATTTGGATACAGAATTGGCTCAAAGGTAGAAGACAGAGGGTGGTGGTGGAGGGTTGTTTTTCAGACTGGAGACCTGTGACCAGTGGAGTGCCACAAGGATCGGTGCTGGGCCCTCTACATTTTGTAATTTACATAAATGATTTGGATACAAACATAAGAGGTATAGTTAGTAAGTTTGCAGATGACACCAAAATTGGAGGTGTAGTGGACAGCGAAGAAGGTTATCTCAGATTACAACAGGATCTTGATCAGATGGGCCAATGGGCCGAGAAGTGGCAGATGGAGTTTAATTCAGATAAATGTGAGGTGCTGCGTTTTGGGAAAGCAAATCTTAGCAGGACTTATACACTTAATGGTAAGGTCCTAGGGAGTGTTGCTGAACAAAGAGACCTTGGTGTGCAGGTTCATAGCTCCTTGAAAGTGGAGTCACAGGTAGATAGGGTAGTGAAGAACGTGTTTGGTATGCTTTCTTTTATTGGTCAGAGTATTGAGTACAGGAGTTGGGAGGTCATGTTGCGGCTGTACAGGACATTGGTTAGGCCACTGTTGGAATATTGCGTGCAATTCTGGTCTCCTTCCTATCGGAAAGATGTTGTGAAACTTGAAAGGGTTCAGAAAAGATTTACAAGGATGTTGCCAGGGTTGGAGGATTTGATCTATAGGGGAGAGGCTGAACAGACTGGGGCTGTTTTCCCTGGAGCGTCAGAGGCTGAAGAGTGACCTTATAGAGGTTTACAAAATTATGAGGGGCATGGATAGGATAAATAGACAATGTCATTTCCCTGTGGTGGGGGAGTCCAGAACTAAAGGGTATAGGTTTAGGGTGAGAGGGGAAAGATATAAAAGGGACCTAACGGGCAACTTTTTCACACAGAGGGTGGTATGTGTATGGAATGAGCTGCCAGAGGAAGTGGTGAAGGCTGGTACAATTGCAACATTTAAAAGGCATTTGGATGGGTATATGAATAGGAAGGGTTTGGAGGGATATGGGCCGGGTGCTGGCAGGTGGGACTAGATTGGGTTGGGATATCTGGTCGGCATGGACCGGTTGGACCGAAGGGTCGCTTTCCATGCTGTACATCTCTATGACCCTATGACACTATAAGGTTCTGTTCCTCAAATGTACATTGAGCTTCATTGGAACATTGCAGTGTTGCAGCCTATGGGGTGGTTCCGATGATTGAGGAGTGAGCTGGGGTGTAACAGAGGGAATAATATTAGATTAGATTAGATTAGATTACTTACAGTGTGGAATCAGGCCCTTCGGCCCAACAAGTCCACCCCCCCCTCTCCAAAGCGCAACCCACCCATACCCCTACATTTACCCCTTACCTAACACTACGGGCAATTTAGCATGGCCAATTCACCTGACCTGCACATCTTTGGACTGTGGGAGGAAACCGGAGCACCCGGAGGAAACCCACGCAGACACGGGGAGAATGTGCAAACTCCACACAGTCAGTCGTCTGAGGCGGGAATTGAACCCGGGTCTCTGGCGCTGTGAGGCAGCAGTGCTAACCACTGTGCCACCGTGCCGCCCACCGTGCATTTCCCGTGTCAGGAAATGCAACACTTGTGTGGTCTCCTCTATGCTGGGGAGACTTCTTTCAAAATAGGTGATTGCTTTGTAGCACACTTCCATTCAGGCACAACTCCAACTTTCAAATATTCTGCCATTAGAATTCTCCACCTTACTCTCATATTTACCTCTCTATCTTCAAACTACTTCAATGTTCCACTGAACCTCAAATCAAGTGTTACGACTTGGAGGTCAAACCCCTCTGCTAAGTAAAAAGCAAACACCTGGAAAAGCTTGCCTCGTCTCGTAATCTGCTAAAAGTTGGTGAAACAGACCTCCTAACTTCCACTATTTAAAGAAAAATAACAATTTATTTTCCTAACTCCAGTAGTGAACACTAAACAAAACTATGCACAAACGGACACTCTTTCCTCTAACTAAACACTATCCCTTAACTGAACATAATTCTATTAAGTAGGAGAAAGTGAGGACTGCAGATGCTGGAGATCAGAGTTGACAGTGTAGTGCTGGAAAAGCACAGCAGGTCAGGTAGCATCTTAGGAGGAGGAGAATCGATGTTTCAGGCATAAGACTTTCATCAGGAATGAGGTTTGTGGGCCGGGGGCTGAGAGATAAATGGGAAGAGGGTGGGGGTGGGGGAGAAGGTAGCTGGGAATGCATTAGGAAGGTGGAGGTGGGGATGAAAGTGATAGGTCAAAGAGGAAGGTGGAGTGGACAGGTGGGAAGGAAGATGAACAGGTCAAGAGGGCAGTGCTGAGTTAGAGGCTTGGGACTGGAATAAGGTGGAGGGAGAGGAAATGGGAAATCTGGTGAAATTCACATTGATCTTGGGACTGGGATATGCAGGTCCTGGGTTTCCTCCATCGCCAAATCTTAACCATCCAATGGCTGGAGGAATGGCTTGGGATGCCGCAACCACATAGGATCAATGTGGATTTCACCAGTTTCCTCATTTCCCCAACCCCCAGCTTATCCTAGTCTCAAGCCTCCAACTCGGCACCACCCTCTTGGATCTGTCCATCTTCCTTCCCACCTATCTGCTCTACCTTCCTCTCCGAACTATCACTTTCACCCGCAACCTTCATCTACTTATTGCATTCTCATCTACCTTCCCCAGGTCCCACCCCCCCCCCCCTCTCATTTATCCCCACAAGGTTCATTCCTGGTGAAGGGCATATGCCTGAAACATCGATTCTCCTGTTCCTTGGATGCTGCCTCACCTGCTGTGCTTTTCCAGCACCATACTCTCGATATAATTCCCTTAATATCCTATTCCAATAATACAATTATTAAACATTGCATTAACTTAATCTCAAGTCCACACAGTCTTTCATGCAGTCTGCCTTCTGGTCTTCTGATTCCGCTGTCTTCTCCATGGGTGATCATCTTTCTTTTTACTGCTTTTAAGGAAAAGGTACTTTTTGATAGATAGTGCCTTCTGAAATTTCTTTGAGAGCAAGATGTTAGATGGGCAGTTAGCTCTATGGCTGTTGCTCTGATCAATTTTCAAAATGCCCACATTTTTTCAAACTCCCTCTCATTGGTCCGATGTTGCCAGTACAATAAATTCAAACACAATTGCTTCTAAGTATCCTGGGCATAATTTAAATTAATTGGTTAAATTTGAATTGTTGTCAAAACAGAAACCAAACATCAGTTAACCATTTAACAGCCATTCGCTCCATGTATCTATTTTGAAACAGCCCATCTCTTATCTGTGGCTAGCAGCTATACCTGTACTTTAAATTTACTTTAAAATTCAGAAAACACTTTCTATCTTAAAGTGAATATACACTCTTTCGACTTCGTAACATCAAGCTTGAGAGACAAAACCAAATCCTTTGATTTAACAGTTTACACCTCTCCAGTCTCAACAGTCAAGAATTTCAGACCATAATCGCTCCCATCATTTTTTTTCCTCTTTCAGACTTTGTTCTGTTATTATTGTGTTCTTGCTGTATCTGTTCATGATCCTGCCATTCAGATACATCTCTAGTTAATTTTACTTGTTCCATCACCATTGATTCACCAACTCTTTTGTTGTTTAATGTGGTTCTGTTCTTTTTGTGAACCACCCTGTTTTATCTAATTAACATCTCTTACGTTTCTAAATTTTCCAGGTCCTGATGAAAGATCATGGACCTGAAACGACATGACATAGAATCCCTACAGTGTGGAAGCAGGCCATTCAGCCCAGTGAATGCACACCAAAGTGTATCCAACCCCAACCCTGTAAGCATGCATTTCCCAATCCACCTAACCCTGCACATCTTTGGATTGTAGGAGGAAACCGGAGCACCTGGAAGAAACTCAGGTGAAACAAGAGAGAATGTGCAAACTCCATACGAACCATCACCCAAGGCTAGAATCGAAGGTGAAAATGTGTTGCTGGAAAAGCGCAGCAGGTCAGGCAGCATCCAGGGAACAGGAGAATCGACGTTTCGGGCATAAGCCCTTCTTCAGGAATGAGGAAAGTTTGTCCAGCAGGCTAAGATAAAAGGTAGTGAGGACGGACTTGGGGGAGGGGCATCGGAAATGTGATAGGTGGAAAGAGGTCAAGGTGAGGGTGATAGGTCAGACTGGGGTGGGGGCGGAGAGGTCGGGAAGAAGATTGCAGGTTAGGAAGGCGGTGCTGAATTCGGTGGATTTGACTGAGACAAGGTGGGGGGAGGAGAAATGAGGAAACTGGTGAAATCCGAGTTCATCCCTTGTGGTTGGAGGGTTCCTAGGCGGACGATGAGGCGCTCTTCCTCCAACCGTCGTTTTGTTGTGGTCTGGCAATGGAGGAGTCCAAAGACCTGCATATCCTTGGTGGAGTGGGAGGGGGAGTTGAAATGTTGAGCCACAGGGTGGTTGGGTTGGTTGGTCCGGGTGTCCCAGAGGTGTTCTCTGAAACGCTCCGCAAGTAGCCGGCCTGTCTCCCCAATATAGAGGAGGCCACATCGGGTGCAGAGGATGCAATAGATGATGTGTGTGGAGGTGCAGGTGAATCTGTGGCGGATATGGAAGTTTCCTTTGGGGCCTTGGAGGGAGGTGAGGGGGGAGGTGTGGGTGCAAGTCTTGCACCTCCTGCGGTTGCAGGGGAAGGTGCCGGGAGTGGAGGTTGGGTTGGTGGGGGGTGTGGATCTGATGAGGGAGTCACGGAGGGAGTGATCTTTACGGAATGCTGATAGGGGAGGGGAGGGAAATATATCCTTGGTGGTGGGGTCCGTTTGGAGGTGGCGGAAATGACGGTGGATGATGCGCTGTACATGGAGATTGGTGGGGTGGTAGGTGAGGACCAGTGGGGTTCTGTCCTGGTGGCGGTTGGAGGAGCGGGGCTCAAGGGCGGAGGAGCGGGAAGTGGAAGAGATGCGGTGGAGGGCATCGTCGACCACGTCGGGGGGGAAAAAGAATCGAAGGTCCCTGGCGTTGTGAAGCAGCAATGCTAACCACTGAGCCACCATGCTGTCCAAATATTAATGCTGTTTAAATCTCCACTGATGCTGCCTGACTTGACTTGCCAAGTTTCCTTGCTTTCAAAGGGCAAACATAGACATGAGGGATAGTACTTCCTATGCTCTAAGTTTTCAAACTTTTTAGTTGTTCGAAACGTGGAAGTGCACTGTATTGTAGACAGTGATATATATAATGTTTTACAGATTTCAATAAACTGTCTGCCCTGGTTCAAACTGGGGGGGGTTCTATGCCTCATCAGTTTCAAGTATATGTTGCTTTAAGACTACTGCATGCATCTTGCTAATCAGACATCTTAATCATAGCTAAATATGATGTGGTTTTACACAATCTGAGTGACGTGGTTTTCTCTAAAGCTGAAACCAAAGCTGGGTGATGTTGTTCATGCTCTACATGAAACGCTGATTCAAGCAGGCTGAATGGCCTCCTTCTGCACTGTAACACTCCTGTGATTCTGCAAGCTAATGTCCACTGTCAGCCAAATTGGCATAGAGTGCATTTTGTATTTAAGACACTTTCCATTCATAGCCAATGACAAAGCAGGTTTTATTTTAAGCCCCAAACAGCTAAAACAGTTGGCTGAATTCAAACTGACAGTCAGGCATCAAGTGCTTTGAAATGTAAAGTTGTTTCTATCAATTTGTTCAAGAGAAGGAACACAAATTTGGCAAAGTGGATTTTTAAAAAATTAATACTCAAAAGAGAAGCCAACTATTTTAAAAAAATTCTCCCCCCCCGTGCAGAGGGCACTGCATGCCCTGGGAGCAATGGAAAGGCAACAATCAATGTTTCATAGATGTAGAACACATAATGATGGTCTCCTAGGGCTGATCACAAGGCAAAGATTCAATTGAAAGCTTTGGATAAGAAACAAAACGAATACTTGGGAGAAAGTTCACACTGAGTTTAGATCGCGTCAGAAACTCTCATGTTTAATATCCTGAGATGAACGTACCTTTTTTTAGAATAAATCACATTAAGATAAAGTAATTTTATTTTCGTCGGGATACTTCTGTATTTCAGATAGAGTGTCAGAATCCAAAAGAAACTGGTAAATGAATGTGGAATGTCACAATTATTGATCTGCTGCAAGGGAATGTGTATTCTGCATTACACAACTTGATAAAAATTGGCCTCTTACAGCTCCTGTTGCTATTTTGTTCTGACACTGCTCTGCTCACTCACTGCCTGCTTTTATATGGGCTATTTATAACTCCATAAGCAGGCTGACGTCACTACGCAAGCCACTAACCAGAAAGACTACAGATCCCAGACGTCACTGCGGGCAAAGCGCTTGCGTACATCGACCATCCCAAAGTCCCACAGTCCGAGGTACATTTTTTGCCTGTAATACAATAATTTCCACGTTTGAGGGCAGCGGTGATGCTGATATTTGAACGGAGCGGTGTGCTCCAGCGAGGGGGGGTGGCCTGTGAGGGGGAGCGGGTTAGCTGGGGCGTGCAGTGGCGGCGGGGTCCTCCAGGCCCGGCTGTCCTCGGCACGGAGAGTTGGGGTGGAGGCGCGAGAGCGGCAGTTAGCGAGGGGGCGGAGTGCGCATGTGCAGAGCGCTGCCCACTGCTCGAGCCCAAGCCCGATAGCGGGGGCTGGAGAGACAGCGGAGGGTGAGTGACCCTGACAGGGGGTGGGGGTGGATGGCAGTGAGTGAGTAAATGAGGGGTGGGGGAATGGTAGACTGAGTGAGTGACAGGTAGTGAGAAGGATAGTGAGCGAGGGGGCAGTGAGTGACAGTGAAGGGGATGGGAGGGGGACAGGGTGAGGGGGCGGGGGGTGGGGGTGGGGAGTGAGGGGGTGGGGAGTGTGGGGGTGGGGAGTGTGGGGAGTGAGGGGGTGGGGAGTGTGGGGGTGGGGGTGGGGAGGGTGGGGAGTGTGGGGGTGGGGAGTGAGGGGGAGGGGAGTGAGGGGGAGGGGAGTGTGGGGGTGGGGAGTGTGGGGGTGGGGAGTGTGGGGAGTGAGGGGGTGGGGAGTGTGGGGGTGGGGGTGGGGAGGGTGGGGAGTGTGGGGGTGGGGAGTGAGGGGGAGGGGAGTGAGGGGGAGGGGAGTGAGGGGGTGGGGAGTGAGGGGGTGGGGAGTGTGGGGGTGGGGGGGGGGAGGGGAGGGTGGGGGTGGGGGTGGAGGGGGTGTGTGGGGTGGGGGTGGGGAGGGTGGGGGAGGGGGTGGGGAGTGTGGGGGTGGGGAGGGAAGGGGAGGGGTTGGGGAGTGAGGGGGAGGGGGGTGGGGGGTGAGGGGGTGGGGAGTGAGGGGGAGGGGGGTGGGGGGTGAGGGGGTGGGGAGTGAGGGGGTGGGGAGTGAGGGGGAGGGGGGTGAGGAGTGGGGTGGGGAGTGAGGGGGAGGGGGGTGGGGGAGGGGGGTGAGGAGTGAGGGGGTGGGGAGTGAGGGGGTGGGGAGTGGGGAGTGAGGGGGTGGGGAGTGAGGGGGTGGGGAGTGAGGGGGAGGGGGTGGGGAGTGAGGGGGAGGGGGGTGGGGAGTGAGGGGGAGGGGGGTGGGGAGTGAGGGGGAGGGGGGTGGGGGGTGAGGGGGTGGGGAGTGAGGGGGTGGGGGTGGGGAGTGAGGAGTGAGGGGGTGGGGAGTGAGGAGTGAGGGGGTGGGGAGTGAGGAGTGAGAGTGAGGGGGTGGGGAGGGAGGGGGAGAGGGTAGGGGGTGGGGAGGGAGGGGGAGAGGGTAGGGGGTGGGGAGTGAGGGGGAGGGGGTGGGGAGTGAAGGTTTGGGGAGTGAGGGGGAGAGGGTGGGGAGTGAGGGAGTGAGGAGTGAGGGGGTGGGGAGTGAGGAGTGGGGGAGTGGGGAGTGAGGAGTGAGGGGGTGGGGAGTGAGGAGTGAGGGGGTGGGGAGTGAGGGGGTGGGGAGTGAGGGGGTGGGGAGTGAGGGGGTGGGGAGTGAGGAGGTGGGGAGTGAGGGGGTGGGGAGGGAGGGGGTGGGGAGTGAGAGTGAGGGGGTGGGGAGTGAGGGGGAGGGGGAGAGGGTAGGGGGTGGGGAGGGAGGGGGAGAGGGTAGGGGGTGGGGAGGGAGGGGGTGGGGAGTGAGGGGGAGGGGGTGGGGAGTGAAGGTTTGGGGAGTGAGAGGGAGAGGGTAGGGGGTGGGGAGTGAGGGAGTGAGGAGTGAGGGGGTGGGGAGTGAGGAGTGGGGGAGTGGGGAGTGAGGGGGTGGGGGTGGGGAGTGAGGTGGTGGGGAGTGGGGAGTGAGGGGGTGGGAGTGAGGGGGTGGGGGTGGGGAGGGAGGGGGTGGGGAGTGGAGAGTGAGGGGGTGGGAGTGAGGGGGGAGGGGAGTGAGGGGGCGGGGTAGGGGGGTGAAGGGAGAGAGTAGGGGGTGGGTTAGGTGAGGGGGTGGGGAGGTGAGGGGGTGGGTTAGGTGAGGCGGTGGGGAGGTGAGGCGGTGGGGAGGTGAGGCGGTGGGGAGGTGAGGCGGTGGGGAGTGAGGGGGTGGGGAGCTGAGGGGGTGGGGAGGTGAGGGGGTGGGGGTGGGGAGTGAGGGGGTGGGGAGGTGAGGGGGAGGGGGTGGGGAGTGAGGGGGGGAGGGGGTGGGGAGTGAGGGGGGAGGGGGTGGGGAGTGAGGGGGTGGGGAGTGAGGGGGTGGAGGGGGTGGGGAGTGAGGGGGTGGGGAGGTGAGGGGGAGGTGAGGGGGAGGTGAGGGGGAGGGTGTGGGGAGTGAGGGGGTGGGGAGGTGAGGGGGTGGGGAGGTGAGGGGGGGGAGGGGGTAGGGAATGAGGGGGTGGGGAGGTGAGGGGGTGGGGAGTGAGGGGGGTGGGGAGGGAGGGGGTGGGGAGGGGAGGGGGTGGGGGGGAGGGGGTGGGGAGGTGAGGGGGAGGGATGGGGAGTGAGGGGGTGGGGAGGGGAGGGGGTGGGGAGTGAGGGGGTGGGGAGGTGAGGGGAGGGAGGGGGTAGGGAATGAGGGGGTGGGGAGGTGAGGGAGAGGGGGTTGGGAGGGGAGGGGGTGGGGAGGTGAGGGGGAGGGATGGGGGGTGAGGGGGTGGGGAGGTGAGGGGGAGGGATGGGGAGTGAGGGGGTGGGGAGGTGAGGGGGTGGGATGGGGAGTGAGGGGGTGGGGAGTGAGGGGGTGGGGAGGTGAGGGGGTGGGGAGGTGAGGGGGGGGAGGGGGTAGGGAATGAGGGGGTGGGGAGGTGAGGGGGTGGGGAGGGGAGGGGGTGGGGAGGTGAGGGGGAGGGATGGGGGTGAGGGGGTGGGGAGGTGAGGGGGAGGGATGGGGAGTGAGGGGGTGGGGAGGTGAGGGGGTGGGGAGGTGAGGGGGAGGGATGGGGAGTGAGGGGGTGGGGAGGTGAGGGGGTGGGGAGGTGAGGGGGAGGGATGGGGAGTGAGGGGGTGGGGAGGTGAGGGGGTGGGGAGGTGAGGGGGGGGAGGGGGTAGGGAATGAGGGGGTGGGGAGGTGAGGGGGAGGGGGTGGGGAGGGGAGGGGGTGGGGAGGTGAGGGGGAGGGATGGGGGGTGAGGGGGTGGGGAGGTGAGGGGGAGGGATGGGGAGTGAGGGGGTGGGGAGGTGAGGGGGTGGGGAGGTGAGGGAGGGATGGGGAGTGAGGGGGTGGGGAGGTGAGGGGGTGGGGAGGTGAGGGGGAGGGATGGGGAGTGAGGGGGTGGGGAGGTGAGGGGGAGGGATGGGGAGTGAGGGGGTGGGGAGGTGAGGGGGTGGGGAGGTGAGGGGGAGGGATGGGGAGTGAGGGGGTGGGGAGGTGAGGGGGTGGGGAGGTGAGGGGGAGGGATGGGGAGTGAGGGAGTGGGGAGGTGAGGGGGTGGGGAGGTGAGGGGGAGGGATGGGGAGTGAGGGAGTGGGGAGGTGAGGGGGTGGGGAGGTGAGGGGGAGGGATGGGGAGTGAGGGAGTGGGGAGGTGAGGGGGTGGGGAGGTGAGGGGGAGGGATGGGGAGTGAGGGGGTGGGGAGGTGAGGGGGTGGGGAGGTGAGGGGGAGGGATGGGGAGTGAGGGGGTGGGGAGGTGAGGGGGAGGGATGGGGAGTGAGGGGGTGGGGAGGGGAGGGGGTGGGGAGGTGAGGGGGTGGGATGGGGGAGTGAGGGGGTGGGGAGTGAGGGGGTGGGGAGTGAGGGGGTGGGGATGGGGAGTGAGGGGGTGGGGAGTGAGGGGGTGGGGAGTGAGGGGGTGGGGAGTGAGGGGGTTGGGGTGGGGAGTGAGGGGTGGGGGGGAGTGAGGGGGAGTGGGGAGTGAGGGGTGGGGGGGAGTGAGGGGTGGGGGGGAGTGAGGGGTGGGGGGGAGTGAGGGGGAGGCGAGTGAGGGGGAGGCGAGTGAGGGGAGTGGGGAGTGAGGGGGAGTGGGGAGTGAGGGGGAGTGGGGAGTGAGGGGGTGGGGAGTGAGGGGGAGTGGGGAGTGAGGGGGAGTGGGGAGTGAGGGGGAGTGGGGAGTGAGGGGGTGGGGAGTGAGGGGGTGGGGAGTGAGGGGGAGAGGGTAGGGGGTGGGGAGTGAGGAGGTGGGGAGTGAGGGGGTGGGGAGGGAGGGGGTGGGGAGTGAGAGTGAGGGGGTGGGGAGTGAGGGGGGAGGGGGAGAGGGTAGGGGGTGGGGAGGGAGGGGGAGAGGGTAGGGGGTGGGGAGGGAGGGGGTGGGGAGTGAGGGGGAGGGGTGGGGAGTGAAGGTTTGGGGAGTGAGAGGGAGAGGGTAGGGGGTGGGGAGTGAGGGAGTGAGGAGTGAGGGGGTGGGGAGTGAGGAGTGGGGGAGTGGGAGTGAGGGGGTGGGAGTGAGGGGGTGGGGGTGGGGAGGGAGGGGGTGGGGAGTGGAGAGTGAGGGGGTGGGAGTGAGGGGGGAGGGGAGTGAGGGGGCGGGGTAGGGGGGTGAAGGGAGAGAGTAGGGGGTGGGTTAGGTGAGGGGGTGGGGAGGTGAGGGGGTGGGTTAGGTGAGGCGGTGGGGAGGTGAGGCGGTGGGGAGGTGAGGCGGTGGGGAGGTGAGGCGGTGGGGAGGTGAGGCGGTGGGGAGTGAGGGGGTGGGGAGGTGAGGGGGTGGGGAGGTGAGGGGGTGGGGGTGGGGAGTGAGGGGGTGGGGAGGTGAGGGGGAGGGGGTGGGGAGTGAGGGGGGGAGGGGGTGGGGAGTGAGGGGGGGAGGGGGTGGGGAGTGAGGGGGTGGAGGGGGTGGGGAGTGAGGGGGTGGGGAGGTGAGGGGGAGGTGAGGGGGAGGTGAGGGGGAGGGTGTGGGGAGTGAGGGGGTGGGGAGGTGAGGGGGAGGGGGTGGGGAGGTGAGGGGGTGGGGAGGTGAGGGGGGGAGGGGGTGGGGAGGTGAGGGGGTGGGGAGGTGAGGGGGTGGGGAGGTGAGGGGGTGGGGAGTGAGGGGGTGGGGAGTGAGGGGGTGGGGGGGGAGGGGGTGGGGAGGGGAGGGGGTGGGGGGGGGTGGGGAGGTGAGGGGGAGGGATGGGGAGTGAGGGGGTGGGGAGGGAGGGGGTGGGGAGTGAGGGGGTGGGGAGGTGAGGGGAGGGAGGGGGTAGGGAATGAGGGGGTGGGGAGGTGAGGGAGAGGGGGTTGGGAGGGGAGGGGGTGGGGAGGTGAGGGGGAGGGATGGGGGGTGAGGGGGTGGGGAGGTGAGGGGGAGGGATGGGGAGTGAGGGGGTGGGGAGGTGAGGGGGAGGGATGGGGAGTGAGGGGGTGGGGAGGTGAGGGGGTGGGATGGGGAGTGAGGGGGTGGGGAGTGAGGGGGTGGGGAGGTGAGGGGGTGGGGAGGTGAGGGGGGGAGGGGGTAGGGAATGAGGGGGTGGGGAGGTGAGGGGGAGGGGGTGGGGAGGGGAGGGGGTGGGGAGGTGAGGGGGAGGGGGTGGGGAGGGGAGGGGGTGGGGAGGTGAGGGGGAGGGATGGGGGTGAGGGGGTGGGGAGGTGAGGGGGAGGGATGGGGAGTGAGGGGGTGGGGAGGTGAGGGGGTGGGGAGGTGAGGGGGAGGGATGGGGAGTGAGGGGGTGGGGAGGTGAGGGGGTGGGGAGGTGAGGGGGAGGGATGGGGAGTGAGGGGGTGGGGAGGTGAGGGGGTGGGGAGGTGAGGGGGGGGAGGGGGTAGGGAATGAGGGGGTGGGGAGGTGAGGGGGAGGGGGTGGGGAGGGGAGGGGGTGGGGAGGTGAGGGGGAGGGATGGGGGGTGAGGGGGTGGTGAGGTGAGGGGGAGGGATGGGGAGTGAGGGGTGGGGAGGTGAGGGGGAGGGATGGGGAGTGAGGGGGTGGGGAGGTGAGGGGGTGGGGAGGTGAGGGGGAGGGATGGGGAGTGAGGGGGTGGGGAGGTGAGGGGGAGGGATGGGGAGTGAGGGGGTGGGGAGGTGAGGGGGTGGGGAGGTGAGGGGGAGGGATGGGGAGTGAGGGAGTGGGGAGGTGAGGGGGTGGGGAGGTGAGGGGGAGGGATGGGGAGTGAGGGAGTGGGGAGGTGAGGGGGTGGGGAGGTGAGGGGGAGGGATGGGGAGTGAGGGAGTGGGGAGGTGAGGGGGTGGGGAGGTGAGGGGGAGGGATGGGGAGTGAGGGGGTGGGGAGGTGAGGGGGTGGGGAGGTGAGGGGGAGGGATGGGGAGTGAGGGGGTGGGGAGGTGAGGGGGAGGGATGGGGAGTGAGGGGGTGGGGAGGTGAGGGGGTGGGGAGGTGAGGGGGTGGGATGGGGAGTGAGGGGGTGGGGAGTGAGGGGGTGGGGAGTGAGGGGGTGGGGGTGGGGAGTGAGGGGTGGGGGGGAGTGAGGGGGAGTGGGGAGTGAGGGGTGGGGGGGAGTGAGGGGGAGTGGGGAGTGAGGGGGAGGCGAGTGAGGGGGAGGCGAGTGAGGGGGAGTGGGGAGTGAGGGGGAGTGGGGAGTGAGGGGGAGTGGGGAGTGAGGGGGAGTGGGGAGTGAGGGGGAGTGGGGAGTGAGGGGGAGGCGAGTGAGGGGGAGTGGGGAGTGAGGGGGAGTGGGGAGTGAGGGGGAGTGGGGAGTGAGGGGGAGTGGGGAGTGAGGGGGAGTGGGGAGTGAGGGGGAGTGGGGAGTGAGGGGGTGGGGAGTGAGGGGGTGGGGAGTGAGGGGGAGAGGGTAGGGGGTGGGGAGTGAGGGGGTGGGGAGTGAGGGGGAGAGGGTAGGGGGTGGGGAGTGAGGGGGTGGGGAGTGAGGGGGAGAGGGTAGGGGGTGGGGAGTGAGGGGGTGGGGAGTGAGGGGGAGAGGGTAGGGGGTGGGGAGTGAGGGGGTGGGGAGTGAGGGGGAGAGGGTAGGGGGTGGGGAGTGAGGGGGTGGGGAGTGAGGGGGAGAGGGTAGGGGGTGGGGAGTGAGGGGGTGGGGAGTGAGGGGGAGAGGGTAGGGGGTGGGGAGTGAGGGGGTGGGGAGTGAGGGGGAGAGGGTAGGGGGTGGGGAGTGAGGGGGTGGGGAGTGAGGGGAGAGGGTAGGGGGTGGGGAGTGAGGGGGTGGGGAGTGAGGGGGAGAGGGTAGGGGGTGGGGAGTGAGGGAGTGGGGAGTGAGGGGGAGAGGGTAGGGGGTGGGGAGTGAGGGGGTGGGGAGAGAGGGGGAGAGGGTAGGGGGTGGGGAGTGAGGGGGTGGGGAGTGAGGGGGAGAGGGTAGGGGGTGGGGAGTGAGGGGGTGGGGAGTGAGGGGGAGAGGGTAGGGGGTGGGGAGTGAGGGGGTGGGGAGTGAGGGGGAGAGGGTAGGGGGTGGGGAGTGAGGGGGTGGGGAGTGAGGGGGAGAGGGTAGGGGGTGGGGAGTGAGGGGTGGGGAGTGAGGGGGAGAGGGTAGGGGGTGGGGAGTGAGGGGGTGGGGAGTGAGGGGGAGAGGGTAGGGGGTGGGGAGTGAGGGGGAGGGGAGTGAGGGGGAGAGGGTAGGGGGTGGGGAGTGAGGGGGAGAGGGTAGGGGGTGGGGAGTGAGGGGGTGGGGAGTGAGGGGGAGAGGGTAGGGGGTGGGGAGTGAGGGGGTGGGGAGTGAGGGGGAGAGGGTAGGGGGTGGGGAGTGAGGGGGTGGGGAGTGAGGGGGAGAGGGTAGGGGGTGGGGAGTGAGGGGGAGAGGGTAGGGGGTGGGGAGTGAGGGGGTGGGGAGTGAGGGGGAGAGGGTAGGGGGTGGGGAGTGAGGGGGTGGGGAGTGAGGGGGAGAGGGTAGGGGGTGGGGAGTGAGGGGGTGGGGAGTGAGGGGGTGGGGAGTGAGGGGGAGAGGGGAGGGGGTGGGGAGTGAGGGGGTGGGGAGTGAGGGGGAGAGGGGAGGGGGTGGGGAGTGAGGGGGTGGGGAGTGAGGGGGAGAGGGTAGGGGGTGGGGAGTGAGGGGGTGGGGAGTGAGGGGGAGAGGGTAGGGGGTGGGGAGTGAGGGGGTGGGGAGTGAGGGGGAGAGGGTAGGGGGTGGGGAGTGAGGGGGTGGGGAGTGAGGGGGTGGGGAGTGAGCGGGAGAGGGTAGGGGGTGGGGAGTGAGGGGGTGGGGAGTGAGGGGGAGAGGGTAGGGGGTGGGGAGTGAGGGGGTGGGGAGTGAGGGGGAGAGGGTAGGGGGTGGGGAGTGAGGGGGTGGGGAGTGAGGGGGAGAGGGTAGGGGGTGGGGAGTGAGGGGGAGAGGGTAGGGGGTGGGGAGTGAGGGGGTGGGGAGTGAGTGGGAGAGGGTAGGGGGTGGGGAGTGAGGGGTGGGGAGTGAGGGGGAGAGGGTAGGGGGTGGGGACGTGAGGGGGAGAGGGTAGGGGGTGGGGAGTGAGGGGGAGAGGGTAGGGGGTGGGGAGTGAGGGGGAGAGGGTAGGGGGTGGGGAGTGAGGGGGTGGGGAGTGAGGGGGAGAGGGTAGGGGGTGGGGAGTGAGGGGGAGAGGGTAGGGGGTGGGGAGTGAGGGGGAGAGGGTAGGGGGTGGGGAGTGAGGGGGAGAGGGTAGGGGGTGGGGAGTGAGGGGGTGGGGAGTGAGGGGGAGAGGGTAGGGGGTGGGGAGTGAGGGGGTGGGGAGTGAGGGGAGAGGGTAGGGGGTGGGAGTGAGGGGGTGGGAGAGAGGGGGAGAGGGTAGGGGGTGGGGAGTGAGGGGGTGGGGAGTGAGGGGGAGAGGGTAGGAGGTGGGGAGTGAGGGGGTGGGGAGTGAGGGGGAGAGGGTAGGGGGTGGGGAGTGAGGGGGTGGGGAGTGAGGGGAGAGGGTAGGGGTGGGGAGTGAGGGGGAGAGGGTAGGGGGTGGGGAGTGAGGGGGAGAGGGTAGGGGGTGGGGAGTGAGGGGATAATAGGCGGGGAGTGAGGGGGTGGGGAGTGAGGGGGAGAGGGTAGGGGGCGGGGAGTGAGGGGGTGGGGAGTGAGGGGGAGAGGGTAGGGGGCGGGGAGTGAGGGGGTGGGGAGTGAGGGGGAGAGGGTAGGGGGCGGGGAGTGAGGGGGTGGGGAGTGAGGGGAGAGGGTAGGGGGCGGGGAGTGAGGGGGTGGGGAGTGAGGGGGAGAGGGTAGGGGGCGGGGAGTGAGGGGGTGGGGAGTGAGGGGGAGAGGGTAGGGGGCGGGGAGTGAGGGGGTGGGGAGTGAGGGGGAGAGGGTAGGGGGCGGGGAGTGAGGGGGTGGGGAGTGAGGGGGAGAGGGTAGGGGGCGGGGAGTGAGGGGGTGGGGAGTGAGGGGGAGAGGGTAGGGGCGGGGAGTGAGGGGGTGGGGAGTGAGGGGGAGAGGGTAGGGGGCGGGGAGTGAGGGGGTGGGGAGTGAGGGGGAGAGGGTAGGGGGTGGGGAGTGAGGGGGTGGGGAGTGAGGGGGAGAGGGTAGGGGGTGGGGAGTGAGGGGGTGGGGAGTGAGGGGGAGAGGGTAGGGGGTGGGGAGTGAGGGGGTGGGGAGTGAGGGGGAGACGGTAGGGGGTGGGGAGTGAGGGGCAGAGGGTAGGGGTGGGGAGTGAGGGTCAGGGGGTGGGTGAGGGGGTGGGGAGTGAGGGTCGGGGTGGGTGAGGGGGTGGGGAGTGAGGGTCAGGGGGTGGGTGAGGGGGTGGGGAGTGAGGGTCAGGGGGTGGGTGAGGGGGTGGGGAGTGAGAGTCAGGGGGTGGGTGAGGGGGTGGGGAGTGAGGGTCAGGGGGTGGGTGAGGGCTTGGGGAGTGAGGGTCAGGGGTTGGTTGAGGGGGTGGGGAGTGAAGGTCAGGGGGTGGTTGAGGGGTTGGTTGAGGGGGTGGGGAGTGAGGGTCAGGGGGTGGGTGAGGGGGTGGGGAGTGAGGGTCAGGGGGTGGTTGAGGGGGTGGTTGAGGGGGTGGGGAGTGTGGGTCAGGGGGTGGGTGAGGGGGTGGGGAGTGAGGGTGAGGGGGTGGGGAGTGAGGGTGAGGGGGTGGGGAGTGAGGGTGAGGGGGTGGGGAGTGCGGGTGAGGGGGTGGGGAGTGCGGGTCAGGGGGTGTGTGAGGGGGTGGGGAGTGAGGGTCAGGGGGTGGGTGAGGGGGTGGGGAGTGAGGGTCAGGGGGTGGGTGACGGGGTGGGGAGTGAGGGTCAGGGGGTGGGTGAGGGGGTGGGAGTGAGGGTCAGGGGGTGGGTGAGGGGGTGGGAAGTGAGGGTCAGGGGGTGGGTGAGGGGGTGGGAAGTGAGGGTCAGGGGGTGGGTGAGGGGGTGGGGAGTGAGGGTGAGGGGGTGGGGAGTGAGGGTCAGGGGTTGGGTGAGGGGGTGGGGAGTGAGGGTCAGGGGGTGGGTGAGGGGGTGGGGAGTGAGGGTCAGGGGGTGGGTGAGGGGGTGGGGAGTGAGGGTCAGGGGGTGGGGAGTGAGGGTCAGGGGGTGGGTGAGGGGGTGGGGAGTGAGGGTCAGGGGGTGGGTGAGGGGGTGGGGAGTGAGGGTCAGGGGGTGGGTGAGGGGGTGGGGGGTGAGGGTCAGGGGGTGGGTGAGGGGGTGGGGAGTGAGGGTCAGGGGGTGGGGAGTGAGGGTCAGGGGGTGGGTGAGGCGCTGGGGAGTGAGGGTCAGGGGGTGGGGTGAGGGTCGGGGTGGGTGATGGAGTGGGGAGTGAGGGTCAAGGGGTGGGTGTGGGGGTGGGGAGTGAGGGTCAGGGGGTGGGTGAGGGGGTGGGGAGTGAGGGGGTGGGGTGAGGGGGTGGGGAGTGAGGGTCAGGGGGTGGGTGAGGGGGTGGGGAGTGAGGGTCAGGGGGTGGGGTGAGGGGGTGGGTGTGAGGGTCAGGGGGTGGGTGAGGGGGTGGGAAGTGAGGGTCAGGGGGTGGGGAGTGAGGGTCAGGGGGTGGGGAGTGAGGGTCAGGGGGTGGGTGAGGGGGTGGGGAGTGATGGTCAGGGGGTTGGTGAGGGGGTGGGGAGTGATGGTCAGGGGGTGGGTGAGGGGGTGGGGAGTGATGGGCAGGGGGTGGGTGAGGCGCTGGGGAGTGAGGGTCAGGGGGTGGGGAGTGTGGGTCGGGGTGGGTGATGGGGTGGGGAGTGAGGGTCAGGGGGTGGGAAGTGAGGGTCAGGGGGTGGGTGAGGCGCTGGGGAGTGAGGGTCAGGGGGTCGGGAGTGAGGGTCGGGGTGGGTGATGGGGTGGGGAGTGAGGGTCAAGGGGTGGGTGTGGGGGTGGGGAGTGAGGGTCAAGGGGTGGGTGTGGGGGTGGGGAGTGAGGGTCAAGGGGTGGGTGTGGGGGTGGGGAGTGAGGGTCAAGGGGTGGGTGTGGGGGTGGGGAGTGAGGGTCAAGGGGTGGGTGTGGGGGTGGGGAGTGAGGGTCAAGGGGTGGGTGTGGGGGTGGGGAGTGAGGGTCAGGGGGTGGGTGTGGGGGTGGGGAGTGAGGGTCAGGGGGTGGGTGTGGGGGTGGGGAGTGAGGGTCAGGCGGTGGGTGAGGGGGTGGGGAGTGAGGGTGAGGGGGTGAGGTCAGGGGGTGGGTGAGGGGGTGGGGAGAGAGGGTCAGGGGGTGGGTGAGGGGGTGGGGAGTGAGGGTCAGGGGGTGGGTGAGGGGGTGGGGAGTGAGGGTCAGGGGGTGGGTGAGGGGGTGGGGAGTGAGGGTCAGGGGGTGGGTGAAGGGGTGGGGAGTGAGGGTCAGGGGGTGGGTGAAGGGGTGGGGAGTGAGGGTCAGGGGGTGGGTGAGGAGGTGGGGAGTGAGGGGCAGGGGGTGGGTGAGGCGCTGGGGAGTGAGGGTCAGGGGTTGGGGAGTGTGGGTCGGGGTGGGTGATGGGGTGGGGAGTGAGGGTCAAGGGGTGGGTGTGGGGGTGGGGAGTGAGGGTCAAGGGGTGGGTGTGGGGGTGGGGAGTGAGGGTCAGGGGGTGGGGAGTGAGGGTGAGGGGGTGGGTGAGGGGGTGAGGTCTGGGGATGGGTGAGGCGGTTGGGAGTGAGGGTCGGGGTGGGTGAGGGGGTGGGGAGTGAGGGTCAGGGAGTGGGTGAGGGGGTGGGGAGTGAGGGTCAGGGGGTGGGTGAGGGGGTGGGGAGTGAGGGTCAGGGGGTGGGTGAGGAGCTGGGGAGTGAGGGGCAGGGGGTGGGTGAGGCGCTGGGGAGTGAGGGTCAGGGGGTGGGGAGTGAGGGTCGGGGTGGGTGATGGGGTGGGGAGTGAGGGTCAAGGGGTGGGTGTAGGGGTGGGGAGTGAGGGTCAAGGGGTGGGTGTGGGGGTGGGGAGTGAGGGTCAGGGGGTGGGTGAGGGGGTGTGGTGAGGGGGTGGGTGAGGGGGTGAGGTCAGGGGGTGGGTGAGGGGGTGTGGTGAGGGGGTGGGTGAGGGGTTGAGGTCAAGGGGTGGGTGAGGGGTTGAGGTCAGGGGGTGGGTGAGGGGTTGAGGTCAGGGGGTGGGTGAGGGGTTGAGGTCAGGGAGTGGGTGAGGGGTTGAGGTCAGGGAGTGGGTGAGGGGTTGAGGTCAGGGGGTGGGTGAGGGGTTGGGGTGAGGGGGTGGTGTCAGGGGGTGGGTGAGGGGGTGGGAAGTGAGGGTCAGGGGGTGGGTCAGGGGGTGGGGAGTGAGGGTCAGGGGTGGGGAGTGAGGGTCAGGGGGTGGGTGAGGGGGTGGGGAGTGAGGGTCAGGGGGTGGGTGAGGGGGTGGGGAGTGAGGGTCAGGGGGTGGGTGAGGGGGTGGGGAGTGAGGGTCAGGGGGTGGGTCAGGGGGTGGGGAGTGAGGGTCAGGGGGTGGGTCAGGGGGTGGGGAGTGAGGGTCAGGGGGTGGGGAGTAAGGGTCAGGGGGTGGGTGAGGGGGTGGGGAGTGAGGGTCAGGGGGTGGGTGAGGGGGTGGGGAGTGAGGGTCAGGGGGTGCGTGAGGGGGTGGGGAGTGAGGGTCAGGGGGTGGGTGAGGGGGTGGGGAGTGAAGGTCAGGGGGTGGGGAGTGAGGGTCAGGGGGTGGGTGAGGGGGTGGGGAGTGAGGGTCAGGGGGTGGGTGAGGGGGTGGGGAGTGAGGGTCAGGGGGTGGGTGAGGGGGTGGGGAGTGAGGGTCAGGGGGTGGGTGAGAGGGTGGGGAGTGAGGGTCAGGGGGTGGGTGAGGGGGTGGGGAGTGAGGGTCAGGGGGTGGGTGAGGGGGTGGGGAGTGAGGGTCAGGGGGTGGGTGAGGGGGTGGGGAGTGAGGGTCAGGGGGTGGGTGAGGGGGTGGGGAGTGAGGGTCAGGGGGTGGGTGAGGGGGTGGGGAGTGAGGGTCAGGGGGTGGGTGAGGGGGTGGGGAGTGAGGGTCAGGGGGTGGGTGAGGGGGTGGGGAGTGAGGGTCAGGGGGTGGGTGAGGGGGTGGGGAGTGAGGGTCAGGGGGTGGGTGAGGGGGTGGGGAGTGAGGGTCAGGGGGTGGGTGAGGGGGTGGGGAGTGAGGGTCAGGGGGTGGGTGAGGGGGTGGGGAGTGAGGGTCAGGGGGTGGGTGAGGGGGTGGGGAGTGAGGGTCAGGGGGTGGGTGAGGGGGTGGGGAGTGAGGGTCAGGGGGTGGGTGAGGGGGTGGGGAGTGAGGGTCAGGGGGTGGGTGAGGGGGTGGGGAGTGAGGGTCAGGGGGTGGGTGAGGGGGTGGGGAGTGAGGGTCAGGGGGTGGGTGAGGGGGTGGGGAGTGAGGGTCAGGGGGTGGGTGAGGGGGTGGGGAGTGAGGGTCAGGGGGTGGGTGAGGGGGTGGGGAGTGAGGGTCAGGGGGTGGGTGAGGGGGTGGGGAGTGAGGGTCAGGGGGTGGGTGAGGGGGTGGGGAGTGAGGGTCAGGGGGTGGGTGAGGGGGTGGGGAGTGAGGGTCAGGGGGTGGGTGAGGGGGTGGGGAGTGAGGGTCAGGGGGTGGGTGAGGGGGTGGGGAGTGAGGGTCAGGGGGTGGGTGAGGGGGTGGGGAGTGAGGGTCAGGGGGTGGGTGAGGGGGTGGGGAGTGAGGGTCAGGGGGTGGGTGAGGGGGTGGGGAGTGAGGGTCAGGGGGTGGGTGAGGGGGTGGTTGAGGGGGTGGGGAGTGAGGGTCAGGGGGTGGGTGAGGGGGTGGGGAGTGAGGGGGAGAGGGTAGGGGGTGGGTGAGGGGGTGGGGAGTGAGGGGGAGAGGGTAGGGGGTGGGGAGTGAGGGGGTGGGGAGTGAGGGGGAGAGGGTAGGGGGTGGGGAGTGAGGTGGTGGGGAGTGAGGGGGAGAGGGTAAGGGGTGGGGAGTGAGGGGGAGAGGGTAGGGGGTGGGGAGTGAGGGGGTGGGGTGTGAGGGGGAGAGGGTAGGGGGTGGGGAGTGAGGAGGTGGGGAGTGAGGGGGAGAGGGTAGGGGGTGGGGAGTGAGGGGGTGGGGAGTGAGGGGGAGAGGGTAGGGGGTGGGGAGTGAGGGGGTGGGGAGTGAGGGGGAGAGGGTAGGGGGTGGGGAGTGAGGGGGTGGGGAGTGAGGGGGAGAGGGTAGGGGGTGGGGAGTGAGGGGGAGAGGGTAGGGGGTGGGGAGTGAGGGGGAGAGGGTAGGGGGTGGGGAGTGAGGGGGAGAGGGTAGGGGGTGGGGAGTGAGGGGGTGGGGAGTGAGGGGGAGAGGGTAGGGGGTGGGGAGTGAGGGGGTGGGGAGTGAGGGGGAGAGGGTAGGGGGTGGGGAGTGAGGGGGTGGGGAGTGAGGGGGAGAGGGTAGGGGGTGGGGAGTGAGGGAGTGGGGAGTGAGGGGGAGAGGGTAGGGGGTGGGGAGTGAGGGGGTGGGGAGAGAGGGGGAGAGGGTAGGGGGTGGGGAGTGAGGGGGTGGGGAGTGAGGGGGAGAGGGTAGGGGGTGGGGAGTGAGGGGGTGGGGAGTGAGGGGGAGAGGGTAGGGGGTGGGGAGTGAGGGGGAGAGGGGTAGGGGGTGGGGAGTGAGGGGGTGGGGAGTGAGGGGGAGAGGGTAGGGGGTGGGGAGTGAGGGGGTGGGGAGTGAGGGGGAGAGGGTAGGGGGTGGGGAGTGAGGGTGAGAGGGTAGGGGGTGGGGAGTGAGGGGGAGGGGGTGGGGAGTGAGGGGGAGAGGGTAGGGGGTGGGGAGTGAGGGGGAGAGGGTAGGGGGTGGGGAGTGAGGGGGTGGGGAGTGAGGGGGAGAGGGTAGGGGGCGGGGAGTGAGGGGGTGGGGAGTGAGGGGGAGAGGGTAGGGGGCGGGGAGTGCGGGGGTGGGGAGTGAGGGGGAGAGGGTAGGGGGCGGGGAGTGAGGGGGTGGGGAGTGAGGGGGAGAGGGTAGGGGGCGGGGAGTGAGGGGGTGGGGAGTGAGGGGGAGAGGGTAGGGGGCGGGGAGTGAGGGGGTGGGGAGTGAGGGGGAGAGGGGAGGGGGTGGGGAGTGAGGGGGTGGGGAGTGAGGGGGAGAGGGTAGGGGGTGGAGAGTGAGGGGGTGGGGAGTGAGGGGGAGACGGTAGGGGGTGGGGAGTGAGGGGGTGGGGAGTGAGGGGGAGAGGGTAGGGGTGGGGAGTGAGGGTCAGGGGGTGGGTGAGGGGGTGGGGAGTGAGGGTCAGGGGGTGGGTGAGGGGGTGGGGAGTGAGGGTCAGGGGGTGGGTGAGGGGGTGGGGAGTGAGGGTCAGGGGGTGGGTGAGGGGGTGGGGAGTGAGGGTCAGGGGGTGGGTGAGGGGGTGGGGAGTGAGGGTCCGGGGGTGGGTGAGGGGGTGGGGAGTGAGGGTCAGGGGGTGGGTGAGGGGGTGGGGAGTGAGGGTCAGGGGGTGGGTGAGGGGGTGGGGAGTGAGAGTCAGGGGGTGGGTGAGGGGGTGGGGAGTGAGGGTCAGGGGGTGGGTGAGGGCTTGGGGAGTGAGGGTCAGGGGTTGGTTGAGGGGGTGGGGAGTGAGGGTCAGGGGGTGGTTGAGGGGGTGGGGAGTGAGGGTCAGGGGGTGGGTGAGGGGGTGGGGAGTGAGGGTCAGGGGGTGGTTGAGGGGGTGGTTGAGGGGGTGGGGAGTGTGGGTCAGGGGGTGGGTGAGGGGGTGGGGTGTGAGGGTGAGGGGGTGGGTGAGGGGGTGGGTGAGGGGGTGGGTGAGGGGGTGGGGAGTGAGGGTGAGGGGGTGGGGAGTGAGGGTGAGGGGGTGGGGAGTGAGGGTGAGGGGGTGGGGAGTGCGGGTGAGGGGGTGGGGAGTGCGGGTGAGGGGGTGGGGAGTGCGGGTCAGGGGGTGTGTGAGGGGGTGGGGAGTGAGGGTCAGGGGGTGGGTGACGGGGTGGGGAGTGAGGGTCAGGGTGTGGGTGACGGGGTGGGGAGTGAGGGTCAGGGGGTGGGTGAGGGGGTGGGAGTGAGGGTCAGGGGGTGGGTGAGGGGGTGGGAAGTGAGGGTCAGGGGGTGGGTGAGGGGGTGGGAAGTGAGGGTCAGGGGGTGGGTGAGGGGGTGGGGAGTGAGGGTGAGGGGGTGGGGAGTGAGGGTCAGGGGTTGGGTGAGGGGGTGGGGAGTGAGGGTCAGGGGTTGGGTGAGGGGGTGGGGAGTGAGGGTCAGGGGGTGGGTGAGGGGGTGGGGAGTGAGGGTCAGGGGGTGGGTGAGGGGGTGGGGAGTGAGGGTCAGGGGGTGGGGAGTGAGGGTCAGGGGGTGGGTGAGGGGGTGGGGAGTGAGGGTCAGGGGGTGGGTGAGGGGGTGGGGGGTGAGGGTCAGGGGGTGGGTGAGGGTGTGGGGAGTGAGGGTCAGGGGGTGGGTGAGGGGGTGGGGAGTGAGGGTCAGGGGGTGGGTGAGGGGGTGGGGAGTGAGGGTCAGGGGGTGGGGAGTGAGGGTCAGGGGGTGGGTGAGGCGCTGGGGAGTGAGGGTCAGGGGGTGGGGTGAGGGTCGGGGTGGGTGATGGAGTGGGGAGTGAGGGTCAAGGGGTGGGTGTGGGGGTGGGGAGTGAGGGTCAGGGGGTGGGTGAGGGGGTGGGGTGAGGGGGTCAGGGGGTGGGTGAGGGGGTGGGGAGTGAGGGTCAGGGGGTGGGGTGAGGGGGTGGGGAGTGAGGGTCAGGGGGTGGGTGAGGGGGTGGGGAGTGAGGGTCAGGGGGTGGGTGAGGGGGTGGGGAGTGAGGGTCAGGGGGTGGGTGAGGGGGTGGGGAGTGAGGGTCAGGGGGTGGGTGAGGGGGTGGGGAGTGAGGGTCAGGGGGTGGGGAGTGAGGGTCAGGGGGTGGGGAGTGAGGGTCAGGGGGTGGGTGAGGGGGTGGGGAGTGAGGGTCAGGGGGTTGGTGAGGGGGTGGGGAGTGATGGTCAGGGGGTGGGTGAGGGGGTGGTGAGTGATGGGCAGGGGGTGGGTGAGGCGCTGGGGAGTGAGGGTCAGGGGGTGGGGAGTGTGGGTCGGGGTGGGTGATGGGGTGGGGAGTGAGGGTCAGGGGGTGGGAAGTGAGGGTCAGGGGGTGGGTGAGGCGCTGGGGAGTGAGGGTCAGGGGGTGGGGAGTGAGGGTCGGGGTGGGTGATGGGGTGGGGAGTGAGGGTCAAGGGGTGGGGGTGGGGAGTGAGGGTCAAGGGGTGGGGGTGGGGAGTGAGGGTCAAGGGGTGGGGGTGGGGAGTGAGGGTCAAGGGGTGGGTGTGGGGGTGGGGAGTGAGGGTCAAGGGGTGGGTGTGGGGGTGGGGAGTGAGGGTCAAGGGGTGGGTGTGGGGGTGGGGAGTGAGGGTCAAGGGGTGGGTGTGGGGGTGGGGAGTGAGGGTCAAGGGGTGGGTGTGGGGGTGGGGAGTCAGGGTCAAGGGGTGGGTGTGGGGGTGGGGAGTGAGGGTGAGGGGGTGAGGTCAGGGGGTGGGTGAGGGGGTGGGGAGAGAGGGTCGGGGGTGGGTGAGGGGGTGGGGAGTGAGGGTCAGGGGGTGGGTGAGGGGGTGGGGAGTGAGGGTCAGGGGGTGGGTGAAGGGGTGGGGAGTGAGGGTCAGGGGGTGGGTGAGGAGGTGGGGAGTGAGGGGCAGGGGGTGGGTGAGGCGCTGGGGAGTGAGGGTCAGGGGGTGGGGATTGTGGGTCGGGGTGGGTGATGGGGTGGGGAGTGAGGGTCAAGGGGTGGGTGTGGGGGTGGGGAGTGAGGGTCAAGGGGTGGGTGTGGGGGTGGGGAGTGAGGGTCAGGGGGTGGGGAGTGAGGGTCAAGGGGTGGGTGTGGGGGTGGGGAGTGAGGGTCGGGGTGGGTGATGGGGTGGGGAGTGAGGGTCAAGGGGTGGGCGTAGGGGTGGGGAGTGAGGGTCAAGGGGTGGGTGTGGGGGTGGGGAGTGAGGGTGAGGGGGTGAGGTCAGGGGGTGGGTGAGGGGGTGTGGTGAGGGGGTGGGTGAGGGGTTGAGGTCAGGGGGTGGGTGAGGGGTTGAGGTCAGGGAGTGGGTGAGGGGTTGAGGTCAGGGAGTGGGTGAGGGGGTGAGGTGAGGGGGTGGGTGAGGGGGTGGGGTGAGGGGGTGGGGAGTGAGGGTCAGGGGGTGGGTCAGGGGGTGGGTCAGGGGGTGGGGAGTGAGGGTCAGGGGGTGGGGAGTGAGGGTCAGGGGGTGGGTGAGGGGGTGGGGAGTGAGGGTCAGGGGGTGGGTGAGGGGGTGGGGAGTGAGGGTCAGGGGGTGGGTGAGGGGGTGGGGAGTGAGGGTCAGGGGGTGGGTGAGGGGGTGGGGAGTGAGGGTCAGGGGGTGGGTGAGGGGGTGGGGAGTGAGGGTCAGGGGGTGGGGAGTAAGGGTCAGGGGGTGGGTGAGGGGGTGGGGAGTGAGGGTCAGGGGGTGCGTGAGGGGGTGGGGAGTGAGGGTCAGGGGGTGGGTGAGGGGGTGGGGAGTGAAGGTCAGGGGGTGGGGAGTGAGGGTCAGGGGGTGGGTGAGGGGGTGGGGAGTGAGGGTCAGGGGGTGGGTGAGGGGGTGGGGAGTGAGGGTCAGGGGGTGGGTGAGGGGGTGGGGAGTGAGGGTCAGGGGGTGGGTGAGAGGGTGGGGAGTGAGGGTCAGGGGGTGGGTGAGGGGGTGGGGAGTGAGGGTCAGGGGGTGGGTGAGGGGGTGGGGAGTGAGGGTCAGGGGGTGGGTGAGGGGGTGGGGAGTGAGGGTCAGGGGGTGGGTGAGGGGGTGGGGAGTGAGGGTCAGGGGGTGGGTGAGGGGGTGGGGAGTGAGGGTCAGGGGGTGGGTGAGGGGGTGGGGAGTGAGGGTCAGGGGGTGGGTGAGGGGGTGGGGAGTGAGGGTCAGGGGGTGGGTGAGGGGGTGGGGAGTGAGGGTCAGGGGGTGGGTGAGGGGGTGGGGAGTGAGGGTCAGGGGGTGGGTGAGGGGGTGGGAGTGAGGGTCAGGGGGTGGGTGAGGGGGTGGGGAGTGAGGGTCAGGGGGTGGGTGAGGGGGTGGGGAGTGAGGGTCAGGGGGTGGGTGAGGGGGTGGGGAGTGAGGGTCAGGGGGTGGGGAGTGAGGGTCAGGGGGTGGGTGAGGGGGTGGGGAGTGAGGGTCAGGGGGTGGGTGAGGGGGTGGGGAGTGAGGGTCAGGGGGTGGGTGAGGGGGTGGGGAGTGAGGGTCAGGGGGTGGGTGAGGGGGTGGGGAGTGAGGGTCAGGGGGTGGGTGAGGGGGTGGGGAGTGAGGGTCAGGGGGTGGGTGAGGGGGTGGGGAGTGAGGGTCAGGGGGTGGGTGAGGGGGTGGGGAGTGAGGGTCAGGGGGTGGGTGAGGGGGTGGGGAGTGAGGGTCAGGGGGTGGGTGAGGGGGTGGGGAGTGAGGGTCAGGGGGTGGGTGAGGGGGTGGGGAGTGAGGGTCAGGGGGTGGGTGAGGGGGTGGGGAGTGAGGGTCAGGGGGTGGGTGAGGGGGTGGGGAGTGAGGGTCAGGGGGTGGGTGAGGGGGTGGGGAGTGAGGGTCAGGGGGTGGGTGAGGGGGTGGGGAGTGAGGGTCAGGGGGTGGGTGAGGGGGTGGGGAGTGAGGGTCAGGGGGTGGGTGAGGGGGTGGGGAGTGAGGGTCGGGGGTGGGTGAGGGGGTGGGGAGTGAGGGTCAGGGGGTGGGTGAGGGGGTGGGGAGTGAGGGTCAGGGGGTGGGTGAGGGTCAGGGGGTGGGTGAGGGGGTGGGGAGTGAGGGTCAGGGGGTGGGGAGTGAGGGTCAGGGGGTGGGGAGTGAGGGTCAGGGGGTGGGTGAGGGGGTGGGGAGTGAGGGTCAGGGGGTGCGTGAGGGGGTGGGGAGTGAGGGTGAGGGGGTGGGGAGTGAAGGTCAGGCGGTGGGGAGTGAGGGTCAGGGGGTGGGTGAGGCGGTGGGGAGTGAGGGTCAGGGGGTGGGTGAGGGGGTGGGGAGTGAGGGTCAGGGGGTGGGGAGTGAGGGTCAGGGGGTGGGTGAGGGGGTGGGGAGTGAGGGTCAGGGGGTGGGTGAGGGGGTGGGGAGTGAGGGTCAGGGGGTGGGTGAGGGGGTGGGGAGTGAGGGTCAGGGGGTGGGTGAGGGGGTGGGGAGTGAGGGTCAGGGGGTGGGTGAGGGGGTGGGGAGTGAGGGTCAGGGGGTGGGTGAGGGGGTGGGTGAGGGGGTGGGGAGTGAGGGTCAGGGGGTGGGTGAGGGGGTGGGGAGTGAGGGTCTGGGGGTGGGTGAGGGGGTGGGGAGTGAGGGTCAGGGGGTGGGTGAGGGGGTGGGGAGTGAGGGTCAGGGGGTGGGTGAGGGGGTGGGGAGTGAGGGTCATGGGGTGGGTGAGGGGGTGGGGAGTGAGGGTCAGGGGGTGGGTGAGGGGGTGGGGAGTGAGGGTCAGGGGGTGGGTGAGGGGGTGGGGAGTGAGGGTCAGGGGGTGGGTGAGGGGGTGGGGAGTGAGGGTCAGGGGGTGGGTGAGGGGGTGGGGAGTGAGGGTCAGGGGGTGGGTGAGGGGGTGGGGAGTGAGGGTCAGGGGGTGGGTGAGGGGGTGGGGAGTGAGGGTCAGGGGGTGGGTGAGGGGGTGGGGAGTGAGGGTCAGGGGGTGGGTGAGGGAGTGGGGAGTGAGGGTCAGGGGGTGGGTGAGGGAGTGGGGAGTGAGGGTCAGGGGGTGGGTGAGGGGGTGGGGAGTGAGGGTCAGGGGGTGGGTGAGGGGGTGGGGAGTGAGGGTCAGGGGGTGGGGAGTGAGGGTCAGGGGGTGGGTGAGGGGGTGGGGAGTGAGGGTCAGGGGGTGGGTGAGGGGGTGGGGAGTGAGGGTCAGGGGGTGGGTGAGGGGGTGGGGAGTGAGGGTCAGGGGGTGGGTGAGGGGGTGGGGAGTGAGGGTCAGGGGGTGGGTGAGGGGGTGGGGAGTGAGGGTCAGGGGGTGGGTGAGGGGGTGGAGAGTGAGGGTCAGGGGGTGGGTGAGGGGGTGGGGAGTGAGGGTCAGGGGGTGGGTGAGGGGGTGGGGAGTGAGGGTGAGGGGGTGGGTGAGGGGGTGGGGAGTGAGGGTGAGGGGGTGAGGTCAGGGGGTGGGTGAGGGGGTGGGGAGTGAGGGTCAGGGGGTGGGTGAGGGGGTGGGGAGTGAGGGTCAGGGGGTGGGTGAGGGGGTGGGGAGTGAGGGTCAGGGGGTGGGTGAGGGGGTGGGGAGTGAGGGTCAGGGGGTGGGTGAGGGGGTGGGGAGTGAGGGTCAGGGGGTGGGTGAGGGGGTGGGGAGTGAGGGTCAGGGGGTGGGTGAGGAGGTGGGGAGTGAGGGGCAGGGGGTGGGTGAGGCGCTGGGGAGTGAGGGTCAAGGGGTGGGTGTAGGGGTGGGGAGTGAGGATCAAGGGGTGGGCGTGGGGGTGGGGAGTGAGGGTCAGGGGGTGGGTGAGGGGGTGGGGAGTGAGGGTGAGGGGGTGAGGTCAGTGGGTGGGTGAGGGGGTGTGGTGAGGGGGTGGGTGAGGGGGTGAGGTCAGGGGGTGGGTGAGGGGGTGAGGTCAGGGGGTGGGTGAGGGGGTGAGGTCAGGTGGTGGGTGAGGGGGTGGGGTCAGGGGGTGGAGAGGGGGTGGGGTCAGGGGGTGGGTGAGGGGGTGGTGTCGGGGTGGGTGAGGGGGTGGGTGAGGGGGTGGGGAGTGAGGGTCAGTGGGTGGGTGAGGGGGTGGGGAGTGAGGGTCAGGGGGTGGGTGAGGGGGTGAGGTCAGGGGGTGGGTGAGGGGGTGAGGTCAGGGGGTGGGTGAGGGGGTGAGGTCAGGGGGTGGGTGAGGGGGTGAGGTCAGGGGGTGGGTGAGGGGGTGAGGTCGGGTGGTGAGGGGGTGAGGTCAGGGGGTGGGTGAGGGGGTGGAGAGGGGGTGGGGTCAGGGGGTGGGTGAGGGGGTGGTGTCGGGGTGGGTGAGGGGGTGGGGTCAGGGGGTGGGTGAGGGGGTGGGGTCAGGGGGTGGGTGAGGGGGTGGGGAGTGAGGGTCAGGGGGTGGGTGAGGGGGTGGGGAGTGAGGGTCAGGGGGTGGGTGAGGGGGTGGGGAGTGAGGGTCAGGGGGTGGGTGAGGGGGTGGGGAGTGAGGGTCAGGGGGTGGGTGAGGGGGTGGGGAGTGAGGGTCAGGGGGTGGGTGAGGGGGTGGGGAGTGAGGGTCAGGGGGTGGGTGAGGGGGTGGGGAGTGAGGGTCAGGGGGTGGGTGAGGGGGTGGGGAGTGAGGGTCAGGGGGTGGGTGAGGGGGTGGGGAGTGAGGGTCAGGGGGTGGGTGAGGGGGTGGGGGGTGGGTGAGGGGGTGGGGAGTGAGGGTCAGGGGGTGGGTGAGGGGGTGGGGAGTGAGGGTCAGGGGGTGGGTGAGGGGGTGGGGAGTGAGGGTCAGGGGGTGGGTGAGGGGGTGGGGAGTGAGGGTCAGGGGGTGGGTGAGGGGGTGGGGAGTGAGGGTCAGGGGGTGGGGAGTGAGGGTCAGGGGGTGGGTGAGGGGGTGGGGAGTGAGGGTCAGGGGGTGGGTGAGGGGGTGGGGAGTGAGGGTCAGGGGGTGGGTGAGGGGGTTGGGAGTGAGGGTCAGGGGGTGGGTGAGGGGGTGGGGAGTGAGGGTCAGGGGGTGGGTGAGGGGGTGGGGAGTGAGGGTCAGGGGGTGGGTGAGGAGGTGGGGAGTGAGGGGCAGGGGGTGGGTGAGGCGCTGGGGAGTGAGGGTCAGGGGGTGGGTGAGGAGGTGGGGAGTGAGGGGCAGGGGGTGGGTGAGGCGCTGGGGAGTGAGGGTCAGGGGGTGGGTGTAGGGGTGGGGAGTGAGGATCAAGGGGTGGGCGTGGGGGTGGGGAGTGAGGGTCAGGGGGTGGGTGAGGGGGTGGGGAGTGAGGGTGAGGGGGTGTGGTGAGGGGGTGGGTGAGGGGGTGTGGTGAGGGGGTGGGTGAGGGGGTGAGGTCAGGGGGTGGGTGAGGGGGTGAGGTCAGGGGGTGGGTGAGGGGGTGAGGTCAGGGGGTGGGTGAGGGGGTGGGGTCAGGGGGTGGAGAGGGGGTGGGGTCAGGGGGTGGGTGAGGGGGTGGTGTCGGGGTGGGTGAGGGGGTGGGGTGGGGGTGGGTGAGGGGGTGGGGAGTGAGGGTCAGTGGGTGGGTGAGGGGGTGGGGAGTGAGGGTCAGGGGGTGGGTGAGGGGGTGAGGTCAGGGGGTGGGTGAGGGGGTGAGGTCAGGGGGTGGGTGAGGGGGTGAGGTCAGGGGGTGGGTGAGGGGGTGAGGTCAGGGGGTGGGTGAGGGGGTGAGGTCAGGGGGTGGGTGAGGGGGTGAGGTCAGGGGGTGGGTGAGGGGGTGAGGTCAGGGGGTGGGTGAGGGGGTGAGGTCAGGGGGTGGGTGAGGGGGTGAGGTCGGGTGGTGAGGGGGTGAGCTCAGGGGGTGGGTGAGGGGGTGGAGAGGGGGTGGGGTCAGGGGGTGGGTGAGGGGGTGGTGTCGGGGTGGGTGAGGGGGTGGGGTCAGGGGGTGGGTGAGGGGGTGGGGTCAGGGGGTGGGTGAGGGGGTGGGGAGTGAGGGTCAGGGGGTGGGTGAGGGGGTGGGGAGTGAGGGTCAGGGGGTGGGTGAGGGGGTGGGGAGTGAGGGTCAGGGGGTGGGTGAGGGGGTGGGGAGTGAGGGTCAGGGGGTGGGTGAGGGGGTGGGGAGTGAGGGTCAGGGGGTGGGTGAGGGGGTGGGGAGTGAGGGTCAGGGGGTGGGTGAGGGGGTGGGGAGTGAGGGTCAGGGGGTGGGTGAGGGGGTGGGGAGTGAGGGTCAGGGGGTGGGTGAGGGGGTGGGGAGTGAGGGTCAGGGGGTGGGTGAGGGGGTGGGGAGTGAGGGTCAGGGGGTGGGTGAGGGGGTGGGGAGTGAGGGTCAGGGGGTGGGTGAGGGGGTGGGGAGTGAGGGTCAGGGGGTGGGTGAGGGGGTGGGGAGTGAGGGTCAGGGGGTGGGTGAGGGGGTGGGGAGTGAGGGTCAGGGGGTGGGTGAGGGGGTGGGGAGTGAGGGTCAGGGGGTGGGTGAGGGGGTGGGGAGTGAGGGTCAGGGGGTGGGTGAGGGGGTGGGGAGTGAGGGTCAGGGGGTGGGTGAGGGGGTGGGGAGTGAGGGTCAGGGGGTGGGGAGTGAGGGTCAGGGGGTGGGGAGTGAGGGTCAGGGGGTGGGTGAGGGGGTGGGGAGTGAGGGTCAGGGGGTGGGTGAGGGGGTGGGGAGTGAGGGTCAGGGGGTGGGTGAGGGGGTGGGGAGTGAGGGTCAGGGGGTGGGTGAGGGGGTGGGGAGTGAGGGTCAGGGGGTGGGTGAGGGGGTGGGGAGTGTGGGTCAGGGGGTGGGTGAGGGGGTGGGGTGTGTGGGTCAGGGGGTGGGTGAGGGGGTGGGGAGTGTGGGTCAGGGGGTGGGTGAGGGGGTGGGGAGTGTGGGTCAGGGGGTGGGTGAGGGGGTGGGGAGTGTGGGTCAGGGGGTGGGTGAGGGGGTGGGGAGTGTGGGTCAGGGGGTGGGTGAGGGGGTGGGGAGTGAGGGTCAGGGGGTGGTTGAGGGGGTGGGGAGTGAGGGTCAGGGGGTGGTTGAGGGGGTGGGGAGTGAGGGTCAGGGGGTGGTTGAGGGGGTGGGGAGTGAGGGTCAGGGGGTGGTTGAGGGGGTGGGGAGTGAGGGTCAGGGGGTGGTTGAGGGGGTGGGGAGTGAGGGTCAGGGGGTGGTTGAGGGGGTGGGGAGTGAGGGTCAGGGGGTGGTTGAGGGGGTGGGGATTGAGGGTCAGGGGGTGGTTGAGGGGGTGGGGAGTGAGGGTCAGGGGGTGGTTGAGGGGGTGGGGAGTGAGGGTCAGGGGGTGGTTGAGGGGGTGGGGAGTGAGGGTCAGGGGGTGGTTGAGGGGGTGGGGAGTGAGGGTCAGGGGGTGGTTGAGGGGGTGGGGAGTGAGGGTCAGGGGGTGGTTGAGGGGGTGGGGAGTGAGGGTCAGGGGGTGGTTGAGGGGGTGGGGAGTGAGGGTCAGGGGGTGGTTGAGGGGGTGGGGAGTGAGGGTCAGGGGGTGGTTGCGGGGGTGGGGAGTGAGGGTCAGGGGGTGGTTGCGGGGGTGGGGAGTGAGGGTCAGGGGGTGGTTGCGGGGGTGGGGAGTGAGGGTCAGGGGGTGGTTGCGGGGGTGGGGAGTGAGGGTCAGGGGGTGGTTGCGGGGGTGGTTGAGGGGGTGGGGAGTGAGGGTCAGGGTGTGAGGGTGAGGGGGTGGGTGAGGGGGTGGGGTGTGAGGGTGAGGGGGTGGGGTGTGAGGGTGAAGGGGTGGGTGAGGGGGTGGGGAGTGAGGGTGAGGGGGTGGGTGAGGGGGAAGGGGTGGGTGAGGGGGTGGGGTGTGAGGGTGAGGGGGTGGGCAGTGAAGGTGAGGGGGTGTGTGTGGTGTTGGTCAGTGAGGGTGAGGGGGTGGGGATTGAGTGTGAGTGGGTGGGGATTGAGTGTGAGGGGCTGGGGAGTGAGGGTCAGGAGGATGGGGAGTGAGGGTAAGGGGGGGTGGGGAGTGAGGGTAAGGGGGGGTGGGGAGTGAGGGTGAGGGGGTGGGGGGTGGGGAGTGAGGGTAAGGGGGGGTGGGGAGTGAGGGTGAGGGGGTGGGTGAGGGGGTGGGGGTGGGGCGTGAGGGTGGGGAGTGGGGGTGAGGGGGTGGGGGGTGAGGGTAAGGGGGGGTGGGGAGTGAGGGGGTGGGGCGTGAGGGTGAGGGGGTGGGGTGTGAGGGGGTGGGGCGTGAGGGTGAGGGGGTGGGGTGTGAGGGTGAGGGGGTGGGTGAGGGGGTGGGGAGTGAGGGTGAGGGGGTGGGGGTGGGGAGTGAGGGTGAGGGGGTGGGGAGTGAGGGTGGGTGAGGGGGTGGGGAGTGAGGCTGAGGGGGTGGGTAAGGGGGTGGGGAGTGAGGGTGAGGGGGTGTGTGAGGGGGTGGGGAGTGAGGGTGAGTGGGTGGGTGAGGGGGTGGGGAGTGAGGGTGAGGGGGTGGGGAGTGAGGGTGAGGGGGTGAGGGGGTGGGGGGGTGGGTGAGGGGGTGGGGAGTGAGGGTGAGGGGGTGGGGGTTGGGTGAGGGGGTGGGGAGTGAGGGTGAGGGGGTGGGGGTTGGGTGAGGGGGTGGGGAGTGAGTGTGAGGGGGTGGGGAGGGTGGGGGGGTGAGGGTGGGGGGGTGAGGGTCGAGAGTAAGGGGGGATGGGGAGTGAGGGTCGGGGGGGTGGGGAGTGAGGGTGAGGCGGCGGGCGAGTGGGCGGGGGGTGGGGGTTGAGGGGGTGGGGGTGAGGGGGTGGGGAGTGAGGGGATGGGAAGTGAGGGTAAGGGGTGATGGCTGGGTGGGGGGTGAGAGGGTGGGTGTGGGGAGTGATTTTGAGATGGTGGGTGAGGGGGTGGGGAGTGAGGGTGAGGTATTGGGTGAGGGGTTGAGGGCGTGGGTGAGGGGTTGGGGAGTGAAGGTGAGGGCAGGTGTGGGGGGTGAGGGTGAGGTGTTGTGTGAGTGGGTGGGGAGTGACGGTGAGTGGGTGGGGAGTGAGGGTGGGAGGATTGGTGAGGTGGTGGGGAGTGAGGGGATGGGTGCTGATGGGGTGGGGGAGGGGAGTGAGGATGAGGGGCTGGGTGGGGAGTGAGGGTGGAGGGTGGTAGTGAGGGTGAGTGGGTGGGGACTGAGGGTGAGGGGGTGGTGAGGGAGGGGGAGGGGAGTGAGGATGAGGGGCTGGGTGAGAGGGTGTGGAGTGAGGGTGAGGGGGTGGGGATTGAGGGGGAGGGGTTGGAGAGTGAGTGGGTCCTGGGCAAAAGAGGGGTGGGGGGGCAGAGGGGTGGTGAGGGGGTTCTGGGCAAAGGAGGGGCGGGCGAGGGGGCCCTGGACAAAGGAGGGGGGGTGAGAGCGAGGGGGTCCTGGGCAAAAGAGGGGGTGGTGAGAGCGAGGGGGTCCTGGGCAAAGGAGGTGGGGGGTGAGAGCGAGGGGGTCCTGGGCAAACGAGGGGGGGGTGAGAGCGAGGGGGTCCTGGGCAAAGGAGGGGGGTTGAGAGCGAGCGGGTCCTGGGCAAAGGAGGGGGGGTGAGAGCGAAGGGGTCCTGGGCAAAGGAGGGGGGGTGAGAGCGAGGGGGTCCTGGGCAAAGGAGGGGGGGTGAGAGCGAGGGGGTCCTGGGCAAACTAGGGGGGGGTGAGAGCGAGGGGGTCCTGGGCAAAGGAGGGGGGTTGAGAGCGAGCGGGTCCTGGGCAAAGGAGGGGGGTGAGAGCGAGGGGGTCCTGGGCAAAGGAGGGTGGGGTGAGAGCGAGGGGGTCCTGGACAAAGGAGGGTGGGGACGAGGGGGGAGAGTGAAGGGGGTCCTGGGCAAAGGAGGTGGGGATGAGAGCGAGGGGGTCCTGGGCAAAGGAGGGTGGGGCAGGGGGGAGAGTGAAGGGGGTCCTGGGCAAGGAGGGGGGGTACAGAGGGTGGGGCGGGTGCGTGAGGGGGTCCTGGGCAAAGGAGGGTGTGGTGGGTGCATGAGGGGGTCCTGGGCAAAGGAGGGGGGGTGGGTGCGTGAGGGGGTCCTGGGCAAAGGAGGGGGGTGAGAGCGAGGGGGTCCTGGGCAAAGGAGGGTGGGGTGAGAGCGAAGGGGTCCTGGGCAAAGGAGGGTGGGGTGAGAGCGAAGGGGTCCTGGGCAAAGGAGGGTGGGGGCGGGGGGGAGAGTGAAGGGGGTCCTGGGCAAGGAGAGGGGGTAAAGAGTGTGGGGCGGGTGCGTGATGGGGTCCTGGGCAAAGGAGGGTGTGGTGGGTGCATGAGGGGGTCCTGGGCAAAGGAGGGGTGGTACGTGAGGGGGTCCTGGGCAAAGGAGGGGGGTGTTAGTGCGTGAGGGGTACCTGGGAAAAGGATGGGGTGGAGGGTGTGTGCGTGAGGGGGTCCTGGGCAAAGGAGAGGGGGTTGGGTGTGTGAGGAAGTCCTGGGCAAAGGAGGGGGAGGGTGGGTGCGTGAGACGTTCCTGGGCGGGTGGGGATAGGTGGGTGCGGAGGTGGTCCTGGGCAGGGGGTGGGCACGCGAGAGGGTGCGTGCGTGAGGGGGCCCTGGGTGGGGGGGAGGCACGCGAGGGTGTGGGTGCGTGAGGGGGTCCTGGGCAGGGTTGGGTGGGTGTGGGTGCGTGAAGGTGTCCTGAGCAAGGGGGTTGTGGCGAGCGGGTCCTGTGCAAGGCGAGGGTGTCTTGGGTGAGGGCGACGGGGGGTGAGGGTGAGGGGCAGAGAGGTTGAGGGGGGCAGGGGAGTGAGGGTGAGGGGGGCGGCGATTTTTCCGGTGGGTGAGGGGGATGGGGTGGGAGGGGGGTGCGAGGGGCTGGGTGAATGAGGGTAAGGGGGAACGGGGATGGAGTGTGAGGGGGCCGGGTGAGTGAGGGTGAGTGGTGGTGAGGGGGAGGTGGGGGGTGAGGTTGAGGTGGGCAGGGAGTGAGGATGTGGAGGGAGGGGAGTGAGGGCGAGGGAGGAGGGAAGTGAGGGCGAGGGGGGAGGAGAGTGTGGGCGAGGGGGCATGTGTCGGAATACATTAGGATTGGGTGGGGGTTGTGGCGAGTGAAAGTTGGATCTAAGCAAAGGTGGAGATTAGGGTTGTGGGCAGTTGAAAATAATGAGTGAGGACATGGGTGTTAAGAGTGACAGAATACTAGGATGGGAGACCTGAGGAGTTATGTGCTGTGATGAGTGAAGTTGCATGAGAAGAATGCCTATTAGGGGAAGCAAGTGCGGTAGAGTCAGGTGGCAGTGAGAGAATGGAGTGGGGGGAGTGAGGAAGGGTGAGAGCAAACACTAAGGGATGAGCTGCCAGCGGAAGTGGTAGAGGTTTGTACAATTGCAACACTTAAAAGGCACCTGGATATGTATATGAATAGAATGGGGTTAGAGGATATGGGTCCAGTGCTTGAAAATAGGATTAGTTAGGATATCTGGCATGGATGAGTTAGACCAAAGGGTCTGTTTCCATGTTGTACATCTCTATCGCTCCAAGCCCTGGATGATGATAGCCTGGAAGATGGACTACAGAACTAAGGATTGGGATACCTGGCAAGTGGATTGCAGGACTGGGGAGGTGGACCCCAGCCGGTGGACTGTCAACTGGGATGGAGATATCTTGGCACATGGACTGTAGATTAATGAGCATGAGACACATTAAAAGTTGGGTTTTACTTTTGGCAAGTAGGATATTCTAGAATTTGGATACATGTTTGTGGAGAGCAGTGTTCTGGGCTGAATTCTCTGCTATAGAAAGTGGTTGAGGCCAAAACATTGATTGTTTTCAAGAACGCATTAGATATGGTTGTGTGGACTAAAGGCATATGGAGAGAAAGCAGGAATAGGGTACTGAATTGGATGATCATATTGAATGGAAGAGCAGCATCTAAGGACTGAACAGCCCACTGTCCTATTTTCTATGATGCAGTTCATGCCTGGTGAAATTGGTGTATAAGGTATTGAGATAGATCGATTGTAAAAGTTCCAGCAGGAAATGAACGGTTTAGAGATGAGGCTGGTGAGAGATACCATAGTGTTATAATCATAGAGTTGTATAGCATGGTAAGATACTCTCCGGTCCAGTCTGTCCATGCTGACCAGATATCACCAGTCATTTTAGTCCCATAACCCTCTAAACCCTTCCTATCATGTACCGATCCAGATGCCTTTTAAATATTGTAATTGTACTCGCCTCCACCATTTCCTCTGCCAGCTCATTCCATATATGCACCACCCTCTGCATGAAAATGTTGCATCTTAGTTTCATTTTATACCTTTCCCCTCTCACCTTAAACCTTTGCCTTCTAGTTTTGGATTTGCTTACCCTAGGAAAAAGACCCTTTCACTCTCTCCATGCCATCCATAATTCTATAAACTTCTATAAGGTCACCCCTCAGCCTCTGACACTCAAGGGAAAATAGCTCCAGGCTGTTCAGCCTCCCTGTATGGCTCAAGCCCTCCAACCCTGCCAACATCCTTGTTAATCTGTTCTGAACCCTTTCAAGTTAGTTCAACAACTTTCCAATAGCAGGGAGGCTAGAATTGAGCACAGTATTCCAAAAGTGACACAACCAGTGTCCTGTACAGTAGCAACATGACCTCCTAACTCCTGTACTCAATGCACTGACTACTAAAAGCAAGTGTGCCAAAAGCTGCCTTCACTACTGTCTGTGTTTCCACCTTCAAGAAATTACAAATGTGCACCCCAAGGTCTCTGTTTAGCAACATTCCCCAGGACCTTACCATTAAATATCTACGTCCTGTCCTAATTTGCCTTAGCAAAATGCAACATCTCACATTTATCTAAATTAAACTCCATCTGCCCCTCCTTGGACCATCGGCCTATCTGATCAAGATCTCGTACTCTGAGATAACCTTTTCCATGTACGTTCCCTAATCAATCCGTGCCTTTCCAAATGCATGTAGGTCCTATCCCTCAGAATCCGCCCAACAACTTAACCACTACTGATTCGCTGGCTACAGTTCCTTGGATCTAAAAGTTAAGGTTCTAAATTGATGTAAAGTTAATTTTGATGGTAGTAGGCAAGAACGTTCAAATGTTGGTTGGGAGTGACTAATCACAGGCAAAAAGAGCAGTTAGAAATTGGGTGGCCTTCAAAAATGAGAAGTCCAGAGGCAGTATTCCTATTATTGTGAAGGGTAAGACTGGTAGGTGTAGGGAATACTGGATGACTAGAGAAATTGAGACGATCCTCAAGAAAAAGGAGGCAGCATATGATAGGAATGGACACCTCTGATCAATGAATCCCTTGAGTATAAGGGCAGCAGGAGTATATTCGAGAGAAATTAGGAGGGCAAAAAGGTGACATGAGATAGCTTTTGCAAATAGGTGAAGGAGAATCCAAGGAGATTCTACAAATTAAGTGAGAGCAAAAGAGTAACTAGGGAGAGGATAGGGCCTCTTAAAGATCAACAAGGCCATCTATGTGTGGAACCACAGGAGACAGCTAAGATACTAAATAAGCATTTTGCATCAGTATTTACTGAGGAGAAGGATATGGAAGCTAGAGAACTTGAAGAACTAAGTAGTATCCCAGAACTTTGTGGGAAACTAGGGACATGATTGCCAGTCCTTTGCTGTGATAGCAGTGGACAAAGCGTTGGAAGCTTGGAGGGTGGTGAATGTGCCATTGTTTAAGAAAGATGGTAAAGAAAAGCCAGGGAACTAAAGACCAGTGAGCCTGATATCAGTGGTGGGTAAATTGTCAGAGGGGATTCTGAGAGACAGGGTCTATTTGGTCCGCACGCTCCAACTAACCCCACCTCCTGGTTGCCGGCTATTTCAACTCCTCCCACTTCTTCAACGACATGTCCATCCTGGGCCACTTCCACCGTTAAAATAAGACCATACATAAACTGGAGGAATGACACCTCATCTTCCACCTCAGGAGCTTGCAATCTTATGGCCTCAACATTGAATTCACCAGTTTCCAAATCCTGCCCCCCACCCGTGCACGCATGCGCTCGCGCACACATCTTTCCAGGTTCAGCCCTCCCTTTCCACTCTGCCCCCTTGACCCAATCTAACCTGTCCATCTTCCTTCCCACCTATCTGCTCCACCCTTCCCACTGACCAATCCCATTCACCTCTTACCTGCATTTACTTATCGCCATCCTACCTACATTTTCTCCAGCCCCACCCCCTTCCTCTATTTATTCCTTAGTCCCCATGCTCCTCTCCAGACCTGACGAAGAGTGCTGCCCGAAATGTCGACTGTCCTGCACTTATGCTGCTTCACCTGCTGTGCTTTTTCCAGCTCCACACTTTATCGATTCTGACTTTTCAGCATCTGCAGTCCTCACTACCACCTCATGTGTTTGGAAAGGCAAGGACTGATGAGGGATAGTCAACATGGCTTTGTGACGGATGAGGTATAGACCTGAACACATGCTTTTTTAAAAAAAACAATTCATTAATGGGATGTGGAAGTCACTAGCAAAGCCAGCATTTATTCCACCTCGAAATGCATTTAGAAGCTGATGAGCTGTTGCCTTGAACTGATGCTGTTTCTGTGAAGTATTATGTCTTGAATGCTGTTTGTATTAAGTTCCAGGATTATGATCCAACGAACATGAAGGAACAGTGATATTATTCTAAGTCAGGATGTGTTTATAACATTGATGAGATGTTGAACATGTGGTTTTTCCCATGTGTCTGCTTGCTTCTATCATGAGTACAGTTGTGGGTTTCAAAGCTGTGTCCATGCCTTATTGTATATAGTTGTGGCCTGCATCATTGTCTGAAGAGTTGTGATCAGAACTAAGTAGTTAATTTTTAGTGAATATTGCCACTTCTGAACTTAAGATGGAAGTGAGGTCAATGAAGCATTCAAAGTTGGGTTAACTTGGCTTGGGACCCTACCTTAATGAGATCTTGAATTCGAATTTCACTGGTGCTAAGATAATTATCCACCAAGAATCATAATCCACGATCTCTCAATGCCTTGCGGCAACTTGAAGAGTTTGCACAGGCTGCAAGCAAGTCTAGCCTGTTTAAAGAACTGCTAGTGTGTAGCCATGCTAGAAATAGTTTATGGTTAAAAAAAAATGGTATGTTGACTGCAAACGTTTTCCATTACACTCAGTTTGACTCCAGCTGGTGGAGAACTTTCCTCATTTCTTTTAACTTCAGTTTTGCTAAGGCCATATTCCATCAAATTTTGCCTTGATTTCAAGGGCCGTCCGTCTCATTTCACTTAAAGTTCCTCGTTGACGGTAATTTTTTGTGAAGTTGGATAGGGAGTCTTATATGCTATTCAGTTGATAGAGGTGTTATGGCAGAAATGTGTGGTGCTGAAAAAACACAGCAGGTCAAGCAGGAGAGTTGACATTTCGGGAATGAGCCCTTTATGAGGAATGTTTTACGGCCACATCTAATCCTGTCATCCTCCCATGTCCAATCGTGCACATACTTAACTGGTATCAGCCTCAGGCGACTGACTGTGTGGAGTTTGCACATTCTCCCCGTGTCTGCGTGGATTTCCTCCGGGTGCTCCGGTTTCCTCCCACAGTCCAAAGATGAGCAGGTCAGGTGAATTGGCCATGCTAAATTGCCTGTAGTGTTAGGTAAGGGGTAGATGTGTAGGGGTATGGATGGGTTGCGCTTCGGCGGGTCGGTGTGGACTTGTTGGGCCGAAGGGCCTGTTTCCACACTGTAAGTAATCTAATCTAATCTAATCTAATCTAATCTAATCTAAACTCAATGATAGCTGCTCATTTCACTGACCGAGAAGCATGCATCTAATAGTACCTTTTGCGTGAATGGATGTCTTATTTGGCCATTCTGTGCTAAGTGCAAGCTTAATCTGGGCGTTTGCTTAAGCACAGTAATACTTGTAATTCCGCGAAGTAAAGCAGGAAACCTGTCATAGTGAACTGGCCTTTTCTATTTCTGGCATTACATCAGCGAAGTTTTATCATCGAAGGTCTCCATGCAAGCCTTTCTTGGATGTGCTGGCTTCAAAATGCTGTTAGCTGGAAATGTGTTGCTGGAAAAGCGCAGCAGGTCAGGCAGCATCCAGGGAACAGGAGAATCGACGTTTCGGGCATAAGCCCTTCTTCAGGAAGAAGGGCTTATGCCCGAAACGTCGATTCTCCTGTTCCCTGGATGCTGCCTGACCTGCTGCGCTTTTCCAGCAACACATTTCCACCTCTGATCTCCAGCATCTGCAGTCCTCACTTTCTCCTCAAAATGCTGTTAGACCTGCTCTGGGATTCCTTGGAGGATGATGAATAAGAGTGAGTTCTAATGGACCATCTGGAGCTGTAGCTTGGTGGGTTAAAGTACTTGCCTACTAAATAGGGTGATGAGTTGGAATGGATTCTTATGGGCTGGTTGGCGTTGTGACTTTGTTCTAAAATGCCTGTATCAAATTTCAGTGAGTGCCTTTCTCCAATCCGCTAAACCAAAGTGTTCAATTAAACTGTTTGGGACAGCATGGGAATAGACGTGCCACTACTTTCACTTTAGGGCTGTTGTAATGCAGTGGTAGTGTCTGCGTTCAAGCCTCATTTATCCCAGACATTTTGTAACATTTCAATCAACCTGTTCAAGTATCTACATGTGACTACACTTAAAAAGTACTTGGTTGGCTGTAGCTGTTGGTTGTGAAATGCACTATATAATTATAAGTCTGTCTTGTTTAAAAGCTGACCAGTATTTGCTCCTTCTATATGTGACATCCACTGGCCTGTATTTGGCATTACCTCAGTGGTGTGACTTGAGAATTAGAGTAAGCATGTAGTGGTTTATGGTACTTAACTTCAACTTAATTATTCCTTGGTGCATGTTACAGGGGTCCATTACATGACACATTAGGTTGTACCATATCAAGGTGTTAGAGAAGCCATTGAATCGACTGAATACTGGAATTGGAGTTAGTTACAGCTGTTTGAACCTGCAGCTAGTATGGTAGTGTTTGTAAGGTGCAATAGTTCATTAATGCTTCTTGTTTAGAAATACTTAGTATTATGATATCAGCTCATGATGTAAGTGCAGCAAGTTTTTCGTTGTCTTCAATTTCTTTTGCTTTGCTTTGGTCTGTTTGTAAAAAAATTTGTGATCAAGTTAACTAAACAAAATTATGTTCAGCTTTCATTAGTAGGTTTTAATTGAGCAAAGAAAGAAAAATGTTTCTCTTTACTTAAACTGCAGAGTGAAAGTGGAGTTCTTTTATGGATTGCTGCTGGAGTACTGACCATGTACAGGCTTGGGGAAGGATGGTTTATGGGGTCAGGGAATTCATGAGTGGGGACAGCCTTCTTTTAAAAGTTTTCTACATTTCCTCAGTCTGCAAGATGGTGCAATGTTGCAGTTGATACTTCCACATGATCTAATGGTCTACATACCAGAGTGTTACATTGATTTCCAAAATTCCATAGATGCTCGAATGATTCCTACAGATTGGTAGCTTGCAAATATTACCCCACAAAGCAGTGAGGGTTTAAAAAACAGGTACTGCAGAACGATGAGTCTTATATCCATAATAAAGAAAATGCTTCAAGCTAAAAGATGCAATAAGTAGTCACTTGGATAAAAATGATCTGATTGTGCATAGTCACCATTTGACAGTGGAAAATTGTTTGACAGACTTAGTTTTTGAGGGTGCTGCCAACGCAATTGGTAAAGAGACATTTTGTATTTGGATTTTGAGCTTTTGATATGGTCCCCCCACTGCAGGTGAGTCAGCAAAATCAAAACATGTGAAGTAGGAGGTATTGGCTTGGTTATCAGGATGAGTGAGCTGACAGAAAACAGGAATAAGTGGACCATTCTGACATTGTCAAACTGGCTAATGGAATACTGTAAGGAGCAGTACTTGTCCCCACTGTTCATTAATCTCTGTCCTGAAAGGCATCTTGTGTCCCATGGTCCTAAACACTCCAGCCAGGAGAAACATTTCACCTATATCTACTGTCTATCCCTGTAAGTACTTTGCTGATTTCAATGAAATCACCTCTCATTCTTCCAAACTCTAGAGAATACAGGACTATTTGCCCAATATCCCTGCATAGTACAGTCTCACCATCCCAGGAACAAGTCTGGTGAACCTTTGTTGCATTCCTTCTATGGTAATAATACTTGAAAATAAACCAAAATTGCACAGAATACTCCCAAGTGGAATCTAACTAAGTTCCAAGCAACACTTCCACTACTCCTGTACATATTCTTGTTAAAAAAGGTTGACATTCCATTAGCCTTGCTAATACCTGATTGTACCTCCATGTCTGCTTTCAGTGGCTTGCTGACTAAGACACCCAAGTCCCATTTCACACGTGCAACTTCCAATCTCTTCTGGAAATCTCATTTTTCCATGTTATATTCCATCTGCTGCATACTTGCCCAAACACTCAGTCTGTCAAAATCCTCCTGAAAATGTTTTATGTCTTCCTCAGAACACACATTCCTGAAGAAATATTGAATCCCCACATCCAAGCTTTGATGTATATTTTGAGCAGACAAACATCTGCACTGCTATCACGTTGCTTGATCTATAGGCGAGTATGAATAACAGTTTCTTTTGTCTTCTAGTTTCAGGCAGCATATCATGATTATGTTCATTGCTTGGCCGATGGCATGGATCATGCAGTTCTTGACATAGAGTTCTTTCAGATTCCTCAATACATCTTTTTCCATCTGAAATGATATGCCTCCATACACTAAGTGCCTAGGTAGATTGCGAATTAGTCTCTGAAACCATTAAGGAGAGGATTTTTGAGCTCAACCCTGCAGATTCCAGAGTTAAGTGTGGTGTGCTGGAAAAGCACAGTAGGGCAGTCAGCATGCGAGGAGCAAGAGAATTGACACTCACCAACAAACCCCACCACCCTGTGGCTTAACACTTCAACTCTCCCTCCCACTTCGTCAAGGACATGCAGGTCCTGGGCTATCACCAAACCCTTACCAGCCTACGCCTGGAGGAAGAACACCTCATATTCCTCCTGGGACCCTGCAACCACACTGGATCAATGTGGATATCAAGTTTCCTTATTTCCCCTCCCCCCACATTATGCCAGTCCCAAGTCTCCAACTCGGCACTGCCCTCCTGACCTGTTCATCACCTTTCCCATCTATCCGCTCCACCCTCCCCTCTGACCTATCACCTTCATCTAAGTATTGTTTTCTCAGCTACCTTCCCCACCAGCCTCAGCTCCTCCTTCACCCCCCGCCGCCGCCGGCCCACAAGCCTCATTCCTCATGAAGGCTTATGCCCAATACGTCAATTCTCCTGCTCCTCAGGGTGCTGCCTGACCTGCTGTGCTCTTCCAGCACCACACTCTCAACTCTGATCTCCAGCATTTGCAGTCCTCACTTTCTCCCTGCAGTTCCCAGGTGTTGCCTGAACAATTAAAGCACCACGGACTGAATCTGCTGTTGCCTTGTGATTACATTGATTAATTAGGATTAGAAATGTGACATTATTAACATTTGAATTATTTTCTTGTACTCAGAAAGTAGCAGCCAAGTTCCTGTATCATGGTACATACCTGCCTAATGGTTGCCTGCATAACCAATTTGAGGAACCTCAAGCAGGGTTGTAGGCACAACACCCGAGATGGGAATTACAGGAAAGCTATAGGGCTAACTGCTTATCTTCAATCTCCAAACAATGAAAATATTTTCATTACAAGAATTGTTTGAAGTAGTGACACTAATGTAAATTATAACATTATTAAAACAGCCTAACCACTTGCAAAAATGTCTCCTTTCACATCAGTATTTGGCAGTGTAATTGAAGCTGTCTTAGATTTTCTTAATTGTTGATGTAGGGTTATCCTTTTCATTCTTTTGTTAGCCCTATGGCTTTCCTATAATTCCCATCTAGCGTGTTGTGCATACAATCCTGCTTGAGGTTCCTCATAAATTGGCTGTACAGGCAACCATTGAGCAGGTATGTGCCATGTTACAGGAACTTGGCTACTACTTCAACTATGAGAAGCCTTGTCTAGAGCTAAAGCAAGTGAAATATCTATTGAGATGTTGTTTACCTTTCGAAGTAAATGCCTTTGATAACTAATACAAAGTAACCATTATGCTTCTAAAATAGTAATATGGTGATCTTAAAAAAAAAATTATGCTCTTTTGTCAAGAAATACTCATCTTGTTTTATAGATAAATTGCAGTAGATGCCAAAGCGATTGTGGTTTATTCTGGAGCCAAATCTCTGTATTTTTAATAGTAAACTAGTCAATAAATTGCAGGTTACTTGACGTAGACCTGATAGAAGAGGAATGGATACAATGGTAGTTGGAGTCTTTTTCCCAGGATAGAAATGTCAGTTACAGGAGCACATAGATTTAAGGTAAAAAGAGAATAGTTTGAAGGAGATGTAAAAGGCAAGTTTTTCACACAGGTGGTAAGTGCCTGGAATGCACTTCCAGAAGATGTGGTGGAAGCAGATACAATAGCAGCGCTTAAGAGGCATTTTGACAGATCAATGAATAGATAAGGAATAGAGGGATACGGATTATGTAGAGGCAAAAGGTTTTTAGTTTTGAAAAGCTTCGTGTGTTGCACAGGTTTGATGGGCTAGAGGGGTCTTTTCCTGTGCTGTACTGTTCTTTGGTCTTTTAGATATTTACAGAAGAACAGCGTCTAGACTGCCATGTCTATGCTGGTTCTTTGCTCAATCAATCCAGAATTAGTTCCATATACTTACATCTTATTCTGACTCTAACTTTTTCAAGTAGTTGTTCACCCATCCAATGACTATAGCTAATCCCTGTGAAAACATTCCATGCTGCAACAGCTCTCGGGAGAAATAAATATCTCTATTGTTTCTATAACTTTGATTATTTAAAATTGTCATCGTCTTTACTTCACTAATGGAAATTGTGTTTAACCACTCCCTCAGGTCTTTCATACATTTAAAATAACTATATCTTCTCGTAGCATTCTCTGATCCAGTGCATATAATCCTAGTGCCTTAAATCTTTGTTTTCTCCCCGGTATAGTTCTGTTGCATCAATGCTGTAAGCACCTACTTACTTGATAGATTGTATAAATATCATTGTGTTATACAGGATGACCCCCGTATCGTTTCAGTTACCCTTTGTTTACCGCTGCCTGAACCTATTATAGGGAGCCTTCAGGAATCAGGGGCTGGGGGCTGCTGGGAAGCTAAATTTCCCATTTAACTGAATGGGTTCACTCCTAACTGTGGTTTCGAGCTGCCGCGTTAGGTTTTGCAATATATCCCCTGCGGGTACGGGAGAGTACTGTACTACATGCATTTATATATAAAATCCTGAGCATTATTGGCTCTGTTTAAAAAATATAATTAACTATTGATATTTACAATTGTAGGGAATTTGAATGTTTACAGATCTTGCCCCACATTGTATTCCTGTTGTATATGCTTCCATTCCTTTTGTTTGTTCCTGGAGCCAATTACTTCACATTAAATTCTTTCTGCCAACCCAAATGTGTCCGGTCCTGAACCCATTTTGCATCAGTGTTTGATTTGCTGTCTTACAAAACTTCTATATACGTCAGCAAATTATGTTCTTGCACAAAATTTGGGGAAGTCCATTTAAATTCCGCAGTTCATGCACACCCTGATAACCCTAATTCTTTGTTTCATGCTCATTAACATATGTTTTTTAAAAATCTCTCATTGACCAAGAGTACACTGGCATGGCCATCTTATTGTTGATGATGCCCAATTACCCTTGAAAGGCAAATGTTAGATATCTTGAATTGCTACAGTCCAACTGCTGTAGATTACCCTGAGTGCTTTTGTGAAGAGTTGTGTGATTTTGATCCACAACTGTGTAATTCTGGGATCTCGGAAGATGGCAGAGATGGATTAGCCATTTGGCACTTGTGGCTAAAATTGATTGTAAATGTTAATTTTGTCTTTTACGCCAATGTACTGGATTCCCTCATTATTGAAGATGTGAATATTTGTAGAACAGCCTTCTCCATTGATTAGTTGCTTCATGATTAGTTGCTTAATCATTCACCATTTACAGTTGAATGCAGAACTTTATTCCGATCTTTTGGTTGTGGGATCACGAGGCACAGTCCTTTTTGTACTGTTGCCTATGGTGTAGCTTTACCATATTAGCATCTAATTTTTAGAACACCAGTGTTTCTCCTGGCATGCTCTGTTGTCCTACTTATGAACTAGGGTTTATCAGACCATGAGGTTACAGATTGTTTGAATATAATTCTGTTGCTGCTAAATGGCCCATAGTGCCTCGTAAATTGTTCGATCTGTTCCAAATCAATCTATTTAACATGGTGTCCTCAGTATGAAAATGGGACTTCTATTCCATTGAAAACCATGGGGTGGTCAGTCTTCCCAATACCGTTGTGGGCAAGATACATTTGCAACAGAAAAATAGATAATAGTGAAGTCAAGGAGGCTTTTCCCTCTTTATATTCTATGGTGCAATGTTTATAGAATGCACCTAATTATTTGAGATATTTTGTCAAGTGCCAATTGAAAATCCAAGGATACTAAATTTGCAGTAGCCTTAGTGTACCAGGGCCATGTCATTATCTACTGGAAACCATTTATCTAATAAGACCATTTCAGGAAAATTCAAGATGTTGTCATATTGAAAGATATTGGGGTTGTGTATTCTGTTGCTAAAGACAGTTGAGTTGAAGTCTGACAGTCTTGTTTTGAAAAAGTTAAATAAATTCAACTCCATTTACTTCATGATCTAATAAGAAAATGTGTGTTGCTTTAGTTGAAAAAGGTAGTATGTATTGGACCAGTAGAGGACAGCAGGCTGCAGACACTGGCTCCCAGTCTCTGCTGTGTTAGTTTATTTATGCTGAGTGACATTAGAGCCACTAATTTGGACTCCGGCCAGGAGATGGATATTTGATATTTTCTCCTAATACCAAAGCACTCCTAATATCTCTCGGGAGTTTTTGCTGAAAAGTATGTGCTGTGATGTTCCCTCCTGACTGAAAATCTTGCCCATGTGAAGAAAAGCCAGAAGATTATTACAAAAGAGAGTGACCAATACTTGTGGATCTATACATCTGCATTAGTTAGGACGGGAGAGTAAATTAGATGAAAAAGAAAATGCTTCTAACTCAGTCTGTCCTAATACTTTAAGTAGATGAATGTCATTTTATTTTATACTGAAATTTCACTCCAGTGCTACTTGGTCTCAAGTATCACAACAGAAGGGAGGGAGAAAAATCAGGATTTCAAATTTGCTGAAAGTCGCCTTGAGGTTTTTTAAAAATGTTATCAGTTTTGGTTTGGAGCTGTAAACTGAGAGTTGAAGGTGTCTTTTGGACTGTGAGTAGCAGCTTGTTTTTTTTTAAGGAGTGAACAAAAACTGATTTGTTTTTTATAAGGCCTGGCCTGAAAGTTAGTTATTGTTATAAATACTCTTGTTAATGCTTCAACTATGGAGAGGCCTTACACTTAAATAGATGGTACATGTTGAATGTCAATTGTAGCCTAATGGAGTTATGGTGCCAATCAGTTTAGCAAAGAGAATGAAAACAAACAGAAGCAAAGTAAAGAAGTAAAGTCTTTAAGTAAAGAAGAAAGGATGTGAAAGCTGCAGAACAGAGGTTTGGCTGCTCTTTAGTTATCTTCCCATTATCAACTTATTGAAAGTTCAGAGAATAGAATCTGTTATAAGTATTCAGTGAATATTGATCGAATCCTGCTAGAAGCTGTTTGCATGCATCAATGTCTTCTAAAAGCAAGGCAGGATCCAATACTGTGTACCTGTGAGATTATGGATTGCAGAGACTGTTTAAGTAAACTGGCCGATTACAACTCTTTTTTTTTTTCCTTTTGATTTATTCCTTGTCTGTCTATGAGAGAGTGTGGGCTAGAATCAAAGAAATTTGTGTTTAAATTTTTGACATTGATTAGATTACCTTATTGCTCAACTTTGCTCTTCTAAAGCTACTGCATTATTAATAAATTGTTAACTCATTTGTTTAAGCTATAAACCTGATGTCTGGTATTGGTTATTCACTAAGTCTGATTGGGAACCATTGGGGTCAATTTTGAAGGTCATTGAATGTTTAATTTTACTACGTTGTGAATACAGGGCTAGGGGGACTGATTTGGTTTGGTTGTGTCTTTGTTATAATGGTAGAACTGATCATATTGCAAGAGATAATCCGAAACTTATAAAGGAGTAGGCAGGGTATAAATGTGTATTTCTAATGTTTAAATAGGCTTTCTTACATTTTCAGAGAATTTATTACGATAAGATATTCATTACATATTTATCAATATGTTTGACACTTTTTTTGGGGGTGGGGGTCAAGGGTCAAGAAGTACTGTGCTTCCCAGTCAGAATTGTGCTATTTTGAATGGCATAGAGAGCCTTATTGCTTATGCAATCAAAGACAGATGTGTCGAGTTCATGCATTGTGTTGGCCCTTGTGGATCTACCATAAGTGGAGTTGGAAAGTTGGGTTCGTGTTCGTGCACTACTCATTTGGCATTCTACTGATCATAGATGCTTTTTGATAACTTGGAGGTGCATGTATGCAGTAGCGTCATGTTTTCTGGAAGCTTTTAGTTATGCATTACATAGCTTAGAGTATCAGCGAGTGTTTAGTAGTCTTTGTTTGAAAATGATTGTGTCAGGCAATTTTTAATGGCCATTTACTGTTCCTAAAAGTGATCATGTTCTGGGAAATTGGGTTAGTTGATGGTAAGTCTGATCAACTCACTTGATATCGCTGTTTCCTTTCCTTTTAAGAAAGGATCATGTGCTAGTTTGCATATTGGAGTAGTTATTTATAAAGTGTTTGCTTGCCACTTACAGATGAATATATTAGCGGCAGTTCAGTTTTGAGAACTGACAATTCTGACAGTTTGGAGAACAATTCAGGAGAACTTCATTGCAATTGAGTGCAGGCGGAAAGCCTGTCTTTTCTGAGAGTGAATCAGGCTTTTGTTAATACCTGAAGAGAAGATGCACAAACAATTTTGTATCGACATTTTCTTCCTTCTGTAGTGCTATGCTGCAGAGTCGTAGGGGAGCAGGATTTTGCATTGAGAACAGGATCCAGGCTGGATCTTTGCCAGTTCTAAATGGACGTGTATTTTATTTTTGACATCAAATCAGATGTTCCCTTTTAATCAATCTTGACTACTATGCCTGATCTGTGCAGGAAGCCAGATTTTGTGGTGTACAATTCAGTCCAAAGAACTTGGTTATGACCATTGAATGTGAAAGGATCAGGTGTCTGTGTGGTTGTATTTTACTTACCCTTGTTCTATCCACACATGTTGAACTCAACAGTAAATGTTTTTCTACATGTTCTGTGAATGGAGGATAACTGAAACCTCAAATGTAATTTGAGAGCAATTCAGTTGAGATTCAGGCGACCTCAAAAATTTACATCTTGTGTTTTTAAGCAGTCATATGAGCATATTTCAATCCTTTCTCCTCATTCCCCAGAAGTTATTGCTATTAATTTTTGTCTCCTAACTTCTCACTTGACTTGGAAGTTGCTGACCTCCAGTAAATTAAACTGTACTTTTTATTTTGAACATTAGATCAGATGAAGATTCATTTATTTCTATTGTACTGTGGGCTGACACACCCAACACCCCAGAAAGCCTCTAGTGCATATAGCTTGAGATGGAGAATGCATTGCTGAACTTTTCCTCACTCAGTTTTTCTGTTTAATACAGTGGGCTACAGGTAGGAAGTTCTGTGCTTGCTTATAGATCAACTTTTACTTTTTATGTAAAAATTCTTGTCATTTTAAAAGTAGCCATTTTCAAGTACCCGTATGGTTTCAGTGAAAAGTGATTCCAAATGCTTGTGATCAAAGAAACTCCAGTGAACGTATACAAGGAACATGAACTTGGGTGTGGCAAGCAACTTGGAAGCAAATGGTCTGTTAACCTTTATCACAAAAGGATTGGAATACCAGAATGAGGATGGTTTGCTATTGTTGGAAGGCTTTGTCAAAATCACATTTGAAGTACTGTGTATAGTTATGGTCTCCAAATCCAATAAAGGATGTAGTTCTGAGAGGATGTACAGCGAAGAACAACCCTCACATCCCGAAAACCTGTGATGAGAGGCAGAGTAAATTGAACCTATATCTCCGGAATTTAGAACACTAAGAGATGATCTTATTAAAATCTGCAAGATTCTGAAGAGCCTTAATGGTATAAAACTGAGAGGTTGCCTCTTCAGCTAGTGAATTGAGAACTTTGGCGAAGTCTCAGGATAAGGGGTTGGTAAATTAGGACTGAGATGAGAAATGTCTTCTCTGAGAGTTGTGAATCTTTAGAATTCTCTATCCCACCTGTTGTACATGCTCCATACTTGAATATATTTAAGGCTGAGATCTTTTTGGTTTCTCAAGGAATATAGCGAATAAGTCTAAATGTACTTAAGGTAGAAGATCATTTGTGATTATGTTGAATAGTGAAGCAAACCCATGGGTGCACATGATCAAATACTGCTGTTTCTTATGTTTTTATGTTCACAAGCTACCTGGCAACAATTTTCTGTTAATTTTGAGGAAGCAATATAGGATGATAATTGTATTAGCATTTTAATGAACACCTTTTAAAAGTTTGTTTTCATGTGATTTTTATTGCATTTTGTTGACCTTTTAGATGGATTGGATTTAACCAGGCTGAGTCTAGAAACATAATTTGACCCATTGCAATATTTCCTAGTCCAGTATTAAAATGTGACATAAACTCTACTTAATGGTTCTAGAAGTCACAGTTGGCCAATTGCTTTATAACTGCATATGATTAAACCATTGTTTTGTGAATTAACTGTTGAAATCATTATAATTTTGTGATTCACATATTTAAATCGTCACTAAATGCTTTCTCAGCATACTACCTGTAATAGGCTGACATATAACTCAAGACTACCCAAACACAGTTAAGTTTTATGAGGACAGAGTTTGTAATTATTCTGCTTGGTGGTGTTCTAATAGACCCTGCAGGAAAGTTTCACAAATCGACCGATTTCATTTCCTGAAACTTTACTACTGATAACTCTGCCTAATATTCTTATCTTTTCATTTATCAGTTTAGCTGCTAAGGGAAGCTTGAAATGACGGAATATAAGCTGGTAGTGGTCGGAGCTGGTGGTGTAGGAAAGAGTGCCTTGACGATCCAGTTGATTCAGAACCACTTTGTGGATGAATATGATCCAACAATTGAGGTAAATGGGCTCATTCCATGAGTTGGCTATGGGGTAATGCTGAAAGTAATATAGTAATTTAGGCAGACTTTTATTTATGATTTGGGTTGTAAATGATACTGTATTCTTTGTTCAATTTTAAAAAAATTCCAGCTTTATTAATTCCAAAAAATGTTATACATTTCCAAAAGAACAAAAAAGAATCCTCCTCTGACTGTAAACAATTTTCAGATTCACTACCTTTTGTTTTCGATCTTGATATGTGCAACCTAGCATTTTGTTAACGTTTTAGTTTCAGCCTTGGCTCCATGCTTGAACTCTTGTGTCAGTCATAAAGTTGCAAGTCTAAGTCCATCTCCTGAGACTTCACAAAATTCAAATTGAAATTTACACAGTATTAGGAGTGTTCAAAGTTGGTGAGAAGATTCGTAGCTCGGGTGCTCGTTGTTGTGGTTCTATTCGCCGAGCTGGGAATTTGTGTTGCAGACGTTTCGTCCCCTGTCTAGGTGACATCCTCAGTGCTTGGGAGCCTCCTGTGAAGCGCTTCTGTGATCTTTCCTCCGGCATTTGTAATGGTTTGAATCTGCCGCTTCCGGTTGTCAGTTCCAGCTGTCCGTTGCAGTGGCCGTTATATTGGGTCCAGATCGATGTGCTTATTGGTTGAATCTGTGGATGAGTGCCATGCCTCTAGGAATTTCCTGGCTGTTCCCTGTTTGGCTTGTCCTATAATAGTAGTGTTGTCCCAGTCGAATTCATGTTGCTTGTCATCTGCGTGTGTGGCTACTAAGGATAGCTGCATTTTGAAAGGTGTTGACTTTCAGATTAGATGTGGCATTTTCACTTTTTGACATAAAAGGTAGCATTTTGGCGATAGAATTCTCTCTGGGTGGATTGGCCAATTATTATGTTCCAACTATTTTAATAAAACAGATTGTCTAATCTTTCACACATTATTGTTTTATGAAGATTTCTATTTGCAGATTGCTTAGCTTCTTGATGTTGTTATGGTGACTAAAATATTTGGCTATAAAGTCACTGATAAAATATAGGAAATGCATGCAGTAAGATTTCAAAAATAGATATCTAATTTCTCCCATGCTGAGCCTAAAATACTATCATTAAAATATACCCACTTTTGCGAGAGGAGGGGAGGATTTACAAGGATGTTGCCAGGGTTGGAGGATTTGAGCTATAGGGAGAGGTTGAATACTCTGGGGGTGTTTTCCTTTGAGCATCGAAGGCTGAGGGGGTGACCTTATTGAGGTTTATAAAATCATGAGGGGCATGGATAGGATAAATAGACAAAGTCTTTTCCTTGGGATGGGAGGATCTAGAACTAGAGGGCATAGGTTTAGGGTGAGAGGGGAAAGATGTAAAAGAGCCCTAAGGGGCACCTTTTTCACGCAGGGGGTAGTACGTGTATGGAATAAGCTGCTAGAGGAAGTGTTGGAGGCTAGTACAATTGCAACATTTAAAATGCATCTGGATGGGTATATGAATAGGAAGGGTTTGGAGGGATATGGGCCGGTTGCTGGCAGGTGGGATGAGGTTAGGTTGGGATATCTGGTCGGCATGGACAAGTTGGACCAAAGTGTCTATTTCCATGCTGTACACCATATGACTCTAAGCCACTGTGGTGTTCACTCTATACATAATGTCAGATGTATGGATATTTGCTGATAGTTACATAATGTTCAGCACCACTTGTAACTCTTTGGATAATGAAACAGTCAATATCTGAATGCAGCGGATCTAGACAGTACCCAGGTTTGAGCTGACAAGTGGTAGTAGTGTTCACCCTTACAAGTGCCATATAATGGCCAGCAAGAGCGAATCTAACCATTGAATGTTAAGGGACAATGGCATGACCATCAATGAATTCCTCGTTCTCAGTCTGAGAGTTACAATTGACCAAATATTGATCTGAGACCAGCCTTCTAAATACAATAGCTTCAAGAAGAGCTCATAGGCTAGGAATTCTGAAATGTGTAACTCCGCCTCCAAAGCCTGCCAATAAGAAATGAGTCCTCTACAAGGCACATGTCAGAAATGTGATGGAATACTCTCCACTTGTCTGGATGACTGTACAATGCTCGAAGCTTGATGATATTCGTGACAAAGTAGCCATTTGTTTAGCACTACATCCACAAGCATTCAATTCCTGTACCACTGCTCAGTAGGAGCAGTATGTACTATCTACAAAATCTTCAGAAATTTACCAAAACCCCCTTGACACATCTCCAGAGAGGAAGTGATGGCCTAATGTATTGTCACCAGACTGTTAATTCAGAAATCCAGGAAATGTTTTGAGGACCATGGTTGAATTCTGCCATCCCAGATGGTGAAGTTGAATTCAGTAAAAATCTGGAATTGAGCATCTAATTTTAAACATGAAGCAGTCTTTGGGAATATATCTATGTAGTTCAGTAAAGTCCTCTGGGGAAGGAAGTTGCCATCCTTATTGGTCTGACCTGTATGCAACTCTAGACCCACAGCAATGGCTAATCAATGCTGGTCCCCTGAGTGATCCACACATCCTATGAGTGAATGGAAAAGAAAAATTGCACTGGGGATGCCAGTCTGAAGTTTTGTGCTTTTGAAGTAATATTTGAACCAAGCCTTCTGACTCAAGTGAGGAGTCCAGCCACTGAATCACAGTGAACATCCCGATGTAATTAGTGTTACCTTCATGTCCAAATAGATCCCTCCGCTGTGTTCAGTTTGATTTATTTGATAATTTCATTGAAGGCTTTTGATAACATTAGTGAAGTATAACATGTCTGCAAATTCACTGCCTGGTTAACTTTTAAGTGTTTACAGTCATCATAATCTTCTGTCTGTAGACATAATCTTCTTCCTATTATTGATTTAAGGTCGGTTGGTCTTTCTGAAGAACCATGACATCATCATCTCTCTGTACTTGCATAAAACCTGTAAAACGTCTTTGTCCAGTTCTGATGGAATGTCTTAAACTGAAACATCAATTCTGTTGGCCTCTCCATAGATGCTACTGGACCTGTTGACTTTTCGCAGCGTTTTCTGTTCTACAGTTGAATATAAGATTATTGTGTGTAGATGAGACTGTTTTTGCACCGTTTGTGAGCTCAGTTTTTCTTCAATTTGATTGTAATTCCATCCAGTATTATTTTTCACTATCGATCCTGATTATAAACTAACTCTTGAGTCCTGAAGAAGGGTCACTGGACCCAAAATGTTGACTTTGTTTTCACTCTCTAAAGATGCTGCCTGACTTGCTGAGATTCTCCTTCAGTTTGTTCTGTTAAATCTTTATTGTTGACCATTAAATGATCTCTTAGCTTCCAGTAGTTTATTGACTGCAGAGGCACGGTCACTAAGTGGTTAGCACTGCTGCCTCACAGCGCCAGGGACCCAGGTTCGATTCCAGCTTTCGGCGACTGTCTGTGTGGAGTTTGCACATTCTCCGTGTCTGCATGGGTTTCCTCCGGGTGCTCCGGTTTCCTCCCACAGTCCAAAGGTGTGCAGGTCAGGTGAATTGGCCGTTCTAAATTGTCTGTAGTTTTAGGTGCATTATTCAGAGGGAAATTGATCTGGATGGGTTACTCTTCAGAGGGTCAGTGCGGACTTGTTGGGTTGAAGGGCCTGTTTCCATACTGTAAGGAATCTAATCATTTATTGTTTAGAACCAGGATTGTACTACATATTTCCTTGTTGGACTTAGAAGAAATGGCTTTGAAGAGTCCACAGTGGTTCTGTAAATTGTTTGTAATAAGTCAAACTTTCAAATAATTCCACAAAAAGAATTTTAATGGGTACACTTGCATGAATTTGAAATTGTTTCAAAAAAACAATAGAAGGGAGGTTCATACATTGTGCACTTGCTGGTGGACTATCCATATGACAATGTCATCGCTTAGTATTGTATTCAGTAGAAGCAATAGGATTTTCAAGATTCTTCCATGATGTTTTTTGTCTTGTCTGTGTCATTTTGTCCTTCCAGATTTGTCCATGTCTTTGCCATCTAATCCATCTTTCAAATTCAGGAATACAGTTCATACAAGTATATATAAATTAAATATTTTGATTCTTGATTATGCAGTTAGATATTTAGTAAATGTAATCTTTTCAAAGTTAATTATTGTCTGTTTCTCCCCTCAGGATTCCTATAGGAAGCAGGTAGTGATTGATGGTGAAACGTGTTTATTAGACATTCTGGATACGGCAGGTCAAGAAGAATATAGCGCTATGAGGGATCAGTACATGAGGACAGGAGAAGGATTCCTCTGTGTATTTGCCATAAATAATAATAAATCTTTTGCAGATGTTCACTTGTACAGGTAGGTTTCTCTATTCCTTCACCTTTCTGTTGTTTTTGAGAGATTGACAGCCAGGGCCATGTGAATTTGCTTCAGTTTTTCGTCAATTGCAGATGTGTCAGTAAACACATCTCGTGAATCTTTCCTTTTAGACTGAGATGTGTAAATTTTAGATGTACTGGTTAGGAAGTTGAGGTCCCTGAACCTAATTTGTTATATTCTAGGATTCTAATATATTAGGAAATTTCCATGGCCCTACCATGGAAAGTTTCTGTTGAGTGAGAGTATGTACTAGACATGGTAATTGGATGTGTGTAGTGGTGGTGTCCATGGATTTTAAGAAAATCTTTAATAAAGTACCACACAGGAGACTAATGAAGATAACGGGGTGGGGAATTAAGTGGAAACAAGAATACAATTTACTTAGAAGGAAAAAGGGCTGAGTAGCTATAATCCTTCCCTTTTTGTTCTTTTCCCTGCTGTGTGAACCTCCACATGTAGAAGTTGATGTGTTCACACACCAGTTAGCATGCACAGGACCTCTGAGCAGCTGCATAGCTGTGCAGCTTAGAGAGAACATTAGTATGTAGGACAGCAGAGAAGTTTTTGAAGTAGGAAGTCGAAAGGTCCTATACTGTTAGCTATGTATATCTGTGACTTGGAAACAAGTCTGGATGCATTTGGTAAAATAGTAACCTATGGTTGACTCTAGAATATTAACATACATTTCTGAGGCTACTATCAAGAAATGAATCACAAAGTGACAGATTAATTTATTGCTTGTAAATGAAATGCATTTAGTTTTTTTTTAGAAAAAAGTAATACAACTCTACTCTGCACTAAAATAGGCTTTAGAGAAGGTATATCTGGGATTCTGTTAATGCAAAGAAAGACCTGAACGCAAGCATTTTTCATTACATTAGGTAGAAGCAGATTGTTTGAGAGGTTAAGTCTGAACTAAAGGTCCAGAGGCTGTATATTGAAGAGAAAGTTTAAAAAGCTGGATGAAGGTTAAATGTTAGTTGGATAAATATAGTTAAGAATGACGTGGTCGAGGTGACTTGGTCTAAATGGAATTTCCCATGTTTCAGTTACTGTGACTAGATTAAAATATTTTGCTTTAATACAATAAATTAAATGCTGAATCTGACTAAAAAAAAGTCCTCTGTTGTGATTGATCTTCTAACTTACCCACACCAGACCCTTGAGATAAGATGAGAAGCAGATGTATTTTAACTTACCACCGCTAACCAGCTTGGGTAATTAATTTGTCCTGAGAAAGGAAAAATGTTGAAATTTCATTGTATAATCAGTTACAAGCAGCTGAAGGTTAATGCAGTACTGACTCATGCCTGTTGTGTTTTATCAGGAGCATGTTAGGATATATCTATGGAGTTAAATCTCAAACTGTGGCTTCAATGTCATTGTAACTCCATACATAGAGGGAAGGGATGAATGAATCAAATAAATGCTCTCCTTTTCCTCCCGGCCATTCTTCCTCTTCCTTGACCCAGAAGCATTCTCATAACCTGACCCTTTATCATTTTATAGTTGCATTCACATCCAACTTCAGGTCTGTAAGTGTCCCGTTTCCTGCATTTTTGACATAGCCTCCACTCTCATGCTCAACTACTCCATTTAGCGTAAACCCTGATATTGTTACAGGTTTCTTCTTTGCAGACTCTTTCTTTATTGTCAGAACTGTTGCTATTGCTTTGTGTGTATTTTTGTTGGGAAGAAGACATTTGACCCATTGCGACGTTGCATCGTTACCTTATGTCCAAGCTGCTCTTTCTATCTCAAGTTCTCATTTGTGACTGCCACCAGCTTTGTGGATCACTTAATCTGGCTTCTATTCTGCCCACACTGCTGTTATTGCTGTGGTCAAAATCAGCTTTGTAAATGACCACGGTTCTTCAATAGTTTCTTCCAGTTTTATACAGTTACATTTAATGTTCTTCACTATTGCATGCTTCTACCTTTCCATTGCTTACAACCTGTAACTTAATACTCATCTATGTTTGATTTAGAGCTGTTTTAGCCCAGTGTACTAAAATGTGACTGTGCAGTATCTCCTGATCTCTGACTGAACTTCCATCATGTTTCCTAATCAAATCCTTCTCTGTTATTTTTCCTTATAGTTTCATTACAGCAAAGGCTGCTGTGAACAGTCACTTCAGCAAAGGCTGTTGGTCTACTGTTGAAACTGTTACTAAATTGTTTAAACTATTGCAATGAAAGAGATATGCTTTTAGGCATATAATTTGGCTTGAGTCTAATTTGATGTAAGATATAGTGGAATCTTTTTGTGGTGGACAGTGGTTTTACTGTGTATAGTCAAGGATAAGAATTGTTTATTCAGACTTAAGTATCAAGATGAAAATGATTTTCTTTCAGAGAACAGATTAAACGAGTAAAGGATTCTGAAGATGTTCCCATGGTGTTGGTAGGGAACAAATGTGATCTACCTGCCCGGACAGTGGATACGAAACAAGCACAGGAGCTAGCTAGGAGTTATGGAATACCTTTCATAGAAACCTCAGCAAAAACGAGACAGGTAAGATATATTGGAGAGTGCTGGGAAAAGAAACTGAATGCTAAAGTCACAGGTGAACAAATTTATTTTGATTCTCAGTTTTTGTTTTAGTTAAGATCAAGTTGAAATGGTAGCATCGTAATTCGTGCAGCACAGAGAGAGGTTATTCACCCATCAAGTCTTTGTGGGTTCTTTCGTAAAACAGTCTAGGTAATGTCAAGGCTTCTTTTGACAACTTGATTGATTTAAATCTGAATAAATTAAAGCTTGCAAAAAGAGAATGAAGCTGAAGAATTAATGGAAAAACAAGGAAATTGCAGAGCCTTTGAACAGGTATTTTGTTTGTCCTCACAGTAGATAATGCTCTCCAAGAATACTTACTTTTCCTTCTTGATATTCTACTAACTTGAAACAATACTGCTATCAGTACTGGAAATTTAATGGGGCAAAATATTGACAAATAGAGTCATAGAGATGTACAGCATGGAAACAGACCCTTTGGTCCAACCTGTCCAAGCCGACCAGATATCCCAACCCAATCTAGTCCCACCTGCCAGCACCCGGCCCGTATCCCTCCAAACCCTTCCTATTCATATACCCATCCAAATGCCTCTTAAATGTTGCAATTGTACCTGCCTCCACCACATCCTGTGGCAGCTCATTCCATACACGTACCACCCTCTGCGTGAAAAGGTTGCCCCTTGGGACTCTTTTATATCTTTCCCCTCTCACCCTAATCCTATGCCGTCTCATTCTGGACTCTCCAATCCCAGGGAAAAGACTTTGTCTATTTATCCTATCCATGCCCCTCATAATTTTGTAGACCTCTATAAGGTCACCCCTCAGCCTCCGACGCTCCAGGGAAAACAACCCCAGACTATTCAGCCTCTCCCTGTAGCTCAAATCCTCCAAGCCTGGCAACATCCTTGTAAATCTTTTCTGAACCCTTTCAAGTTTCACAACATCTTTCCGATAGGAAGGAGACCAGAATGGCACCCAGTATTCCAACAGTGGCCTAACCAATGTCCTGTATAGCTGCAACATGACCTCCCAACTCCTGTACTCAATACTCTGACCAATAAAGGAAAGCATACCAAACGCCTTCTTCGCTATCCTATCTACCTGCGACTCCACTTTCAAGGAGCTATGAACCTGCACTCCAAGGTCTCTTTGTTTAGCAACACTCCCTAGGACCTTACCATTAAATGTATAAGTCCTGCTAAGGTTTGCTTTCCCAAAATGCAGCACCTCGCATTTATCTGAATTAAACTCCATCTGCCACTTCTCAGCCCATTGGTCCATCTGGTCCAGATCCTGTTGTAATCTGAGGTAACTCTCTTCGCTGTCCACTACACCTCCAATTTTGGTGTCATCTGCAAACTTACTAACTGTACCTCTTATGCTCGCATCCAAATCATTTATATAAATGACAAAAAGTAGAGGACCCAGCGCCGATCCCTGTTGCACTCCACTGGTCACAGGCCTCCAGTCTGAAAAACAGCCCTCCACTACCACCCTCTGTCATCTACCTTTAAGCCAGTTCTGTATCCAAATGGCTAGTTCTCCCTGTATTCCATGAGCTCTAACCTTGCTAATCAGTCTCCCATGGGGAACCTTGTCGAACGCCTTACTGAAGTCCATATAGATCACATCTACTGCTCTGCCCTCATCAATCTTCTTTGTTACTGCTTCAAATAACTCAATCAAGTTTGTGGGACAAGATTTACCACGCATATCTCAGACCTGATGGCTTTATCATAAGGTCTTAAACGATAGCTGTGCAGATAGTGTATGCATTGGTTGTAATCCTCCCAAATTTCCAAGATTCTGCAAAGGTCCCTGCAAATCGGAAAATGATAAATGAAGCACATGCTCTGTTTGTGAGAAGTTACCCATACTATTTTTGTTGTTTGTCGCTATTCCATCTAACGTTAACCCCAAGGGGGTTAATGGTATTTTGGAGTTAGTAAAGGAATTGTGACATGAACCCTAAGTTTTCTGATCTTATTGACATGTTGATCTGGATTCTGGATTAGTGGTGCTGGAAGAGCACAGCAGTTCAGGCAGCATCCAAGGAGCAGCGGAATCGACGTTTCGGGCAAAAGCCCTTCATCAGGAATAAAGACAGAGAGCCTGAAGCATGGAGAGATAAGCTAGAGGAGGGTGGGGGTGGGGAGAAAGTAGCATAGAGTACAATAGGTGAATGGGGGAGGGGGATGAAGGTGATAGGTCAGGGAGGAGAGGGTGGAGTGGATAGGTGGAAAAGGAGATAGGCAGGTAGGACAAGTCCGGACAAGTCATGGGGAAAGTGCTGAGCTGCAAGTTTAGAACTAGGGTGAGGTGGGGGAAGGGGAAATGAGGAAACTGTTGAAGTCCACATTGGTGCCCTGGGGCTGAAGTGTTCTGGAGCCAATTCTCAATTTTCATTGGGGCCATGAAATATGATTTCAACTGAAGCTCCCTTTTAGTATGGTGAAGTAGCTTTTGGAATGATTAGAGGAGGACAGTGTGTCCTTTTTTTAATATATGTTTCTCAATTCCATGTACAGCAAGCACTTTATATAGTATTGTGAAAGTGGTAACATGTTCTAAAGTACTTTGTGGTCATAAGGGATAAATAGAAAGCAAGGTAAAGGTACTATAACAGCACAGCAGCCAAGATAGATTTGCAAGTTAATAGAAAGCTGAATCCATCACTGAGCATAATATCACTAGGAGCTTGCTCGTTAACGAGGTCGTGAAAATTTTACTTTGGGTATTCCCATGGAAACGCTGCACAGATGGATTTAGTTTTGTTTTATTAATTCATAGATATGAGTATTCCTAGCAAGGACAGAATTTATTGCTGATTCATAATGACCCAATGAAGGTAGTTAGAGTTGGCTTAAGCTATGCTACCCTCGTACCCTTGAGTACATCCTGGTTCAGTTCAGAATGGAGGTGCAGGGCTTGACCCAGTGATCATTTGGAAAGAGCAATTGTAGCTTGAAGTCAGGATGGTGTGTGACTTATGGAGCTGTACCCATGTGTTTGCTACTCTTCCCTTTCTAGTTGGAGTATGAAATTTGGAAGGTATCGTTGAAAGAAGTTTGAATTACTTGATGTTTTGCAGATGATACACAGCTGCTATATTACAAGCTTGTAGTGGAGTGGATGAATGTTTAACTTGGCAGATTATGTGCTGATGAAAGTGGTTGCCTTGTCTTTGGTGTTAAGCTTCTTTTGTAGTTGGAGTTGCATTCTTCCAGGCAAATGGGTAATATCCTGCCATGCTGACCTTTGCTTTGTGGATTGTGGGACAAGGTTTGGAGAGTCAGATGAAATACTGCAGAATTTTCTGATCTATTCTTATAACAATAGTGTTTGTGACTGAGCCATTTGTGTTTTTTGGTCATGAGGGTGCTAATAGTGGGTCTTTTAGGTCAGACTTTTTCCTCCAATTCCAGTTCCACTTGTTTAAGCTGTTTTTGATACTTAAAACCTCACTAGGGCATTTTATACTTACAGATATTCTATAATTTAGTTTTCTTCTTCATTGTCAAAAGAAGCATTGAGTACTTCAATAGTGTGCTGATGGGACTCAGGCTACTTTTTCATTTAGTTGATTGGTGATGAATATTATTTGGTTCTGAACATTCATTAGAGGTTGAAACTGTGTTTTGAACTGTTATCCCTTTAACTAGATTTCTTAGCGTGGAAACAGGCCCTTCGGCCCAATAAGTCTACACCGACCCTCTGAAGGGCAACCCACCCAGAACCATTCTTTTACATTTACTCCTTCACCTAACACTGCGGGCAATTTAGCATGGCCAATTCACCTAACCTGTATGTTTTTGGATTGTGGGAGGAAACCGGAGCACCTGGAGGAAACCCACGCAGACACGGGGAGAATGTGCAAACTCCACACAGACAGTTGCCTGAGGCAGGAATTGAACCGGGTCTCTGGCACTGTGAGGCAGCAGTGCATTTGCAAAGGACATTGCACTTTGCGGCTCTTCTGTGCATTTAACCTCCAACACAGGCAGGTTGTTTACCTCTTGGTTACCCTCTTCAACAAAGATGTGATGCTCAAAAAAAAGCCATCACAAAGTAAGACGCCCTGATTCAGGGTATAAGAAGGTCCAGGACCTCTGGTTTCACAAAATAGCTTTTTGTGCCAACTGGTCTTGACAATGAAAACAAAGGTTTAGGATGCCCTCTTGTGGCTAGTTGCTATCATCTGTGTAAGAGTCATATAGCATGGAAACCATGTCTTTGGTCCAACTAGTCTATGCCAAATATGTTCCCAAACTAAACTAATTCCACTTGCCTGCATTTGGCCCATATCCCTCCAAACCTTTCCTATTCATGTACTTATCCAAATGTCTTTTCAATGTTCTAACTGTACCTGCATCCACCACTTCCTTTGGCAGTTCATTCCACACACAAGCCGCACTCTGCATAAAAAAGCTTGCCCCTCGTACCCTTTTAAAAACTTTCTCCTCTCACCTTTTAAAATATCTTTTGAACTGGAGGCCTGTTTACAGCGGTGTTCCGTAAGGGTTGGTGCTTGGTCCACTGCTTTTTGACATGATTTGGATATGGATATAGGAGGAATGGTTAAAAAGTTTTCAGATGACACCGAAATTGGTGGTGTAGTGGACAGTGAAGAAGGTTACCTCGGTACAATGGGACCTTGATCAGATAGGTCGAGGAGTGGCAGTTGGAGTTGAATTAGATCAATGTAAGGCGTTGCATTTTGTCAAGGCAAATCAAGGCAGGACTTATACATTTAATGATAGGGTCATGGGGAGTGTTGCTGAACAAAGAGACCTTGGGGCTGTTAGTTCATAGTTCCTTGAAAGTGGAGTCACAGGTAGAAAGGGTAGTGAAGAAGGTTTTTGGTATCCTTGTCTTTATTGGTCAGTGCATTGAGTATAGGAGTTGGGATGTCCTATTATGGCTGTAAAGGACATTAGTTAGGACACTTTTGGAATACTACATTCAATTCTGGTCTCACTGCTATAGGAAATATGTTAAACTTGAAAGGGCACAGAAAAGCTTTACAAGGAACTGGAGAGTTTGAACTGTAGGAGAGGCTGAATAGGCTGGGGCTATTTTCCCTGGAGCATTGGCGGCTGAGGGGTGGCCTGATAAGAGGTTTATAAAATCATGAGGGGCATGGGTAGAGTGAATAGTCATGGTCCTTTCCCCAGAGTAGGGGAGTTCAAAGTTTAGAGGGCTTATGTGTAAGGTGAAGGGGGGGGGAAATATAAAAGGGACCTACGGGGCAATGGGTGGTGCGTGTATGGAATGAGCTGCCAGAGGAAGTGGTGAAGGCTGCTACATTTACAAATTTTCAAAAGGCATCTTGATGGATGCATGAGTAGGAAATATTCAGAAGGAAATGGGCAAAATATTTTCAAATGGAACTAGATTAAATTAGGATAACTGGTCAGCATAAATCTGACGTTACCATGACATGGTTCCATTTGTACATGCTTAGCTGTTTTCAGAGTGAACGTATAGTTAACAGCATTACTCCAAAATGCCAAGACTGCTTTGCATTAGTGATATACCAGAATTTTCAATACAGTACATGTACTTAAATTGCTACTAGTATTCCGACTATTTAGTTTAACCCATCTATATTGACTGGCAAATGAAGGAACTCATTTCTTTGCTGTCTGTCTGGAACAAGTTCTTGACTCTGAATGGAGTATTAACTTGCTTTCAGTCTTGTAAAATGTGGCCCTTTATATCCATGTTTATATTTTTAAGTCTCCAGCCAGATTTGCCAGGTTTCTGGGTTGTTTCTATAGCAAAATGCTTTATGTGACCAAGCATTACCTTGGCTTGCACCTGTCATCAGGATGACTGGTGCTTTTCGCCTGGCTCCCATCTTCGGACCTGTCTAACTTAAGTGGCACTACTGGGAGTTGTGCCTGTGCCAGCTTAGCTGTCTGAGTCATAGAAACTCTCAAATCCTCCCAGCATATCAAAGTGTACTTTCTGAAGTCAGATATAAAATTTAGGTTGGAGATTTTTTTCCAAGATCTTTGAAATGCATGTGCTTGTTTCTGAATTGGCCAGATCACACTTTAAGGTCTAGTTTTCCTTTCATGCTCAGCCTAAGATGGGCATGGATGAGTTAGTTGTCTGTCTGGAAAAAAAGCATGGCCTCCCTCATGTGCATATTTCTTGTAATGTGCATTAACAATTGTCCGTATTTAACCCATCTTAATAAGCTGTGCAATGTTGAAATCATTGTAAAATCATTGTATGTGGGCGACACGGTGGCACAGTGGTTAGCACTGCTTCCTCACAGCACCAGAGACCCGGATTCAATTCCCGCCTCAAGTGACTGACTGTGTGGAGTTTGCACATTCTCCCCGTGTCTGCGTGGGTTTCCTCTGGGTGCTCCGGTTTCCTCCCACAGTCCAAAAATGTGCAGGTTAGGTGAATTGGCCATGCTAAATTGCCCGTAGTGTTAGGTGCAGGGGTAAATGTAGGGGAATGCTTCGGCAGGTTGGTGTGGACTTGTTGGGCCAAAGGACCTGTTTCCACGCTGTAAGTAATCTAATCTAATCTAATCTAAAAGCCTCATCCAGACTAGCTGAGATGAATTAATTTCTATTCTTTGAATTGCTGATTTCTCTCCTCTGTAATTTTAAAAAAGTGTGCTATCCCTAGCGAAGGGATAGGGCAAGTAGGATCTGAGAGTTTATCATTGGTTGTCCAAAGTCTAAAATGTCCAAAACAGCCAGCTGAAGTTGAGACTTACCTTCGAGGTCTAATTATTACTTTCTATAGTCCAACCTCCAGTAATCACTGCTGGGAATTCTGTGAATACAGCAAACATTTTATTAACTGGCACCTATAAGACCAGGAGTGTGCAGTATGATCAAATATTTTGGATAATCAAGAAAGATGCATTACCACAGTAAACTCTGATCATGTGAAGCTTCGAGACATCAACATCCCTCAAAAAATCTATGTAAACATATCAACACCTCCTAAAATACAAGAAATAACACACTGTAAGTAATAGAAACATAATGCAGGGGGTGTATCCCTAAGTTGTACTTTATTTACAGCATAAATATTTGGATATCCTAGTAGGTTATAATATGTGAAGTATAGTCCAGAGATGTGCAGATTAGGTGAATTAGCCATGTTAAGTTGCCCATAGCGTCCAGGGATGTGCAAGCTAGCCATGGGAAATGCAGGGATAGGGTGAGTGGGTGGGATGCTCTTTGAAGGGGTTGGTGTGGACTCGATAAACCAAATGGCCTGCTTCCACACCATATGAATTCTAATAATATATACTTTTTGCCTGGTTATTAAGGTGCCAGTTAAAATAAAGTTTGCTGTATTTAGAAAAGGACAGAATTTTCTTTGGCTGTGATACCTGATGACCAAATAATGTTTTCACCTGTGCAATGTACTTTTTCTCTTAACCCTTCCTGAAATTGAACAAATTGCTCCCTAAGTGCAGTGGAAGCTTTGCAGAACAAGTTTCTATTCTTGGTCTGTGCTGTGTAGTGAGCCAACATTTGGGGGCACTGGTTTCAGTGCTCATGTGCTAGAGAGCAGCAAACCATCACGTTTACTCTTCCTGATTGCTGTTCAGTGACTCAGGCAGGAATCTGCCAGTGTGGATGCTTATGAGAGAAAGTTCAGTTCTGCTCTAATGCTCTGTCAAGTGGAGTATTTTGCTGATACTGACAAAAAAATCGGTATTTGAGTGAGGCACCGTCTTTTGGTATGACTATTCTGCTAAGAATCAGTGGCTTCAGAGACGTGTAGTCAGATGACACATTCCTTTTGGCTAAAATCCTGGTCTAACTATGTATCTTTAGCATTCAAACCTGCAAAAGTACAACTCTACATGCCAGTGCAACAATGCAAAATGTATTAAAGTGTTCTTACATCTAATATTCACAATTTGGAAAATATGTATTACTGTTAGCTCCCATCAGATAAGTATAGCACAGTAGCAGTAAAGTATGATTCTCAGTCACTAATAGTTCCTTTATTGAAGTTTGAAATGATCCAAGATTGCCTTAAAGAAAATTGTAGCGGGCGCTCTTCATACTTGTCTCCCTACTTGATTGAAAGTAAAACTTGTACTATGTCCTATTCTAATATGCTCTCTTTTAAGACTGCAAACTGGAATCCCTTACGTCTCGCAGTCTGGGCCTTTTTCCTGTTTTTTTTTTTAAAATCCATGTTGGATAATCACCAAATTCCTATTTTAACCACTTTCTCTATTCTTCTGAACTCCGCGCATAATCAGGAAGAGAGATCACATCCGCAGAATGAGACAACCCAAGTGAGTATATCATTCAGGGAACTTGGAGGACCATGTAGGAATTCAATGCAGAGGGGAAGAGGTGTTTTTTGCTTGCCCTTTTGTCTCTTAATTTGTGTTTAAAAAAATTAATAGATTAAATTGAAGCTGAGGATTGGGGTCCCAAGCACAAAAGAGAGTGACGGTACAAAAGTTGTAACTTCATTGGTTGGTAATAGCTACTAATTTGACCAATTATTATAGGTTCCTTTTCAATTGTAGGCAATTATGGCAAATATTTATGTTTTAAAAAAAATTAGGGAAGTTTTTTTTAGGAAATCTTTAAAAATCATTTGACAACTAAGTAAACAAAATAGGCAAAGCTAGATGATGTGTTTTACCTGCATGATATGGTAGCTAGTGGACCCCATTGTGGTTCATAATGACCACATCTGTAGCAAGTGTTGATGAGTCGGAGTCTGAGCTTCAAACACTTTGACACATCAGGAAGGGGGTGGGTAACTTAAATGCTGTGTATCAGAAGGCAGTCACGCTCCTTAGCTTAACTACCTTATACTTGATCAGTAGTCAGGGACAGGAGGATGTGACTACAAGTCAGCCAGGTATAGAGACCAAGGAGTCTCAACGCTTGAGCTTGTCTAACAAGTTTGAGATTCATGCTCCCTGTTGGCTGAGTGCAAAGATTATAGGGGGGGAATGAACAAACTGATCATAGCACTACGTGGAAAATTATGGAAAAAGTTAAAGGTGGGGGAGGGGAGGGAGGAGGTAAGCAGAGGTTAAGTTTTCCAGAACAAGTAATAGGTCAGAGTATGGGAAGTGTAAGGAATCTAATTTCAGGCATAGCAAAAAAGGGGAGCAACCTGACAAGAGGGCTAGTCAACACAGGGCTGAGGGCATTATACTTAAATGCACACAGTATACAAAACAAGGTAAATTAGCTTGTAATTAGCAGGTACGATGTGGGTATTGATCAGACATGGCTGCGAGGATATCAGAACTCGGTGCTAAATATTGGGGGATAGCTGGATGAGACCCTGATGAGAGTTATGTATAGGCCCTGATTCCTGAAGAAGGGCTTATGCCCGAAACGTCGATTCTCCTGTTCCTTGGATGCTGCCTGACCTGCTGCGCTTTTCCAGCAACACATTTTCAGCTCTGATCTCCAGCATCTGCAGACCTCACTTTCTCCTTCTGGCAGTAGTCAGGATGTGCATAAGGAAATAAATCAGGAGATAAATGCATGTAAGGTGCTATTACAATCATAATAGGAACTTCAATATGTAGGTGGACTGGGAAAATCACATTGGTAGCAAATCTCCAGAAAAGGAATTTGCAAAATGTCCACGATGTTTTTTGTTTGGAGCAGCTTATAATAGGAACACGCAATTCTGAATTTTGTGATGTACAATGAGGCAGACTTGATTAGAGAGCTTAAGGTGAAGAAACTTTAGGGGACAGTGATCTTAATATGATAGAACTCATCCTGCAGTTTGAGAGAGAGAAGCTGAAATTAGATATAATGGAATTACAATTGAGTAAAGGTAACTTCAAAGGTACAAGGAAGGACCTGGCCAGAGTTGATTGAAAGGGAGCCTAGCAGGGAAGACAGTGGAGCAGCAGTCACAGAGTTTCTGATGCTAATTTGGGAAGCACAGCAGGAATTCATCCCAAAAGGAAAAAAACATACTAAGGGGTGGATAAGGCAACCATGACTGACTGGGCAAGTCAGGAACAGCATAAAAGCAAAACAGAAGTATACAATGTGGTAAAGGGGGGAAGTTAGAGGATTGGGAAGCCTTTAAAGCCAGTACAGGATAACTGGAAAAGCATAAATGAAATATGATGTTAAGCTAGCAAGTAATAAAAGAGGAGTATAAGAGTTTGTTAGATATATAAAAGTTAAGATAGCGACAAGAGTAGGCATTGAACCATTGGAAAATGAGGCTGAACAAGTCGTAACGGGGAACAAAGAAATGGCAAATAAACTTAAATAGGTACTTTGCATCAGTCTTCATAGTCTTCATAGATAAATCACCTGGACAAATGGACTATCTCCCACAGTTCTGAAGGAGATAGCTGAGGTGTTAGTGGAGGCATTGGAGGTATATTTCAGGCATCACTGGAGTCAGGGAGGGTCCCAGAGGACTAGAAAATTGATAATGTAACAGCCCTGTTTGAGAGAGGGACGCAGAAAGTAGGAAATTATAGGCTGGTGAGTATGACCTCGGTCATTGGTAAGATTTTAGAGTCCATTATTAATAGTAAGGTGGCAGAGTACTTGCAAGTACAAACTAAAGTAGGACTGAGTCAGCCTGGCTTCATGAAGGGGAGATCATGCCTGATAAATTTCTAAGAACTCTTTGAGGAGAAGGTAGGCAAAGATCCCCAGAAGGCCTTTAATAAGACGCTGCATTGGAAGCTGCTAAATAAGATAAATGGGACAAGTTATTGGCATGGAGTAGAAGATTGGCTGACTGGCAGAATGCAGGATGGCAGCTAGTGATTAGTGGAATACCGCAAGGGTCAGTGTGGGATCACAACTATTCATGTTCTACATTAGCAATCTGGGTGAAGGAACGAGGTTTGTTGTTTCTCGGTTTGCAGTTGCCACAAGCATAGGTGGAGGGACAGGTAGTGTTGACAATACAGGGAGGTAGCAGAAAGCCTTGGGCAGGCTATGAGAATGGGCAAAGAAGTGGTAGGTGAAATTCAATGGGAAAGTGAGAGATTATGCATTTGGTAGGAATAATAGAGGCAGAGACTATTTTATAACTGAGGAAAGGGTTCAGAAATCTGAAACACAAAGCGACTTTAGAGTCCCAGTTCAGGATTCTCTTAAGGTTAGCATGTAATTAGAAAGACAACTGCAATGGTAGAATTCATTTCAAGAGGGCTGGAAGGCGAGCAGAGAGGCAGACTGCATTTGGAGTATTGTGAGCAGGTTTTGGCCCTGTTTCTGAGGATGGATATGTTGGCTTTGGGGCTTCAGAGGAGGTTTACAGCAATGACCCTGGGCTTGAAGAACTTGTGTAAGGTTCAATCAGATCCTCCCTCATCCTTCTAAACTCCACTAAGTACAAACTTAGATTCCTCAAATGCTCCTCGAAAGCCCTTGAGGAGTATGTGAGGACTCTGTTGTACTTAGTAGAGTTTAGAAGGATGGGGGGGAGGGGGGAGCATGAGATCAGATTGAAACTTACAGAATGTTCAGAGGCCTGGATAGAGTGGACCTGTAGCAGATGTTTCCATCAGTAGCAGATGCTAGGATTCTAGATCATAGCCTCAGAGTGAAGGGACAGCAGTTTAGAACTGAGATGAGGAATTTCTTCAACCAGATAGTTGTAAATCTCTGGAGCTCATTTCCACAGAAGGCAATGGAGGCCAAGTCATTGAGTGTATTTAAGACAGACAGAGGTTCTTGATTAATAATCGGATGATGAGTTACAGGGAGAAGGTAGGAGAATGGGATTGAGAAACATATCAGCCACGATGAATTGTTGAAGCAGACTCGAAAGGCCAAAGGACTGAATGGCAGAATATCTTAAAGTATTATGGTCTGGTGTTTTCAACTACAGATCGTAATCTATTGAAACGGTTAAAAGTGGATAAATCCCCAGGACCTGATCAGGAGTACCCAAGAACTCTGTGGGAAGCTAGAGAAGTTGATTGCTGGGCCTCTTGCTGAGATGTTTGTATCATCGATAGTCACAGGTGAGGTGCAGGAAGACTGGAGATTGGCAAACGTGGTGCCACTGTTTAAGAAGGGCAGTAAAGACAAGCCAGGGAACTATAGACCGGTGAGCCTGACCTCGGTGATGGGCAGGTTGTTGGAGGGAATCCTGAGAGACAGGATGTATACGTATTTGGAAAGGCAAGGACTGATTCGGGATAGTCAACATGGCTTTCTGCATGGGAAATCATGTCTCACAAACTTGATTGAGTTTTTTGAAGAAGTAACAAAGAAAATTGATGAGGGCAGAGCAGTAGATGTGATCTATATGGACTTCAGTAAGGCGTTCGACAAGGTTCCCCATGGGAGACTGATTAGCAAGGTTAGAGCTCATGGAATACAGGGAGAACTAGCCATTTGGATACAGAACTGGCTTAAAGGTAGATGACAGAGGGTGGTAGTGGAGGGTTGTTTTTCAGACTGGAGGCCTGTGACCAGTGGAGTGCCACAAGATTGGTGCTGGGCCCTCTACTTTTTGTCATTTATATAAATGATTTGGATGCGAGCATAAGAGGTACAGTTAGTAAGTTTGCAGATGACACCAAAATTGGAGGTGTAGTGGACAGCGAAGAGGGTTACCTCAGATTACAACAGGATCTGGACCAGATGGGCCAATGGGCTGAGAAGTGGCAGATGGAGTTTAATTCAGATAAATGCGAGGTGCTGCATTTTGGGAAAGCAAATCTTAGCAGGAGTTGTACCCTTAATGGTAAAGTCCTCAGGAGTGTTGCTGAACAAAGAGACCTTGGAGTGCAGGTTCATAGCTCCTTGAAAGTGGAGTCGCAGGTAGATAGGATAGTGAAGAATGTGTTTGGTATGCTTTCCTTTATTGGTCAGAGTATTGAGTACAGGAGTTGGGAGGTCATGTTGCAGCTATACAGGACATTGGTTAGGCCACTGTTGGAAGATTGTGTGCCATTCTGGTCTCCTTCCAATAGGAAAGATATTGTGAAACTTGAAAGGGTTCAGAAAAGACTTACAAGTATGTTGCCAGGCTTGGAGGATCTGAGCTATAAGGAGAGGCTGAACAGGCTGGGGTTGTTTTCCCTGGAGTGTCGGAGGCTAAGGGGTGACCTTATAGAAGTTTACAAAATTATGAGGGGCATGGATTGGATAAATAGACAAAGTCTTTTCCCTGGGATCGGAGAGTCCAGAAATAGAGGGCATAGGTTTAGGGTGAGAGGGGAAAGATATAAAAGTGACCTAAGTGGCAACTTTTTCACGCATAGGGTGGTACGTGTATGGAATGAGCTGCCAGAGGATGTGGTGGAGGCTGGTACAATTGCAACATTTAAGAGGCATTTGGATGGGTATATGAATAGGAAGGGTTTGGAGGGATATGGGCTGGCTGCTGGTAGGTGGGACTAGATTGGGTTGGGATATCTGGTCGGCATGGATGGGTTGGACCGAAGGGTCTGTTTCCATGCTGTACATCTCTATGACATCAGTGTAGAACTATGTTTCTCTATCTGTAGATTCTTTGCCAGTTATTTCTTGTAAGCAAATTTAATATAACACAAGCCTGTTTGCATGTTCGTGATTAATCTATATACTCGATTAGTTTGTTCATGCCCAGAATTTCACTCTTAAACCTGAGTAGACAGTGCAAGCTAATTGTCTAGGAGTTTGTGAATTCCAGTGGCTCCATTTTTCCTTCTATTTTAGCAAGATGTAATTTGTTTTATCCTTAGATCAATTTTCTCCCAACTTGTGTAAGGTGCTGACTTCCTGGCACTGTGCAATTTTCTACATTGCCTATTTTTTTCTTTTTAATGTGTTAATTAAACTGAGCTGACCGCTTTTGCTTGCACAAATGTCTTCATACTGTTTATTCTGCCAGCAAAAACAATTGAGTTGTGATCAGGAGTGTAACCAGTGTGAACTTTTTTCGGCTGCATTTATTGGCAACACAATTGCGAAGGCAGACTCATTGCCCGTGTAATTACAATTTTCATGATGTCATTGCCAGTGATGCAGCGTTTGAGATGCCTGCATCCAAGAACATGAACAATAAAATAACTGTTTTACTAATGTTTTAAAGTCAGGTACTGAAATTGCGATTTGCAGACATTGCCTCCTCCCCCCCCCCACCCACCCATTGTTGCTGCCCCTTCACTGTCCCACTGCGGACTAATTGCTGTGTTGCCTCGCAAGGTGGCAAGTGGGAATGAAGCATTGAGGGGCCAGGAGCAGAGTTGCTGGGGTATGGTGAGTGGGTTAACAAATAGGGATCACAGTGAAGTGGGCTGCTAAGTAGACCTGTAAGTGAGGTGAGGCTTTGTTAGGTGTCATATGGGCAGAGAGGTCATTGGGTTTTGGCACTTTGATGTCAGCAGTGCTGATTACCTCTGTCAGTATGGCAATGGGCAATATTGTTTTTATTCCTCCTTTTCCTTCCCTTTCCCAGTCTTTAAATCAGGCCAACCCTTAGCCATGTAAGGTTAATTCAAGCTCCCAGTGGAGTTCAAAATAAGACCATGACTTCTGATCTGTAAATTGCAATCTAAAGTTTTCAAGTTTCAATGCTCTTGGTGACATTTAAAGTTTATCAGTCCAGATAGTGTATTTTGAGAGATTATGGTGGCTTTGTTACAGCAGAAAGTACCTTACAGCTGCTTTGAAATTCGAATTGGAGACTGTTTACTTACTAAACCCATTGCCATTGGGGATAGTTAACCTGAATATATCAATGAGTTGTTTCAAGATATGATTCTGTCACCTACTAAAATAGGTAGCATATTTAATGAATATTTGTCGACTTTGTAATTGACCAAATGTGATTGGTTATTGCTGTTTAAGCAATTTAAAAGATTGCCTGATGTAAAAATGTAAACAGCTCTGAAGAAGGGCAAGGGGACCAGAAACATTAACTCTGCTTTCTCTTCTACAGATGCTGCTAGACTTGCTGAGTTTCTTCAGCAGTTCTGTTTTTGTTTCAGAATTCCAGGACCCGCAGCAATTTGTTTTTTGGTAGTTTAAGTACTGTTTGCTTTTACCATCTGAAGCATTAGGGAAACCATTTAATGAATGTTCTTTTAAAAATGCATTACTGAAATTTGACGGGTCTGTAAGAATTTGTCCAGATTTAGAGCGCTAATGGACTGTAAACTGCTGAGCTAGATTATATTTTGAAGCAGCAAGATTGCTAAAGTGTGAAACTGCAGGAGATGGGGGAGGTACTAAACAAGTATTTTGCATATGCGTTATTGCGGAGAAGGATATGGAAGATAGAGAACATGTTGAAATTAATAGCAACACTTGAAAAATATCCGTTTAAAGAAGTGGTGGTGGTGCTGGACATCTTAAAATATATAAAGGTGGGTAAATCCCTAGGACCTGATCAGTCATAACCTAGAACTCTGTGGGAAGCTACGGAAGTGATTGCTGGGCTCTTTGCTGAGATAGTTGTATCTTTGATAGCCATAAGTGAGATGCTGGAAGACTGGAGGTTGGCTAATGCGGTGCCACTATTTCAGAAAGGTGGTAAGGAAAAGTCAGGAAGCCACAAAATAGTGAGTCTGACATTGGTGGTGGGCAAGTTGTTAGAGGGAATCGTAAGGGACCGGATTTACCTGTATATGGAAAGGTAAGGACTGATTAGGGATAGTCAGCATGGCTTTATGCATGGGAAATCATGTCTCATGAAATTGAGTTTTTTGAAGAAGTAACAAAGAAAATTGATGAGGGCAGAGCGGTAGATGTGATCTATATGGACTTTAGTAAGGTTTTCAAAAGGTTCCTTATGGGAGACTGATTAGCAAGGTTAGCCCTCAAGGAATACAGGGAGAACTAGCTATTTGGATACAGAACTAGCTTAAAAGTAGAAAACAGAGGGTGGTGGTGGAGGGTTGTTTTTCAGACTTGAAGGCCTGTGACCAGTGGAGTGCCAAAGGATCGGTGCTGGGTCTACTGCTTTTTGTCATTTATTTAAAGGATTTGGATGTGAACATAAGAGGGATACTTAATCAGTTTGCAGATGACACCAAAATTGGAGATGTAATGGACAACAAAGAAAGTTAAGTCAGAATACAATGGAATCTTAATTAGATGAGCCAATGGCCAAGGAGTGGCAGCTGGTGTTTAATTTAGGTAAATGTGAGGTGCCGCATTTTGGAAAAGCAAATCAGGGCAGGACTTATACACTTAATGGTAAGGTTTTGGAGAGTGTTGCTGATCAAAGAGACTTTGCAGTGCAGGTTCGAGCTGCTTGAAAGTGGATAGGATAGTGCAAGAGACGTTTGGTCCGTGTGTTGAGTATAAAGAGGTCATGTTGCGGTTGTGCAGGACATTGATTAGGCCTCTTTTGGAATACTGCATGCAGTTCAGGTTTCCCTGCTATAGGAAGGCTATTGTGAAACTTGTAAGGGTTCAGAAAAGATTTACAAGGATGTTGCTAGGATTTGAGCTATAGGGAGAGGCTCAATAGGCTGGGGCTGAGGGGTGACCTTAGAGGTTTATAAAATCATGAAGGGCATGGACGGATAAATAGACAAGGTCTTTTCCCTGGGGTGGGGGAGTCCAAAACTAGAGGGCATAGTTTAAAGGTGAGCAGGCAAAGATTTAAAAGGAACCTAAGTAGCAACTTTTCCTTACAGAGCACCTTGCATGTTTGAAATGAGTTGCCAGGAAGTGGTAGAGGCTGTTACAATTACAACATTTAAAAGGCATCTAGATAGGTATATCAATGGAAGGGTTTAGAGAGATATGGGCCAAGTGCTGGCACATGGGACTAGATTCATTTAGGATGTCTGGTTGGCATGGGTGAATTGGACCGAAGGGTCTGTTTTCATGCTGTGCATCTCTATGGTTCTATGAACCTTTTGAATAAACGTCTCCCGTCATGCTACATAGTTCAAGATGCATGGAGCCACAACAAAGCCAACTGATTAAAATGCTAACTAACCATCTTTTATATTCCTATCATCGCTGATAATTAACAAATAACTTTGTTTGATAAATATATTCACACTCTTTTCCTTTAAATTGTTTTTCATCAATGGAATCATTTTCCTTTGTAACGCAGGGAGTTGAGGATGCATTTTACACACTGGTACGAGAGATTCGGCAATACAGAATGATAAAACTCAACAGTCAAGATGATAGAAACCAAGGCTGCTTGGGGTTAAAATGCATAATTATGTAATTAGGTAAGTAATACTTGTTTCTAAAGAATTTTGTGCTAAAGCAAATTAATTCCATCTAAGGTCTGTGCACTGAAGTATTGGTGTGTAGTGTTATGTGGAAATTAGAGGGAGAGAATGCATGAATGTGAGAGAGAGGGCAAATAAGGTAGTCAGTTGCTGAGCCACCCACCATCCCAAATAAAAAGAACTTCCCCACAAAGGCTGGGTGACAAGAAAATTCAAATGCAAAGACTACCTGGTTCAGAACCCCTCTTTTGTATGAATTCCATTGTGTTCAGCTCATACTGTGTGTTTCCAGAAGATGAATGCAAGATCAATAGGTGGTTGGTTAGTTCATTTGGCTGGATGACTAGTTTGTAATGCAGAGTGACACCAGCAGCATGGTTTCAATTTCTGTGCCGGCTGAAGTCGCCATGAAGATCCTGCCTTCTCACCTTCGAATCTTGCTGTAGGCATAGTGACCCTCAGCTTAAACTCTTGTCATCATTGTAATGAGAGAGAAGCCCGATGATCCTTTGAGACTATGGTGACTTTACCTTTTACCTTAGTTTGGGAAAATCGAATCAGCACAGGTAGCTACAAAGAAGGATTAATTGTGTGTATTCAGGACAGTTCCCTAGAATACTATGTTGTGGATCCAATTAGGACTCAGGCTATTTTGGATTTGTTAATGTGTAATGAGACTGGTTTAGTAAATGATCTCAAAGTAAAAAAAAAAATCTGTAGGAAACTAGGACTATGATCAACATTTCCTCTAAGCACAGCTACAAGGAGGTTCAGCACAAACTGATGAGCACATTGACACTATTCAGAACAATGATGTTCAGTTTTGGAGACTGCTGCTGTTCACAAACCTGCGGAGTTTCGTAATTGCTGAACAGTCTAATCCTGAAGCTGCAGACTCTTGCATAGGTGGGGCAGACATCTTTGAGGAAGCGGCTGGCTGAAATGCTCTGGATTCTATGCCTTTGTTCTGCAGCTTGTGCTCCACTCAGTGATGCTTGAAGTGGTTGGCACCTTCATGATGCTTCTCCAGTTTATGTATTCTTGGGTAAGTGATTCACACAGGTTGGGGATGTTATGTGTGTTTAGGGAAGCTTTTAGGGTGCCCTTGTAGTATTTCCCGTGCCCACCTAGTGATCATTTACCATTGCTCAGAGGAAAACACCTGTTTAGTGAATCTTGAATGTGGCCTGTTCATCACAGTGCCTTAGTATTGTGAATATTAGTCTGGGAGAGAGTGTTCATGTTGGAATGCTTTTGCTGTCTGTGGATTTGGAGGATTTTGTGAAGCCTGCGCTGGTGATAACTCTCCAGGAATTTGAGGTATCTGCTGTATGTTCTTGTTTCTAATGCATACTAAAGAGTAGGATCCATGGCTGCTCTGTAGACCAAGAGCTTACTGCTATGTTTTAAGGGCTTAGACTTCAAGCACACTTAGACTTCAAGTTCCTCAGGCATCCAAAAGCTGCAGTGGTGCATTGGAGTTGTTGGATTTTATCGTTGATATCTATTCACACTAAAAGAAGGCTCCTGAGATATGTAAATTGATCCTCCTTGTTCAGACGCTTGTATAAAATTTGATGATCGGGCACAGCATTGTGCGGCAGCAGTGAACTGGTAGAGAAGCTTTGTTTTCCACATATTTAGTCTGAGGTACATTCTCTCCCACGCCAGAGTGAATGCGTCAACAATGATTGGAATCTTGGCATCTGAGTGTATATCTGCATGCACAGAGTGTCATTTATGTACTGGAACCCTGACAGAAGTGGGATGGTCTTGGTTCTGGTTTGAAGATGTCAATGGGTGAGCAGTTTTCTGGTGATACTGTAGATTAGCTTCACTCTGGCAGGGAGCTACATTAAGATGGATTTGAGCTTTGCAACAAGGGAGATGGAGAACATGAGTGCAATGACATAGCCCTGCGTAATCCCCGTTTGTATTTGTATTGGATCTGTGGGGGATCATTTGTAAGGATCACTGCATTCATGTCATTGAGAAGCAGCCAAATTTGAGTAGGGTATGCCATAATCCCTCAGTTGACAGTCAAAGGCTTTTGGAAGATCAAAGAAAGCCCTTTCCAGAGGTTGCTGCTGTTCCCTGCACTTTCTTTGATTTGTTGCATTCTGAATGTCATGTCCATTTATTGGTTGAACCCACATTGAGAGTCAGGAATGAGCTCTTCAGCCACCAGGAGGAGGCAGTTGAAGGTTCTTGTGATGACATTTCCTGTAGCAGACAGTAGGGAAGTCTCTCTCTCATTTCCACAATCGGATCTGTTTCTTTTTATGAAGGTGGTCGCAATTAAAATATCATAGAATGCCTACAGTGTGGGAAAAGACCACTTGGCCCATCAAGTCTGCACCAACCCTCCAAAGATCATCTCAACCCCAGCCCCTCACTCTACCCCCGTAACCACGCATTTACCATGGTGTCATCCACATAAGCTCATCTCTTGACACTACAGGGAAATTTAGCATGGCCGATCCACCTAACCTGCGCATATTTGGACATCTGAGATCTCGGAGTATACTCCCTTCCTTTCAGACAAGGCCAATGACAACGTGATTCATGTCAAGAGTGTCTCTCTATCGTATTTTAGTATTTCAACAGGGATTCCATTTGTGCCAGAGGCCTTGTTGGTTCTCAGCTGTCAGATGGCATTTCTGATCTCTCAGAAGGTTGGAGGCACCCTGAAATACACCCTGTATTGTATTTGATATTGCTTTCAGAGTCTTTGTTTTCGAAAGCTGCATCTTTGTTGAGATGGTCCTCTGAGTTCTGTGTCCAGAGGTGTTGACTGCCTCTTAGTCATTGAGTGACTCTCAGTGGAGTTGGTCCCTGTGTACTTGGACTGTAGATGGTTTTGATAGTACTGAAGAAACCACTCCCGTTGTGGTTGTTGGCGATTTGCTGAATCTGCTGCACTCTTTCCACACATCATCTAATCTTTAGGTCACAAGATATTTGTTGAAGGCTGAGGTGCAACTGCCACAGACCTGATTTCCCCCTCAGCTTTGGAGCTGCTAATTCAGGAATCCCTTGCATTTGCTGTTTATCAGATCGAGAATCTCCTGAACATCCTTGTCAAACTAGTTTTAATGTTTCCAGTTGAGAGCCTGAGCGTCTCATTGTGCATGGTGGATTTTAACATGGATAAGGTACTGCAGAGACTCTGCGGCTGTGACATGTTGGTCATTGCCAGATTGGCTGTGCGACGCCAACTGAGTAAGCCTTGCTTCTGAGGGTTATTCAGTCCAGAAATGTTGATTCTACTGCAACAGAATCTTTACTGCCCCTGCCAGTTGGGGCTATATCGTTGGAAGTACTAGAGCAGATTAATCGGTGGTTAGTCCAGCAGTTGTTGACTCTGGGAATGGCATGGGTGATGCAGATATCTCTGCTTTTCCTTGCTTGGATATAGAAGATAGAACATAGAATACAGAGCAATATTGCACTGTACAGGTCCTTCAGCCCTTGATGTTGTGCCAACCTTTTATCTTACTCTAAGATCAAACTAACCTGCATACCCTACATTTTACTATCATCCATGTACCTATCCTAGTGTCGCTTAAATGTCCCTAATGTACAGAGGAACCTTGATTATCAGGCATTTGATTATCCGAATATTGGATAATCAGGCAAGTTTGCAGAGTCCTGATGCTTGGCTGAGGTACGTTATCCAGCATTTGATTATCCGGAATTCGATTTACCAAATGAAATACCCCCGTCCGTGTGTTTTGGGTAATCGATATTCCTCTGTAGCTGACTCTACAACCACTGCTGGCAGTGCATTTCACGCACTCACCACTCTGTGTAAAGAACAGACCTCTGACATCTACCTTAAACCTACCTCCAATCATCTTAAAATTATGCCCCCTCGTGATCATTTCCACCATGGGGAAAACGTCGCTCACTATACCTATTCCTCTCATCATCTTATATATCACTATCAAGTCACCTCTCGTCCTCCACTCCAATGATAAAAGCCCTTGCTTCCTCGACCTTTCTTCATAAGACATGCCCTCCAGACCAGTCAGCATCCTGGTAAATCTCTGCACCCTCTCTAAAGCTTCCACATCCTTTGTATATTGAAGCGACCACAACTGAACACAATATTTCAAGTATGGTCTAACCAGAGCTTTAGAGCTGCAGCATGACTTCGCGGCTTGTAAACTCAATCCCCCTGCTAATGAAAGCCTGCACATCATATGCCTCCTTAATCCTATCAACTTGGATGGCAACTTTGAGGGATCTATTGAAATGGGCCTCAAGATCCCTCTGTTCCTCCACACTGTCAAGAATCCTGTCTTTAACCTGTAATCTGCATTCAAATTTGACCTTCCAAAATGAATCACTTTGCACCTATCCAGGTTGAGCTCAATTTGCCACTTATCAGCCCAGATCTGCATCCTGTCAATGTCCCGTTGCAACCTACAGCAGCCCTTCACACTATCCACAATTCCTCCAACCTTTGTGTCATCGGCAAACTTACTAACCCACCCTTCCACTTCCTCATCCAAGTCATTTTTATAAATCAAAAAGAGCAGAGTTCCCAGAACAGATTCCTGGAACACCATTGGTTACTGAGCTCCAGGGTGAATACTTAGCATCTACTACCAACCTCTGTCATCTGTGGGCCATAATGTTATGGTCTATTAGGTGCCAGTGCTCAGAGCAGGAGTGTTGACAGGCCTTCTTCTTGTCATTGCAGAAGAGAATGTTTGCTATGACAAGGTCATGTTCCAGACATTTCATCAGGCGGAGGTCTCCATTAGAGTTTGTTTTCCCTACACCTTCCTTGCATAACACATCTTTCCAAATGTTTGCGAATCTCCTGATTCTGGCATTGATATTGCAGAGGTGAATCAAATTCTGAAAAATTTGAAACTGGACATGAAAAGTTAACTCTGCTTTCTGTCCACAGTTGCTGCCAGACCTGAGTTTTTCCAGCAATTTCTGCTTTTGCTACCATCTCTATGGGATCTTATTAGTTATAAGAAAGAAGCTGGTGGGACAGAGTCATAGGGCCATTCAGCATAGAAACAAGCCATTCACGTTTATGCCGATCAACAAACACCAAGCTACACTTAGCCTATTTACCTGACTTGGTCTGTGGCCTACTGTGACCTGGCTTTTAAAGTACTCATTGAGAGCACCTTCTTATACTATCCTCTCAGGCAGTACATTCCATGTTTTTAACCACCCTCTGAGTGAAAAATATTTTTCTCTGATTTCATCTAAACCGCTTATTCGCGCTCATCTACCACTGCTGCATTCCTTCAAATTCAGGACCTCAGTGCAGAATTTGTAGTCGGGGCTTCTTGAAAGGGCCAAAAACTGAAAGTAAAAGAACCTCGTTATTCAACAATTTTTGCACATTTCTTCCAATTTGCAAATTATTTTAATTGTGTTAAATAAAACAAAACACGATGGATTAAAATGTTGTGTTGGGAAGAAGCAATGGACCGATGTCTGTCCATTATTAGATTAGATTACTTACAGTGTGGAAACAGGCCCTTCGGCCCAACAAGTCCACACCGACCCGCCGAAGCGCAACCCACCCATACCCCTACATTTACCCCTTTAACCTAACACTACGGGCAATTTAGCATGGCCAATTCACCTGACCCGCACATCTTTGGACTGTGGGAGGAAACCGGAGCACCCGGAGGAAACCCACGCAGACATGGGGAGAATGTGCAAACTCCACACAGTCAGTCGCCTGAGTCGGGAATTGAACCCGGGTCTCTGGCGCTGTGAGGCAGCAGTGCTAACCACTGTGCCACCGTGCCGCCCACCAGTTATGCAGCGAGTTGGTTATTCAATTCTGTTAATATTAGCATGACTGAATAGAGTGAGTTAATTTGTGGACCATGGATGTCACTGGCTAAGCCAGCATTTATTAGCCATCCCTAATTGTCCAGAGGACAGTTAAGTCAACCACGTTGCTGTAGATCTGGAGTTAATATAGGTCAGATCAGGTGCCCTCTTTTGTGAAGTAGCTTTCTTTCCCTAAAAGATGTTACTGAACCAGATTGTTGTAAAAACTAATAGACAGCAAATCCCTGGGTCGAGTACATTAGCACCATCTGAACCTGCAGTCCACTCTGACCCAGAAGCAGCACATCAGAGTTGTCAGTGTCTCCGCCCCAGTACTCGATACAATTAATGACTTCTTAGATATGCTGTTCTTATGGTTTGCCATTCCAGAAGAATCCGTAACTGCATCTTGTTATTTAAGCTGGCCTCTTCCTGCGAGTCATGTCTCACTTGGGACAGTGATGTCCATGTTGTAGTACCGGGCATCCTGGGCTATGAAGGTAGTACAACGTTCAGGTCTACTGTTGAAGTTGTTCATAAGAGCTTTGATGTTCAAGTCTTGAAATTAATTTGGGTAGGTGGGGGAGGACTAATTGATGTGGAATTTGCCTGTGCGTGAATTCTTCTAACTAACCACCGTACACTCCCAGTGGAGTGAAGTCTTGACCAAATGGCAAGTTGTCTGACCCAAATCTGAGGCACCCTATGATGTATTTTGTGCTATCACCCGTCAACATTTAAGACTGCAAGTTAAAAAGCCATTCAAGAAAATAGTGCTGACTCAATAAAGATATATGCCAGTGAGGAAGAAGGATTCTAGGAAGGTGATAAATTAACCATGGTTAACCCAGGAAGTTAAGTGTTCTCCTTCAATTCTGTACTAATACAGATTTCCTTCAGTTCCTCCTTACTAAACCATGTTGCCTATCGTTTCCTGTAAATTATTCGTGCCCTCTTTTGTGAAGTCACAAGTGGAGTATCAACTTACTTCCTATTATAAATTCCCATTTCTGACTGTAAGGGACTTCATGCATTTTCACCAACCTTTCCTTTACAAACCTATAGAAACTTTCAGTCAGTTCTTATATTCCCTGCAAGCTTACTCTCATACCCTATTTTCCCTTCCTTAATCAATCACTTTGTCCTCCTTTGACCTCTAAACTGTTCCCAAACCTCTCGACAGTTGTTTTTTCTTGCCAACTTATATGCTTATTTTTGCATCTAAGACTACTTCTAGCTTCCCTCATAAGCCATTGTTTACCGCTGTTCTCTTTGCACTCTTGTGCTAGACAGGAATAAACAGTTTTTGTTGTTCACCTGTTTGCTATTGCGAATCCACTGTTACTTTCAGTGACATTTCCAAATTCTTCATAACCAATTCACACCACATATACCATTGTAGTTTCTCAAGTTGATTCAGGACCCTGGTCTCAGAATCACCTACCTCAATCTCCACCTTGATGAATTCCAGCACATTATGGTTGGTCATCCCCAAGTTGCCTGAAACCACATTACCAATTAATCCTTTCTCATTGCAAAATACCAAGTCTGAGGTAGTCTGTTTTCTAGTTGGTTCCTCATTGTATTGGTCCAGAGAACCATCCTGCACAGACTCCAGAATTCCTGCAGTATCATGACTAATTTGATTTGCCCAATCCATATGTAGATTAAAGGTAACCCATGATTTCAGATGTTCCTTTACAACATGCATCTCTAATTTCCTATTTAATGCCATTCCCAACATCCTACACTTTGGCAGCCTATTTACCATCCCCGGTAATGTTGTTTTGTTTTTTGTTTCTCAATTCTACCCACACAGATTGTATGTTGTCTGACCTACTATCATTCCTCAGTATTATATTTATACCCTCTTTAAGCAGTGATGCAACTCCATCACTTTTTCTTTTCTGTCCTTTGTAAATACTGATTACTCCTGAATGTTCACTTCCCATCCTTGGTCACTCTGCAACCATGTCTCTTTAATCCTAACTATATTATACCCATTTACATTTTATGCATGATTTTGAATGCTCTATGCATTCAGGCACAAAGCCGTAAGGCTTATCTTGTTAACATTCCTTGTCCCATTCCCATTTTCTTTTACTGTGCCTTGGTTGATTCTAGCCTTTGATTCTGCTGTCTATCATTTCTCTTATTCCTTTTTCTGTCTTGTTCTTATCCTTCATTCCCCTTCCCCTAAATCCTTGAATAGCTTCCCATATAACTACTAATTTAGCTTAAATGCCCCCTCCATGCCCAACCACCCCCCAACCATTCTAGCAAGTACCCCGCTAGACCATTAATCCTGACTCTGCGCAGGCATAACCCATCCAGTTTGTAATGACCTTATCTCTCCCAGAGCTGGTAACAGTCCCCCAGGACTCTAAAACCATACCCCGTCATCATTTCTTTAGCCACCTGTTCATCCAATATGTCTTGCTATTGCTACTCTGACTGGCACATGGCACTAATATTAATCCTGAAATTGCTATCTTTTTGAAGTTCTACTTGTGACCAGAAAAAGACCTAACCATTCTGCTTACAGTTGAATCCCCTATAGCCATTGTTTTTCCACACTTTTTGCTCTTTCCCAGAGCCAGTAGTGGTGCCATGAATTTGGTTGTTGCACTTTTTCCCCGAGAGACTATTTCCCCTCAACAGTACCCAAAGTAGTATATCTGTTTTTAAGGAAAATTGCTCCAGGGAGTTTTACACTGCCTGCCTCATCCTCTTAGTCTGCCCAGTGGTCACCCATTCCTTTTCTGCCTGTGCAGTCTTAGTCTGTGGTATGGCCATCTCTCTGTACATGCTATCCACGATTCTCTCAGCCTCCAGATGTTCCATCGTGTCCCCTGACACCACTCCAGCTCCGAAACCTGAGCGTTCAGGATTTGAAGCTGAGATGCTTCCTGCACGTGTACTGGTTGTCCATGTAGAACAGATCCATACAATGTGATAAAGATTAAGCAGAAGATTGGCAAAGTTTTAAAAATCAACAAAATAATCAAAAAAAGAATTAGAAAAAATAAACTTTGGGTAAACTAGCAAGTAATATCAAAACAGACAACATAAGCTTTAACTATCTAAAAAGAGAGAAACCAAAGTGAATAAAGTCCTCTCGGAAAGAACCTAGGAAAATAATAGGCAACCAAGAAACGGCAATGAATTTGAATAAATACTTTGCATCAGTCTTCACTAGTGAAGACACTGATAGCATTCCCAAAATACTAAATCAAGGGACAAAAGTGAGAGAGGAAATAAATACAATAATTATCCCTAGAGAAAAAGTATGAGGGAAACTAATGGAGTTAAAGGCTGATAAGTCACCTGGAGATGATGAGATACATCCTAGGATATCGAAGGAAGTAATAACAGATATAGTGGATGCAAGGTGATAGTGGAAAGTAAAGATTATAAGATAAAATATGATCTCATTGAATATTTGATCAGACTTAATGGCCTACTTCTCCTACATGTTCTAGTCGCTGTCTCTTCCTATTGTACTTTGATTATCATTACTTGTATCCCATTATATGTACTATTACCTCGTCCTCTGGTCCCAGCATGATTCAGGTGAAGGCTATCCTAATCAATTTCTTCTTGTCCCAGTACTAGTGTCAATGCCCCATAAATCAAAACCCATTTTCCAATAACAACCTTTGAATCATGAATTTGATTCTTTGATGTTGTTTTCCTCTTCCGTCTTGCTTAATAGTGCCTTAATATGTTGTTTTATTTTAGTTGTTTTTCTAAACGTACCTCAGATCCTCCTTCTGTTCTATCCCATTTCAGTGCATATTTTAGAAGGCTTTATGGCAGTGTTTTCCAAACTTTGAGGAGTAGGGGAAGAAGAAGAATGAGAGTCAGATTAACAAGACCAAGGGACAGGGGAGACAGAACATGAGAGAGCATGGTGACACGGTTGGGTTGTGTGTAGCCTTGATTCCTTGAATCTCACCACCACAAACTTTCAGCTTGTGGCCCATCTTTTGTCTTATTTGTCTTATTAAAGATGATGATGCTTCCCAGGCCATAGTGACAAAGAATGAAAGACTGTTAGAAATTGAAGTATTAGACAAGCTTTTGGTACTTGAAGTTGAGGCAGATTTAATGAGGTACATGCAAGCATACTGAAACAAGTGATGGTGAAAATGATGAGACACTGCCATAATCTTTCAATCTTGCATAGACTGATTGCTATTGGAGAATTGCAACCATTATACTCTAATTCAAAAAAGGATAGGATGAGGGGAAGCAGCGGCCTAGTAGTATTGTTGGATTGTTAATCCAGAGATCAGGCTAATATTCTGAGGACCAGTGTTTGAATCCCTCTATTGCAGACAGTGGAATTTGAATTCAGTGGCAATCTGGAATTAAAAGTCTAATGACCTGGAATCCATTGCTAATTGTTGGAATAACACTTCTGGTTCACCAATGTCCTTTAGGGAAGGAAACTGCCATTCTTGCTTGGTCTGGCCTGTGTGATTTCACACCCACAGCAATGTAGTTAACTCTTAACTGACGTCTGGACAATTAGGGATGGGCAATGTCTCCCTCTTCCCATGAATGAATGAATGAATGAAAGTAAATATAGGCCCAGCAATTACAAACCAGTCAATTTGACTTTGGTTTTGGGAAACCCTCTAGAAATAATTAATGTAGAATTAGTAATCACATGGGCAATTATAAGTTGATTCAAGAGAACCAACGTAGATTACCTCATGGAAAATCACGTCTAACTAACCTGTTGGAGTTCTTTTGAACAGGTATCAAAGAGGGTTGATGTAGTGCAAACTTCCAAAATGCATTTGATACACTGCCACGTACCAGTCTTGTGCAGAGTTAGAGCTCATAGGTGAGGTGATACAATTTAGCAGAAGGAATAAGGCAAGGTATTATAAAATAAAGGTTACTGCTGTAGTGTGTGCACGGAAGCACAGAGATCTGGATGTGTATGTCCATGATGCATTAATGTGAGTACAGGTGGAGAGCAGTTAATAAAACATGCAGTATCTTGTGCTTTTTTGATAGAGGCTGAACCTGTGTAAGGCATTCGTTAGAGCTCAGCTGGAATATGTACAGTTGAGTGCCACACATCAGAAAAGATGTGAATGCATTGAAGAGAGTACACAGTGGTTTCAGGAATGAGAAACTTCAATTATAAAGACAAATTATAGAAGTTGTTTGCATAGGAAAAGAGGATATTTCACTCACGTTTTCAAAATCATGAAGGGCCTGGGTGAAATGGAAGGATTAAACATGAGAGAGCACAGATTTAAAGTAGTTTTCAAAAGAAGCAAATAAGATGCGAGAAAGCCTTTTGCACACGCTAAACAGTTGGTGTCTGGAATGCACTGACCAGAAGTGCAGTAGAAGCAGGTTCAATTGAGGCAAAGGAGAATGTGTCAGATGATTACATGAATAGAAACACTGAATGTTTACAGGGCAAAGGCAGGCAAATGACACTAATTCATAATGCTCATTTGGAGAACCAGTGCAAACATGATGAGGCAAGTGGCCTCCTTTTGTAATTGTGATTGCCTGCCTGAAGGTATAGAATGTCCAGTAGACTTACATGATGTAAGAACTTTGATCTCACATGGTTTCTCAAGATGGGTGAAGTGTCTTGACGTGTCTCCAATTGCTGTAGTTCAGACTCAGAAGGGGCAACTGGAGTCACTGTAGAGCATGAAAGTTTCCTGAATCATGCATTTCACAGGTTGGTTACCCACAGGCGGCGAGGTCAGCATAGGTGGCTGGCCACCTGGAAGAGTAGAAAAGTGTTGGTAGTAGTCTTTGGGCAGTGTTGCCACTCAAACAGATACTCAATGTTAGTGATTGCTGGGGTGGTGATACTCTGATGAAATGCATGTCAGACCCTGGTAACAATGGAAGGGGATTCTACTGGAAGAAAAAGCAAATCAAAATATAATTACAGGGGATCCTATTGTTAAGGGGACAAACAAGCATCTCTGTAACCATCATTGGCACCAGGGAAGCAACAGAACTCTCAATGTAAAGGAGAGATTTGAATTAACTCAGAACCTGTACAGACCATGCTTAACTTATCTCATTTCATTTTTTGATGAAGTAATAGGGAAAGTTGTTGAAGGGAATGTAAAGGATGTTGCTCATATTAATTCTAAAAGGTTTGATACAGTACTCCATAAATTGTTGGTTACCAAAAATTAAGGCTGATGCAGTAGGAAGGTTGTTGTGCAATTGAATAAAATATTGATTTCAGCAAAGGAAGCAGCAAGTTGTGGTAGATGGATTTTATTTGGAATGGAGAAAGGCAAATGGTGCTGTTTCCAAATGGTAAAAGCTAACCACTTGCTTTTTTGCTGTATACAAGTGATTGAGAAATTTGACTCTGTATTCTAAATTTCCATGTTAACAAACATGGAAGAGTGTCAAACAGTGATCGTAATATAATTGCCTGCGAAAGGATACTGGCTGGCAGAGTTGGTGAAACGTGGAACTTAGTATGGACAAGTGCAATGATGCCATTTGGAAGAAAAGATGGGAAGAGGCAATGCAGATTGGCTCAATTCTTTTCTAAGCAAAGTGTGCAGTAATGGAAGAATTTGGGGTTACATGTGCATCATCAGACTCTGTGCAGCTCCTATACCATAAATGACATTATTATATTAAGAATTTATTTCAGTTTATCTCATAGTCACAATGAAATGTTGAGCTGAAAACAGTTTATTGTAATGTATGGATCACTCTTTCAAATGTATCTTTGTTTATTTCCTGCAGGATATAATGGATGCCTCTACAACGCAGTCTGTGAAAAATATGCAAACAGAATCTGAGCAAAGATGGGGAAAAAGAACAAGACGAACAGTCTTTCATGTGAAATTGCAGACCATACCTACCCCTTTTCTCTTATAAAAATGTGTGACATGTAGAATAGGTTTACTAGGTACAGATGCACTCGCTCATTCTCTTTCTATACATTACACTAAATTTACTGGATTTCATTTTTATAGTACACTAACCAAATTATGTGGGATATAGTAATCAGACTGAGATACATAATAGTCTGATAAAATGGAGTTTTTTTTAATGTAAAGTGCCTGTTTACTGCAACAACAAAGATTCCAATTGTTTTGGACCTTCGTGCTAACTTAAAATGTCTACTTCTGCCAAACAGATTTAAAATGTGTAAGTATTGTATCAATATTACAGTATTGTAGACATTTCGAGATCTGCTTGGCAATCTATGGGTGCAGTTCCTGTGGGCATTCACCCCAAGCATTAAGGAGCAATACCAAATTAGTGAAATTGTGTAACTGTGAAACCAATAAGTGCAAACTTGCTGAAATGCAGACAGTTACTTACTTCAGATCAATGACTGGGTGACCACTTCAATCTGTCTCGAAAGTTAAAGTGGTTATGCCACAACAGTATGAAGGGCATATTTTATGTATGTTATCTCCCTTATTAAATTATTGTAACCCAAAGCAAAGAGTTGGATGCCTATGATCCTGACTTGGGAATCATTGATATTTTTAGCAAATTTCTGTTTTTGTCAGTTTTTCTGCTGTTTGTGCACAATTAAGAAAATTTTAACTGTTGGGCCAATAACTGGACTGGGATTCATTCAGACTAAATAGGAAGCTTAGCAGTTCCTCAATCAGTGCAGCAAGGTTCTTAAGCTGTTCTTAAAAGAAGTTCTTTTTTTTAAAAAACAAACCTGATCAGCACTGTGTTCAGTACGTTTGTGGCTGGTTCCTAATTGTAGTGAATTTCATCAGCCCTTAGCCCAAATAGGTATAGAGTACATTTTAAACACCCATTCTCACTAAAAGGCACACAGGGCTGAGATCAATTAAGAGTATTAATGGGCAATGAAGGGGAGTGACCTGTGTGGCTTTATTTTCCCGTGTGCCTTACCTGATCTGGGAGTGTTTGTTTTCTGTTTACAGTGCAGCCAATCCTTACATTGCCAGGCAGCATTATCCATGTAAACACATTATCCATTTCAGGCCTATATAACATTGTTTTGGTAATATGATTTGATGTCCACTGTACAACAACTGGAAACCTTTAAAAGCAAAATTATTGGAAACACTAGCCTTTGTGCAGAAGCTTTTCGGTAGCATTTCAAAAGAAAAAAATTTGAGTCTTGAGTTTCATTTTTTGGCCAGAGGGAACCACAATGCTATTTTTAAAACTAACGGATGAATGATATTTCAGGTTTGTTAAATTTCCTGAACTCCTCTTCACAACCAGAAAACAAAATCAAGATTTAAAATCGTGTTTGGTCTGTAACACTGCTTAATTGGAAATTTGATTTAAAATTTGGAGCTTGTATCTTTTAACAAGCCATTATAATAGAAAGTAGTTTGAGGAAAATTTTGCAGATAAATCAATTTAAATATTAATAACTGCATCAAGACCAAAGCAGCTGCATGAAGTTGGATTATGTGTCCTAAAATGTGAGATAGTAATGAGTAACTCCCAGAGTTAAACAATGTGCAATGATGAGCATAAGATGTACCAATAAGAACATACTTTTTTAATATCCTAGGGCGTATTCTTCTGTCATACATGGCTCTGCACCCTTTACTGTACATTGAAGGCCAAATTGTACTTCCCATATTTAAAATTCTTAGCTTTCCATTTTAAGAAGGAAAATCTTATAAGTAATTCATGCTTGTTTACAGCCTGTTCTGTTTTAGTTTTTTGTCAGTATTACCAACCCATGTCAGCACATCTCAATATGCTGATGTTTCTTGGGAACACCAAGACCCAGTTGTAGAAAGCTTCAGAAATTGGGAAGATTACATCTCATGCAGATTTGTGTACCACGTTTACAGCATTGAACTCATTCACCCCTAAATACATCGAGCCCTCAGACCCGTTCTGCCAGAAAATTAGATCATTATTGATGTAGCATATTCTGGAGGCTTTGAGTATTGGCAAATTGAACCTGACATTCTGCATCTATTGATAACGGCTATTAACTGAAAAGGACTTAAATCCGATTTTGCTTTGCTGATATGTGGTTGAATGATGGTCACATCTTGACCTAGGTCTTGCAAGCATTTTTCCTTTATTCTCATTTATGTCTCCGCATGATATTAAACTTTAAAGTCAGCCTCAAAAGAGTTTGATTTACTGGAAGTTCGAGCTGTGTAATTGCTGACTTGGAGTTTGAATTTATTTATTTTCAGTGCTCTTATACTTGTAGATGTGGCATCCCCCAAGGTATGTGTGGATAACAATTTGTTCTTCAGTCTCCTTGCTGCTATAGCCTGCACCTCTTCCATAATGTTCAGGAACTCCATGGCCGGTCCAAATGAAGCTCATCACTGTGGCTTCCTGTTAACAGACTGGGGCATTCTTTCCACTTCTTTTTCTACTCTCCTCTGAAAGCTTAGTTGTCATAGGTTGACATTCTCAATAAGCTGAAAAGAACAACCTACTAAGTTGTGCATTACAGACCAAGAGCAATGTGGCAATCTCAAAATGCGTGGTCAGTGTCAACATCATTATTTGGCTGACTAAACAAGCTGCAAGCTGAATAGGTCAGAAATTCCAATGTAGATTTGTTTCTCTAGTGTTATTTATTGCATGGCAGCCATGAATTATCAGATTTATGCAGCTCTCACAGAATTAATATGCTGAAGTTCTGGAAAAAAAGACTCTACCTCCTACAGTCAGATTCAAGAACTGTATGTTCCACAAAATGCTGCAAATAGTTGTGCTGATTTTGTTTTGTGACGTAAATCCCTCTGCCAGAACGCTAGTAAATCAGACATTATCTTTTTAAACTCCATTGGTTTAATTGCAAGTTAATCTGAACTTTTCACTTTATAAACACATTGGTATACATACAGTTGCGAGAATGATTTTGTTTAATGTTGACATGCTTTTCCAGTTTTGTTCAGTGGTCCAAATCATTCTGTTGAAGTTGATGTCATGTTCTGATGTAGTTAAAGTATTAGCATTCGTGTAACGGCAGGGGTTTTGGTTTGCATTTAACAAAGCATTTGCTACAGTTTCAGACTGATAGCCATTTATTACAGTTGTATTAAGACTCTGAGACACAGCATCTTTTTTGCATTTCAGTTTTCGGGAGTAGGAACTTTTATTTTCACTACTGAATGCTGTTTGTAGATGGAAATAATGTTTTCTGTCCATATCATCATATTTCCTGCCAAGTCTATTGCTTTGTATTTGGAACTTCAGTTAACAAATGTCATGTATTAATAATGTATGGGTAATCAGTATAATTGAAAAGATGTACATTTTACCCTGTTTTGATATTGTATGTGTATTCATTGTTCAATTCTCCCAGAGTTGTGATTCTCTTAGTTAAGTTCCTAGTCATCTCCAAACTAAGATTTCAATGTGTTGATAAACTGTTAATGTTTGTACTAGACAAATTTGATTCCATTATTTTGACATATTCTTAATGTGTTAAGTTTTTAGAATGAGATCTGCTGATCTAAACTCCTCCACTGCTTCCCCACACCCCTTCACTACCCTAAAATTCTCGTCCTCAAGAAAAGATGCTGTCTGTCTTGAGCTTCTACATAGTGGAATGAAATGTTTTTTCATTCTTGGCATGTGCAGAAGATTCAGTTTATCGTGGAAGATGCTCTGGGGCAATGCATTTGGTGATGCACTAAATGAGCATGCTCAATGTATTGAGATTCAGGTAAAAAATAGTGTAACAAATTGAATGATAAAAACAGACTGTAACAATTTCTGTAGTTTTGCAGAAAGGCATTGCTTATGTGGGAACACTCAAATTGCACAAATAGATTTTTATTAATAACCCTATGAGGAATTGAGATTTGTATGATGTAATTTTGGAAGTATGTATTGTTTCTTTGAGCAAACAGACTCTTCACTTTTGTTTTTATATGTACAGTAGTTAGTGTCATTTTCATATTCTAGAGTATTGTGTACCTGTTTTGATATTAGAGTGCAGGTTAATAAGTTTTGTAAAACTTTTGGTTTGTAAAACCATGAACTAATCTTGCACTGATTATCTCTCTTCCTGTCATTCCCGTATTCACAATCTACAACAGCAATGAGTATATAGTCACTTAAGCTGGGTAAAATTATTTGATTTCATTTTAGTTTTAACTATCATGCTGTAAAAGATCCAGCAAATCACAGAATTGGTCTTCATTCTCACCACTTTCTCTCTGCCCTTCCATATACGCATATGCGCACGCAATGTGCCAAAAAAAAGGGCAGTAATTGTGACTGAGACTTTCTAATGAGGTGGGCCAAATTGGAACATTTCCCAGTTTTGTTTCACATATCCCAGATTCAAGCATTTGGCATTGTTGAAAGTGATGAAAAGAAATATTTGAGTGTTCCCTGAACTGTATATACTGCATTTTCTCCCTTTTTGGTAACTACAGAGTATGTCTTGTTAATTCAAGTGCTGGTTTGCTTTCATGATTGTGAAAATGGCTGGCTGAAAGTATATTTTTGCATGATGTAACTGCTTTTTCCCCACGAAAATGTTGACGCTTTTGTAAATAATATTGTCTTTTAAACTGGGAAACTTTCTGTAAATGAAAGGAATTTCTCTTGAGCTCTGGGACAAAAGGACTAGAAAATATACAAAGCACTGGTGACCTTTGATTTCTACGGTCGTTTCTCCTGCATGCAGGAACATTCACCATGAGCCATTTTGTGTATTCAATGCAGTGAGACAATAAAAGAGAACCTATTCTGTAGATGACTATTGTTTTGGGCTTTTTCACTATATGTTGATTTATTTTGGTTATGGCATAAAGAAGCCAGATTCTAAAAGGCCTCTGAAATTCATATGTCCTGACAGCTGCTTCTCTTCCAATTTGTTTCAAACTCCTGCATCATTCTATTTATTCAACTCCATTTACAAACAGCTTGTTTCTCCTTCGAGGACTGCAATCTTTGACGAGCTGAAAAAGTCATCTTGGGTGCAGGGAGATGAGTGAATCAAAACTTGAATTTTTGATACAGTATTTTTGCTTTGAGTCAGAAATTATTGGCCCCAAGTATTGTGCCAGGATTTGGTAAAAGTGAAAGCTGATGCACTTTGTAGTACAAAGAATGTTGGAGATGCTGTCTTTCACAGATTTTAAAGTAAGATCTTGTCTTCCTTCTCAACCGGGCATTAAGAATCCTGACACTGTTTCAAAGAGCTGACGAGTAGTTATCCTCAGTACCCTGGTCGATTTATTTAATGTTTTTTTTGGTTAGAGGAATATCTGATTATGGTCATAGTCGTATCCCATAACTGCATTGTTCCCTACATGAACAGCAGTGACTATACTTCAGACTACATTTCAAAGTACTGCATTGTTTGTAAAATATTTTGGGATATCCTATGGTTGTGAAAAATGCTAAATGAATATAAGTTCCTTACAGCATGTTTTCTGGAAGCATTATAATCATCTTTTGCAAAGCAAATAAAATAATTGTGTTTTGATTTCAAAACTAACTTGAGTTAAACTTCCCCTTCCAAAATTAACACCATTTGTGTCTATTGAAATTATTGTGGGGAGTAGTGTTACACAGAATTACAGGAATGTTATGGAGTGGAAGGAGGGCATTTAGTGCATTGTGCCTGGATTGGTTCTGAACATCATGATTTATTTCCATTTCCCTACACCCCTGCACACTCTTCTTATTTAAATAGTCTGCTCACGTCTTTTTGACTGCTGAGGTTGAACTAGACTCCTCCATACTTGCAGGCCTGAAAGATTTGTGTGAAAGTTTTATTTCACACTCACATTGACTTCTTTTGCAAGTCACTTTAAATCTGTGCCCTCTAATTCTTTTATGTAAGGGAATAGTTTATCACTATCTCCTTTATTCACCCCACTAAATTTTGAAAGCTATTAGATTTCCTCTTAGACCTCCTTTTAGACTTTTATCCAAGAAAAACAATTCCAACCCTTCCAATCTGTCTTCATGGCTGAACTTTTTCATCCCTGCAACAAAACTTGTACACCTCTTCTGCACTATGGTCAATGCATTAATATTTTTCCTGCGGTGTTACACTAAGAACTGTACATCATACTTCAGCTGATGTCCAACATATCTTTTACATGTTATGCATAACCATCCTGCTCCTTTGCATTGTACCCCTATTAATAAAGCCGAGGATGTTGTATGCTTTGTGAACTACCTGACGACCACCTGACATCTTTGTGGACGGCATGGTGGCACAGTGGTTAGCACTGCTGCCTCACAGCGCCAGAGACCCGGGTTCAATTCCCGCCTCAGGCGACTGACTGTGTGGAGTTTGCACGTTCTCCCCGTGTCTGCGTGGGTTTCCTCCGGGTGCTCCAGTTTCCTCCCACAGTCCAAAGATGTGCAGGTTAGGTGAATTGGCCATGCTAAATTGCCCGTAATGTTAGGTAAGGGGTAAATGTAGGGGTATGGGTGGGTTGCGCTTCGGCGGGGCAGTGTGGACTTGTTGGGCCGAAGGGCCTGTTTCCACACTGTAAGTAATCTAATCTAATCTAATCTAATCTTCAATGATCTATGTGCACAAACATCCAGGACCACCTGAATCCTTTTTTAGAATTGTCCCCTTATTTTATATTGTTTGTCCATATCCTTCATGCCAACATGCATCACTTCACCCTTCTCTGCACTGAACTTCAACTGCCATCTATCTACCCCTCCTCCAACTTGTCCGTGATCTTTTGAAGTTCTGCATTGACCTCCGAGTCTGCATGTTTCTAAGTCTCACGTTGTCTGCATGGTCTGCTGTATACCACTATGTAGATCATGAATACATCAGGAAAAGCAAGAGTTCCAATATTAACAACTGGGGAACTGCCCTATAAGTAGTCTTCCAACCCACTCAACCATTGTTTTAAGATCCATTCTGCTGTTGTCCCTTTTATTCCATGAGGTTTACTCTCAGCCTGTTGTGTGGTTCAGTATCAAATGCCATAGAATCTGACAATCCCTACAGTGCAGGAAGAGGCCATTTGGCTAATTGAGTTTACACTGACCCTCCAAAGTGCATCTCTATCCCCTGCATGTACCATGGATAATCCACCTAGTCTGCATATTCCTGGGCACTATAAGGCAATTTTAGCATAGCCAATCCACCAATCCATGACCATCTGAAAGTATCTTTGAGTGCATTCTTATCCAGTCCTGATGCCTTGTCAGCATCAGGTCCTATCAGACTTATCCAACGTTTGTGTGAAGCTTTGTAGCTCAGGTGCAGGTTGCAGTTGTTGTGGGTATGTTCACTGAGCTAGGAAGTTGGTTTGCAGACGTTTTGTCCCCCTTTCTAGATGACATTCTCAGTACTGTGCAGCCTCCTATGAAGCGTTTCTATACTATCAGTTGGAAGTTATTTGGTTTCATTCCTGCTGGCTTGCTTGTTGCAGTGATCGATATGAAGTGGCAGATGGCACAGGACAGGGTGACACTAGGCACATGGACACACAAGATGGCTGCTGAGCCATCAGTTGGCTTCTTGACACAAAAGATGGCTGCAGGATCAAAATATGGAGAGAATCAGCAGCGCAAATACTGACACTGCCTGGGGCCACCAGAATGCACTCACAACAGAGTTGATTAGTTTAAGGCAGGTGAGAATACACATGAGTAATAAACACTGCCCCCTGAAGTGTCTGGGTCCAGCCAACACTTTTGATAGAAATGCTGACAGCTTGATACAGACTTAATACAAAGTGCTAATAGCCAGAGCTGCAGTAATCATCCTCCTCAGTGCAAGCGGGCATCAGAGCCGCTCCGCATTTGCCACGGGACTATGCCTACATCAGTAAAACTATAGGAAGTCAATTTGTGTTTTAAACGGAACGGCAGCCGCAGCTTAAACCCACAGAACTCAGCAGCTGCCGGTCCGTCCACGTGACTAGGAGATGGGAGCCAGAGGACAGATCAAATCCACACTAGGCCAGACACTAACCATGACTCATAGACCGAAACTCCGGAGCTAATTAATATGGGAACCCATCTCCTAATCAAACCAAGAGACTGACTGAAACACACCCATATTCATCAATACAGAACCATCCTGACACAAAGGACAGGCATCCACCAGACAGGAACAGACTAATACACACCAGCACCCCAAGGGAACAAAGGGGGGTGCTAGCCCCCAGCCCTCACAGAGAAAGACAAGCAGATAGTACCCGGACCTGTTTACATAATCCAATTAGCACCCTATTGTGTGTCCACTGCAACTCTCCTGGGACGGCAGGAAACCCACCATTTACACCTACTCCAGCGATGATGGGGAACTATCATTCCATTCATACTCAAAATCCTCACATCCTGACAACGAAAGGTATATAATGTGTAGCAACGCGCGGGAACAGCAGAACAGCCGAGATTCGGACCTCGGTTGGTCTCCGCCGGTGTTACTGTATCAATAAACGTTACCGATTGTTGAACCACACTCTGGGCTCGGACTGATATCATTTCATCCGCGCTAACATCAGGGAGAGCGATTAGCGTCCATTACTACAGCAATGGACTTACACGCAAGCATTGAAACTAACAACAACCGCGATGGAACTGACAATGACTGCATCGAAACTCAATAATTCTGCAATAATTGCCATAAACAAATCATGTTACAAAGACAATACTCTCATCACTGACCTATTGTAATACAGGATGTATAAAAGTATCTTGACATGTGCTCCGGGTTGAGAGAAGAATCACAGCTGACCAATATGCTGTTGGTGTCTTTTTGTCCCCGGAGCTCTGGTATTTCCTTGTACAATAAACTATTATTGAACTCTGACTCCAAGGCTGGTGATTTGCCCCACAACAATTGGTGCTGCGAGCAGGGTTCTTATTACTGGTGCCCTGGTCGAAGGCCACGATTTGGGGGGGGGAGCCATTTGTACTGCAAATTGGAAGAATCAGACCAGTCGAAGGACACAGTTTAAAAGGCATACTGATTATAATGTCTGACTTGCTACAGTACTGAGTTAAAAATCTTTAAGTGCATGTCTGTGGAGAATAAGTGTTAACTGTATTAATTGGTTAGGCCACTGTTGGAATATTGCATGCAATTCTGGTCTCCTTCCTATTGGAAAGATGTTGTGAAACTTGAAAGGGTTCAGAAAAGATTTACAAGGATGTTGCCAGGGTTAGAGGATCTGAGCTACAGGGAGAGGCTGAACAGGCTGGGGCTGTTTTCCCTGGTGCGTCGGAGGCTGAGGGGTGACCTTATAGAGGTCTACAAAATTATGAGGGGCATGGATAGGATAAATAGGCAAAGTCCCTGGGGTTGGGAAATCCAGAACTAGAGGGCATAGTTATAGGGTGAGAGGGGAAAGATATAAAAGAGACCGAAGGGGCAACTTTTTCACGCAGAGGTGGTACGTGTATGGAATGAGCTGCCAGAGGATGTGGTGGAGGCTGGTACAATTGCAACAGTTAAGAGGCATTTGGATGGGTATATTAATAGGAAGGGTTTGGAGGGATATGGGCCGGGTGCTGGCAGGTGGGACTAGATTGGGTTGGGATATCTGGTCGGCATGGACAGGTTGGACCGAAGGGTCTGTTTCCATGCTGTACATCTCTATGACTCTATAACTCTATAACTGTTATAAGAACCTGCTGCTCGTGCTGAAACAGCCAGAGGACAAGGTAGTGCCTGTCTCAAAAGCCCTGCCCTAAACCGGTTGTTAAGAGGGGTAGCCCCCCATGCGAAGGTTGGGATTTGAAGTGGGACTTGAGGCGCCGAGGGCACTAGAAGTTGTGAAGCGCAAGTGGCAAAGTCAGGTAACATTGGACTCTGTCAGGGCGAACAACGCAGAGTCCAGTTAGACGTGCAGTTAAAAGTGGGGTGCTGTTTGTAATTTTCAATGTGATGAGGAAAAGGAGCTGATCACTCTGACCAAGAGCCAAACCTCAGTGGAGTGCACGTTACCGAGGTGGGGAGCATGGACACTGAGAGTAACCGTGATACCCCGTCAGTCTGTAGTAGAATGACAGAGCTTGAATAGTGGCGGTGGTCGGGAGGCTAAAGAGTACCACCGGTAGAAAGTATACCAGGCTAGGGGAGGTTTCTGGGTCTATCGGAAGGTGTTGGGTCAGTGGAGGTGGTCGGGAGGGTAGAGAAATCCCACTGGTAGAGAGCACACCCTACTGAGCCAGCATTCCCAGCCAACCAGTAGGTACTGACTAGTGATGGTGGCCAGAAGGGTAGAGAGCTCACCTTGCTAGGAGGCTGCTACAGCCGTACAGACGGTGCTGGGACAGTATTGTTGGCCGGGGGTAGAGAAGTCCCCACTGGTTAGGAACACTTTACTGTTGGTGTTATCTGGGGGTACACAATCTGCTAAATGGCAGATCAAAGTTTTAAAGGCAACACTGCAGGTGGATAGACTTGCAGAAATGGAATAAAACTAAAAAGATAGGGCTAATGTTAATATACCAATTAGCCAGCCTAATTGAACAAGCGAGTGCCTCCATGTATAGGTTGAGAAAGGACCAGGAACAAGTTAAAGAGCTGGAGAGCAAAATAAAGGATCTAGAATTCACTTTAGAAAAAATACAGAGGAGAGGGAGATTGACCCTCTCTCCTCCTCCGAAACCGTCCAGCTAGGGCCAACTGCTCTCTTTGTTGGAAGAACCATGCAAGAGTATAACTTAGCGCAAGAATATAAAGTTCTAATTGATTGTGCAAAAGGGCAATTGATATGGCCCAGACAGGACGGCTAGAAGACTGAGATTGGGAAACTTACAGCCACCAGTAGGAACTGGAATCTTGAAAAGAGAGGATTCGGAGCCATTTGCACTTATGTCCCCGGAGCAAGAGCAGGGACAAAGTTAGATGCAGGTCTAGGTAACATAGACCTGATAAGGGTTCTCGGACTGGAGCATAAAGAGGGGCAGAGTCACAACCCAAAGCAAATTGTGAACCATTCATCCCTGGGGAGAGGCAGCAGGTTATGGCTTCCCTGGGCAAATTACCGCCCCGGAGTGCAAGCACCAGGTTCTGGGAAGAGCTGGATAGTGTATGGGTCGGGCACCAACTACACCTGAGGGACATATACCATCTTGTCCGGGCAGCTTGCCCAGCGGACAAGTGGAGGCAGGTAGCTGGCGGACCTGATGCCACAGCAGCCCGAGATTTTAGGGGAGGACGGTGGACACGTGCCATCATCCTCACAGCTGAGATAGATGCTCAGCCTGCCCCCTTCACCGATCTTAAAGGGGGAATCCAGAGGGTGCTAGGAAATGCTCCCACAAACTGGAGCAGGATCACGGACACTAAGGAACTTAAAGGGGAAGAAGCCTCTGAGTATGGGGAACAATTATTTAGGGTCTATCGGGAATGGTCAGGGCAAGCAAACCCAGATCAGGGGGGATCAGGCATTCAACCAAGCTTTTAAAGATGGGCACTCTAGCACCCACCAAGCCATCCTGAAAATGGGAGTAATAATGTCCTGAAGAAGGGCTCATGCCTGAAACGTCGATTCTCCTGCTCCTTGGGTGCTGCCTGACCTGCTGCGCTTTTCCAGCAACACTTTTTCAGCTCTGATCTCCAGCATCTGCAGTCCTCACTTTCTCCTCCAGGATGATGACCTAGTCGAGTGGACTAGCGAGGTGCAGGATGCAGAAGCTTCTGCAGTAAAGACAAGACCTGACAGAGCAGCCTATCGGAATGGAGGCGAGGAGAGAATGAAACCATCGTGCCATAAGTGTGGCTGGCAGGGACACTTTGCCAGAGATTGTAGGGTCCCACGAGCAGGGGATACACCAGGGAACAATGTAAAATACTGCAGCCACCGCAAAAGAACAGGACACACACAAGCAGTGTGCTGGGAAAAGCATGGGGCACCCCCAAACACCCCAGAACACTGCGGAACCGCGGGAGTCCCAAGGTCAGCAGAGCTGACAACCGGCTGACCCCATCCGTGAGGGTAAGGGAGAGGGGCGAATTTACACACCCGCAGTAATAGAAGGGAGGAAATGTGAAATGCTAGTAGACACAGGACAGGCTATATCTATCATAAACATACCCTTACCCCACACAAATAAAATGATTCACTTAACTGGACTAGGAGGGGATAAAACACCAGCTTACCTAAGCGAAACTACCCTCGTAGAAATAAACAATATATATATATCCCCATGAGATTCTATGTATGCCAAAATAATGAGGGTACCATAATGGGCAACAATCTCATGAAAGAATGTAATGTTCTAATCAATTGTGCAAAAGGGAAATTGATTTGGCCCAGACAGGACTTCAGAATTCACCTTGAAACTATTAAAGTGGCTACAGCCACCAGCAGGGACTGGAACCTTGAAAAGGGGGGATTTGGAGCCATCTGCGCCTCCATTCCCAGATCCTGGGCAGAAACAAAGTTAGGTACAGGTCTAGTTAACATAGACCTGATAAGGGTTCCCCGACCGGAACATAAGCCCCACCGGCTATACCCAATAAAACCTGAAGCAGAAAAAGCAGTTGTGGAGATAGTGAAAGGACTAGTGAGACAGGGAATCCTGAAAGAAACCATAAGTACAACTAATTCACCAACGTGGCCACTAATAAAGCCTGATTGGAGCTATAGGCTCACCATTGATTATACAGGACTAAGTAAGGTCACCCCCAAATTGCACCCCATTGTAGCAGACCCCTCCACCATATTAAACGGCTTGTCCCCTGAGCACATGGTTTTTACTGTTTTAGACATAGGCAGTGGTCTCTGGTCTGTCCCGTAACACCCTGAGTCCCAGAATAAATTCATTTTTACAGTAAGGAACAGGCAGTACACGTGGACTCGCCTGCCACAAGGGTTCCACATCAGCCCCACTATTTTTCACAGGGTGATGAGTGACATTCTGAAGAGAGTAGATTTACCAGAGGGTAGCACTGCCCTCCAATATGTAGATGATATCCTAACTGCCTCAGAGTCAGAGTCAGGACACCAGGAAGCCTTAGGGCTAGTATTACAGGAATTGGCAACCGTAGGGTTAAAAGTCAGCCCCACAAAAGCACAGATTGGCAAAACGCAAGTCTTACGCCCCAGACACCTCATATCCCAGAGACTCAAAGAAATGCCCAACGACCGCAAGAAGGGAATCCAACCGATGCCACGACCTGTCACTGTCAGGGGGGATCAGAAAGGTCACAGGGCTATTCAACTACAGTCGGAGCTTTATACCCGAGTTCGCAAAATTGGCTGAACAGATCCAGAAATTAATTAGCGGAGGCAAGCCTGCCTTGGAACCTGTAACCTGGGGGCCAGAACAGGAGGAGGCATACAGTCAGCTTAAAATTCAACTCACATCAATCTCCAGGATCCCAGCTAGGATTTTCACATCCACTGTAATAATGAGGCAGGGTTTTACTCCCCAGTGGTCACCCAAGACCATGGTAGCAGGAGAAGGCCTGTAGGGTACTACTCAACTACAGAAGGGCCAGTAGGCACTGGGTTGCCCTGGTGCATAGCAGCCTTAGACTGCGCTGCTTGGGCCGTTAGGGTTAGCAAGCCCATAGTAATGACAGGGAATATCATCCTCCACACTAAACACACCCTGGACATGCTAAACACAGGGAAACTGAGGGGCGTCTCCAATATGAGAAGGGCAAAGTGGGAAGCAGTTCCTTTACCTCCAAATCAGTCCGTGGTAATAGGGATACGGGAGAAACCCCAGCTGAGGGAAATCTAGACCCAGGGGATCCCCACAACTGTGGGATAATAGATGGGGATGAAGATAGGGGCCGAGTAAAAGATACCCCCTTAGCACAGCCGAGGAGACCCTGTTCGTGGACAGGTCACGAAAATACGTAGCAGGGTCGACCCGAACAGGATGGGCTGTGATAAATGATAAGTTACAAACAGTTATTTCTGGAAGGATTGATGGAAGTCAGTCCGCACAGGTAGCAGAACTGGTAACTCTCACCTAAAGCACTGGAACTAGCAAAAGGAAAACCCATGAATATATATACAGGCAGTCAGTATGCCTTCGGTGTAGTCCATGACTACATGATGGCACAGGGTAAAAAAGGGTTCACCACTGCAGACACCAATTAGGAACTCAGGCACTATTGCGTGCCAGTGAACAGCCAAAAGAGGCTGCAGTAATAAAAATAAAAGCTCATCAAAAGGAGCCAGCAAAAGAGAGCCCAAATTGGCTAAAATCAAAGGAAACCAGGCAGCAGACCGAGCAGCTCAGAAAGCCCTACAGCAACAAGCCATTAACAAGACTGCAATAGCCACTATTGAATTAGCAAAAGATGCTATCCAAATTCAGCAGCTACAGGAGGACACTCCGCAGGAAGAGAGAGAGCAATGGACATTCAAAGGGGAGGATGGTGTCTCGGGGCTAGCAGACATGGTGGTAGCACCAGCGTGTATACTGAACACATTGCTTGAACTGCACCAGGGGCTCTCCCATACAGGTAGAGAGGCCATGATAGCAAGCCTAGGGAGAGAGTGGTGGTGGAAGGGAATGGAAAGGGATGTGGCCAAGTACTGCCTCAGATGCATGGTTTGTGCACAACATAATCCAGGGAGACGCATAAAGGTTTGGATGGGACACCAGCTCAGACCTAGGGGACTCTGGGAACACCTTCAGTTAGGTTTTACAGGGCATTACCACCTTCCCGTGGGAAAACATACTGCCTGGTCATCATAGACCAATTCACCCAGTGGGTAGAGGCATTCCCAACCAAAAGCTGCACTGCGACCACTGTAACCGGAATATTAGTGGAAGTGGTAATCCCAAGGTGGGGGGTCCCCCTCCAGATCGACTCTGACCAAGGGACGCATTTTACAGGCAAGGTCATGAAGACTGTCTGCCAATTACTCATCATTAAACAAAAATTTCACATTCCCTATCACCCCCAGAGCTCAGGGATGGTAGAGAGAATGAATAGAACGCTCAAAAATACTTGAGCTTAGGCAACGCAAACCTCAGGCAGAACATGGGCTGAAGTGCTGCCAGCCAGACTAATGAAATTAAGAGCCACCACAAATCAGGCAACTGGGCTAACACCTGGGCGAATATGAATTAATGACCGGGCGAGCAACTCAATTGCCAGAGACAATAATCACAGGTGGCACCGATGTGGGTCCACTAAAAGACAAAATTCGGCGGGATGTGATAGAATTACGTGCTCAATTGAAAGGGATGAAGAAATGTGTAATTGATAAAGAGGACAAAAAGGACAAGGCAGGGGAACTCAAAGTCTTCCCTGAGGTCCCAGCAGCAGGAAGCCGTGTCCTGGTGCGAGCACTGCCCGACAAACCAGGCTTTGCCCCAAAATGGAATGGGCCATATGACATGGTTATAAGTGGGGACACCTGTGCCTGCCTGGATATTAAAGGGAAAGGCACATGGAAGCACGGGCCCCAACTAAAACCATTTAAAGACTCCTGTGACCAAACTAATGTCATTGACCATTCCCCAGGTGCAGACAGGAAAGGCAGAGAAGATGGGCATCCCGGGGGGAATACCGTAAACACAACAGCACAAACCACACAGAAGCACAACTGCATCTCCTGACGAACACAAAAACTTTGACAGATAACTTTATTTTAACTGCAAAATGTATATACCTGGATGAATTTCACTGTGGTTAAGTGTCGGGACTGTTGGGAGCACGTCAGGATTTAAGGATAACCTCTTCTATAAAACCCACATAAGCTTGCATGGGAACCGAACTGTCTGCTATCCACTGGCACGATCAGTAGAATCCCGATTTGTGACCACTCCGGTGTGGACCCCTCACGACCTGGATACAGTAGACACCTTGGGAGCACCATGTAAGGGGCAGGTAGGGAAATACAAACAGGAACTCCAGGGTAGGTGTGTGCAGCTGGCCTGGCCCCCCAGCCTAGGGAAGGGAAGACCAAGGTAATTACCCACTCTGTTTCACAGGGCAGGGATGGGGATGTGTTTATGCCCTGGTTCCCAAAAGTGACTTATGTGACCAGACACAGTGCACTTATCAGCACTGTACAGTCACTAGGGGGCAGTTTACCTGCAGTGAGCAGGCGTGCTTGAATGTGACCGTGGGCAGATGATTCATATGTGGTCAGTGCAATGGCACCCATGTCAGCTCTGTCACATGGACATACCCGTTCGACACTTACCAGCTGGGGGAGGTACCCGGGGGATCAGGGGAAATGGGTGGACAGACAGACGAAAGGACAGGACCATGTACATTACCGAGCAGTGAAGGGATTTGTTTTTCTATTTAAGGGAACTTACACGACAGACACCCCAGACCTCCAATACCTGTTCACAATAGGGACAATTGCGCCCCTTACTGTACCATGCCCCGGGGGGACATATCCGGAGAAGGATAGTGACCCACTCCATCAGCCAGGAGTTCTGTGTTGATTGGCAGATCCCCACCACTTTGGGGTCATCATTGGGATATGGATTCCTGGGATCTCTGTCTTTGAGGGGGGGGGGGGGGGGGGGGAGCGCAGCAGGGGTCGTCAGTGCTAAAAACCGAAATTACCTTGTATGTGACCTGACTATCTTAGGCAATAATACCTTAAAAACTCTGGAAGCAATTAATACAGAGCTAGCTGAACTCAGACTCCACACACAGCAGACACATTATGCAGTGGATGATCAGTTAGCACAGCAAGGGGAAGTTTGTGCAATTGTTGGTGACAATTGTATCACCCATGGTATTGGTGCCTCTTATAACATTACAGACACCATCAAGGCTATCTGAGACCAGCTGGATAATTTACGACTGGGAGTCACAATTACACACAGCTGGCTAAATTGCAGACCCTACTTGGCACACGGGGTAGTTCTCCCCATTGCACTCATGCTGGTATTCTGTGTGGGCCTCTCCTCATTGCACTCATGCTGGTATTCTGTGTGGGCCTCTCCCCATTGCACTCATGCTGGTATTCTGTGTGGGCCTCTCCTCATTGCACTCATGCTGGTATTCTGTGTGGGCCTCTCCTCATTGCACGCATGCTGGTATTCTGTGTGGGCCTCTCCTCATTGCACTCATGCTGGTATTCTGTGTGGGCCTCTCCCCATTGCACTCATGCTGGTATTCTGTGTGGGCCTCTCCTCATTGCACTCATGCTGGTATTCTGTGTGGGCCTCTCCTCATTGCACTCATGCTGGTATTCTGTGTGGGCCTCTCCTCATTGCACTCATGCTGGTATTCTGTGTGGGCCTCTCCCCATTGCACTCATGCTGGTATTCTGTGTGGGCCTCTCCTCATTGCACTCATGCTGGTATTCTGTGTGGGCCTCTCCCCATTGCACTCATGCTGGTATTCTGTGTGGGCCTCTCCTCATTGCACTCATGCTGGTATTCTGTGTGGGCCTCTCCTCATTGCACTCATGCTGGTATTCTGTGTGGGCCTCTCCCCATTGCACTCATGCTGGTATTCTGTGTGGGCCTCTCCTCATTGCACTCATGCTGGTATTCTGTGTGGGCCTCTCCTCATTGCACTCATGCTGGTATTCTGTGTGGGCCTCTCCCCATTGCACTCATGCTGGTATTCTGTGTGGGCCTCTCCTCATTGCACTCATGCTGGTATTCTGTGTGGGCCTCTCCCCATTGCACTCATGCTGGTATTCTGTGTGGGCCTCTCCCCATTGCACTCATGCTGGTATTCTGTGTGGGCCTCTCCCCATTGCACTCATGCTGGTATTCTGTGTGGGCCTCTCCTCATTGCACTCATGCTGGTATTCTGTGTGGGCCTCTCCCCATTGCACTCATGCTGGTATTCTGTGTGGGCCTCTCCTCATTGCACTCATGCTGGTATTCTGTGTGGGCCTCTCCTCATTGCACTCATGCTGGTATTCTGTGTGGGCCTCTCCCCATTGCACTCATGCTGGTATTCTGTGTGGGCCTCTCCCCATTGCACTCATGCTGGTATTCTGTGTGGGCCTCTCCTCATTGCACTCATGCTGGTATTCTGTGTGGGCCTCTCCCCATTGCACTCATGCTGGTATTCTGTGTGGGCCTCTCCCCATTGCACTCATGCTGGTATTCTGTGTGGGCCTCTCCCCATTGCACTCATGCTGGTATTCTGTGTGGGCCTCTCCTCATTGCACTCATGCTGGTATTCTGTGTGGGCCTCTCCTCATTGCACTCATGCTGGTATTCTGTGTGGGCCTCTCCTCATTGCACTCATGCTGGTATTCTGTGTGGGCCTCTCCCCATTGCACTCATGCTGGTATTCTGTGTGGGCCTCTCCTCATTGCACTCATGCTGGTATTCTGTGTGGGCCTCTCCTCATTGCACTCATGCTGGTATTCTGTGTGGGCCTCTCCTCATTGCACTCATGCTGGTATTCTGTGTGGGCCTCTCCCCATTGCACTCATGCTGGTATTCTGTGTGGGCCTCTCCCCATTGCACTCATGCTGGTATTCTGTGTGGGCCTCTCCTCATTGCACTCATGCTGGTATTCTGTGTGGGCCTCTCCTCATTGCACTCATGCTGGTATTCTGTGTGGGCCTCTCCCCATTGCACTCATGCTGGTATTCTGTGTGGGCCTCTCCTCATTGCACTCATGCTGGTATTCTGTGTGGGCCTCTCCCCATTGCACTCATGCTGGTATTCTGTGTGGGCCTCTCCTCATTGCACTCATGCTGGTATTCTGTGTGGGCCTCTCCTCATTGCACTCATGCTGGTATTCTGTGTGGGCCTCTCCTCATTGCACTCATGCTGGTATTCTGTGTGGGCCTCTCCCCATTGCACTCATGCTGGTATTCTGTGTGGGCCTCTCCTCATTGCACTCATGCTGGTATTCTGTGTGGGCCTCTCCTCATTGCACTCATGCTGGTATTCTGTGTGGGCCTCTCCTCATTGCACTCATGCTGGTATTCTGTGTGGGCCTCTCCTCATTGCACTCATGCTGGTATTCTGTGTGGGCCTCTCCCCATTGCACTCATGCTGGTATTCTGTGTGGGCCTCTCCTCATTGCACTCATGCTGGTATTCTGTGTGGGCCTCTCCCCATTGCACTCATGCTGGTATTCTGTGTGGGCCTCTCCTCATTGCACTCATGCTGGTATTCTGTGTGGGCCTCTCCTCATTGCACTCATGCTGGTATTCTGTGTGGGCCTCTCCTCATTGCACTCATGCTGGTATTCTGTGTGGGCCTCTCCTCATTGCACTCATGCTGGTATTCTGTGTGGGCCTCTCCCCATTGCACTCATGCTGGTATTCTGTGTGGGCCTCTCCTCATTGCACTCATGCTGGTATTCTGTGTGGGCCTCTCCTCATTGCACTCATGCTGGTATTCTGTGTGGGCCTCTCCTCATTGCACTCATGCTGGTATTCTGTGTGGGCCTCGGGTGTTTAAAGCTCTGCTGTAAGGGGCTACTGATGAGAACTGAACCAGCAGCGAGTGTCAGCACGGAACAGCCTCCCAACGAAATTGGCACTCCATGACACCCCTCGGGAGGAGGAGCTCCTCGAGATGACCTACCTCTACATGTAAATGTGGGAGATCTCCAAAGTCACCTCCTTGATCACAACGGGAGATGGCACGGGGGCAGGGTGACACTAGGCACATGGACACACAAGATGGCTGCTGAGCCATCAGTTGGCCACTTGACACACAAGATGGCCGCAGGACCACAATATGGAGAGAGACAGCAGTGCAAACACAGATACTGCCTGGGGCCACCAGAATGCCAGCACAATGCATCCACAACCGAGTTGATTAGTTTAAGGCAGGTGCAGGAGAGAATACAAACGAGTAATGTACACTGCCCGCCAAAGTGTCTGGGTCCAGCCAACACCTCTTATAGAAATGATAACAGCTTGATACAGACTCATATCGAAATGGTAATAGCCAGGGCTGCAGTAATCGTCCTTCTCAGGGAGAGCGATTAGCGCCCATTACTACAGCAATGGATTTCTGTGTAGACATTGAAACTGATAAGGTCTACACTGGAACTGACACTGACTGTACCAAAACTATCAATGATTCTGCAATGATTGCCATAAACAAACCATGTCACAAAGACAATAATCTCATCACTGACCTATCGTATCACAAAATGTATAAAAATAGCTTGGCATGTGCTGCGGGCTCAACAGTAGCCCCTTATAGCAGAGCTTTAAACACCCGAGGCCCACCGTGGGGCGGCACAGTGGTTAGCACTGCTGCCTCATAGCGCCAGAGACCCGGGTTCAATTCCCGCCTCAGGCGACTGACTGTGTGGAGTTTGCACATTCTCCCCGTGTCTGCATGGGTTTCCTCCGGGTGCTCCGGTTTCCTCCCACAGTCCAAAAAATGTGCAGGTCAGGTGAATTGGCCATGCTAAATTGCCCGTAGTGTTAGGTAAAAAGGGGTAAATGTAGGGTAATGGGTGGGTTGCGCTTCGGTGGGTCGGTGTGGACATGTTGGGCCAAAGGGCCTGTTTCCACACTGTAATTTAATCTAATCTAATCAAGAAGACTCGCAGCTGAGCAATGTGCTGTTGGTGTCTTTCTGTCCCCGGAGCTCCGGTATTTCCGAGGCTGGTGATTTTCCCCATAACAGGTATAATGGATCTAGGTCACTGTGTTTATTGATCAAGGATGTGGATGAGTGCCATGCTTCTAGAAATTCTCTGGCTGTCCTCTGTTTGGCTTGTCCTATGACTGTTGTATTGTCCCAGTCAAATTTGTGATTCTTGTTGTCTGTGGACAATTATGGACAGCTGGTTGTGGTGTTTAATGACTAGTTGATCATGAATGTGGATCGCTAGTTGTCTGTCCCATATAATGTTTCATGCACTCCCTACATGGAATCATGTACACCACATTTGTCCTGCGCATGATGGGTTTTGAGTCTTTTGTTCTGGTGAGTTATATGAGCATGGCTGTCAGTTTATATGCTGTCCTGAATCCGTGTGGTTGGAGAAGTCTTGTTGCCAGTTCTGAGATGTTTTTTAATCAAAGATAGAGTGGTTAGGATCTTGGGTCATGGCATGTCCTTGTCACGTTTTTGTTTGTCTGACAGGCATCTGTGGATAAAGTTGCAGGGATGTCCGTTCTTGGCAAAGACTTGAGAGGTGTTCTTCCTCTCTGCAGATTGGCAGTGCTGCAGTGTGTTGTAGCCCTTTTGAACAGGGTCCTAATGCAGCTTCTTGTGTGTGTTTGGGTGGTTGCTGTTGTAGTTCAGGATCTGGTCAGCGTGTGGCACTTTTCTGTACACTTTTGTGCGTTCCCCATTCTGTGTGCTTTCTCCCATCACATCTAGGAATGGGATTTGGTCGTTAATTTCCTCCTCTCTTGTAAATTTGATCCCTGTGAGCATGGTTTTTAAAGTCCAGTGTGATCAGTTGATAAGCCTTTTAATTATTACAAAAGTGTCATCCATGTATCTGATCCAAAGTTTGGGTCAAATTTCTTCAAGGGCTGTTTGTTTTAGTCTTTGCGGCATTGTTTCTGCTGTGAGCCCCATATATTGTTCACTGCAATGAGCAATCAGAACCGGTAACCAGAAGCAGAGGGAAAGAAACCAAATAAATTCCAACTGACATAGTATGTCCCTTGCCCCTTGTGTGTAAATACCCTTTTTTGGGTTCCTAATCAACTCTGTAGTACTTTTACCACTCTCGTTCTGCATATAGAAGACTTTGGAATTTCCCTTTTAGTTTGGCTGGGAGTCCTTGCTTGTAACTCCTTTTTAGTTCTGAATTTTCACTACTCCTGAACTTTCTCTTCCTCTTGGTTCTCAATGGTATTTTCCATCTGACATCTATTATAAGTGCATATTTTCTTTATCTTAATTTCTGCCTCCTGTCATCCAGAGAGCTCTGAATTTGATTCTCTTTCCTTTTTGAGGGAATGTACCTTAACTGCGTGTGAATCATCTCCTCTTTAAAAGTTGCTCAGTTTCCTGCCAACCTTTCATTCCAATCATTTGCCTCAGCTCCATTTTTACAGTATTGAAGTTTGCTCTCTGCCAATTGATTTTTCTTCTTCTTACAATTGTTATTCTGCATTATCATCCTAAAGTGTATGATACAATTATCACTGTCTCCTAACTGTTCCCTCACTGATACATTATCTCCTTGGCCTACCTCTATTCTAAGAACCAAGTCCTATCTTGTTGGACTGGACAGCTACTGCTATAGGAACTACTTCTCAACACAGGCATGCATGTGCCTTAATTTTCATTGCACAACCAGTATCCCAATATATATTTGGGCATCTGAAGTCTCTGGTTATAACCAGTTTATGATGTTGGCATCTCTCTGTAATTTTCCTGTAGATTGTTCCTCTACATCCTTCTTACCAGTTAGTGCTTTATAAAACTACACCAAGCATTGTGTACCCTTCTAATTCCTTAGGTGTAGTCAAATTCTGGGATCTCCCCTGCAGTTCTGTCCTTAATCAATTACAATCATCCTTTCCTTTTTTTTCATTCTGAATACCATGGAATATTTCCCATCCAGTCCTGTCCTTCTTTGAGACAAGTCTCTGTTATTGCCACAACATCATATTTTCACATGGCAATCTGTGCCTGTAACTCCCCAGTTGTATGCATTCACATATGTACACAATAATGTTGATTTAGATTTAACTACTTACTCTTGCTCTAATATCACCAATTAGTGTCAGTCATACAGCACAGAAACAGGCCCTTTGGTCCAACTTGTCTGTGCCCACCAGACATCCCAATCTGACATGGTGCCATTTGGCAGCATTTGAACCATGTCCCTCGAAACCCTTCTCCTCATATATCCATCCAGATGTCTTTCAAATGTTGTAATTGTGTCTGCCTCTTCCATTTCCGCTGGCAATTTGTTCCATACATGCACTAGCCTTTGCATGGAAAACTTACTCCTCAAGTCCTTTTTATGACTTTCCCCTCTCACCTTAAAGCTATGCCCCTCTAGTTTTGGATTGCCCCACCCTAGGAAAAGGGCTATTCACCCTATCCATGCCTCTCATTATTTCATAAATATCTATAAGGTCACCTCTCAGCCTCTGACACTCCAAAGGAATTAAGTCTCAGCCTATTCAGCCTTTCTCTAAAGCACAAACCCTCCAATTCTGGCAACATCCTCAAATCTTTTCTCAACCCTTTCAAGTTTAACAACATCCTTCCTATGGAAGGAAGACCAGAGTTGTATTCTAAAAGTGGCCTTAACAATGTCCTGTACAACCACAACGTGAGATCCAATTCAAAAATCTTGAATTTCAATGCCTATATTGAATGTTCTGATCAACACCAAATACCACCTTCACCCTATCTACCTGCAACTTCTCTTTCAAGGAACTATGCACTGCACCTTAGGTCTCTTTGTTTGGAAGTACCCCCCAGGAGGCCCTACCATTAACTGTCAGCTTAGAGCATAGTAAGCTACCTGTCTTTCCAAATAGTTTGAGATCTGGTATTCTTTAATATTCAGTAAGGTTCATGACTTACCACATATTATATGCTGTGCATTCCAAACAACTGAGCTACGTTGTCACATCTTTTCTCAACTTGTCTTTTTTGCATTCCAAGTATTGCTACATCTTTAAAAGTAAAGTACATGTCTAATTTGCAGCACTTTAAAGACAGTCTGTAACAATTTCTGACCAACCAATAAGCTGACTGAAAAAGAATAGAAGAAAAATGTTCTCTCCACTCTTCGCTAAGTTTTCCAATTAGCACATTTTAAATCTTGCAATAGAACTTATTTAAAATATTTCTTGCCCAGGTAGACCAAATTCCATATACTCACTCAGCCCCTCTCTTTCTGTCACATTAAGGCTGGGAGGAGTGTGCAATATGTCAGCATCACTGAAGTGGACTGAGAGCAGATCGGAATTGGACTTGGGAGATAAATAAGGATTTTTGTTTCTAGTTGATGGTCTACTTTGACTCAAAGGGGAACTAGTTGGAGCAGGATGAATGGCGACAGTGAAACCTCCTGATAAAAGCCTGAGGGTTAAGGCCCAGATCAAGCTCAGATGGAGCGACAGGTAAATTCTAAAAGGAACAGAATTCAAAAGAACGGGTGAAAGTGACATCAGCCAAAGCAGTGATTTGATTCATGGATAGTGAGTAGGTTGTCTTTGTCTACTTTAAAGTTGCACTAAGGAATGGAAAAAGTTCTGGTTTTTAAAAGAAAACTTTATGTTTTACTTGGCTTGAAAATTAGGATGAGTTTTTTTTTTGTTTAATTAAAGGTGTGGCAGCTCAGTCACATCTGTTGCATGGCCTGCAGCGTGTGGGAAAGCTTATCCACTCCTGGCACTCTGGGGGGACACATCTGCAGACGTGCTATTGGTTTAAATAGCTTGAGCACTGAGTTTTGGGGCATGAGTTTCGGGTGGATAGGAAGAAACGTTTCCGCTTAATAGAAGTATCAAAAGCCGGGGTGGGGGGGCATGCATTTAAGGTATAGGGCAAGAGGTATAGAGGGGTTTAAGGAAGAATGTTTTTTCACATAGCTGGTGTGACTTCTGTCTGAAAGACTGGCAGAGGCAGAAGCCCACATTTCAAAGTAGTTAGATGTGCACTTTAAGCACCATAAGCGTACAAGGATACAGGCCAAGTGCTGGAAAATGGGGTGAGAATAGTTAGATGGTTGTTTTTGACCAGTGCTGGAGATATCTATCTTTAAGACCCATCATGTTCATGCTGGTCGTCAAGTTTCAAACTATTCTAATTTATTTTCCACCACTTGACCTTTAACCTTGTATGCCCTGGCACCACAAATGCACATCTAAATATTTCTTAAATGTTATGAAGGTTTCTGCCTCTCCCACCCTTACAGGCAGGGAATTCCAGGTTCCCATCACTTTCAATGGGTGAAAGACATTTCCTCACATCTCCTCCAAACCTCCTGCCCCTTACCTTAAATCTATGCCCTCCTAACCATTGATCTCTCCATTAGAAGAAAAGATTTTCCTGCTTACCCTACCTATCCATTTTATACATCTCAAACATGACCCTCCTCAATCTCCTCTGCACCAAAAAAACAATCCTTTTCGCAGCAGAGAGCGGCGGGAGCTGGGCGGAAGTTCAGACGGAGCGCAAAGCCGGTCGGGGAGGTAAGTGATTGCTATTAGAGTGGGTGTGTTCTAAACCCCAGGTCCTACAAAGTAGGGTCTCCCTCCCTCCCTCCTCCTCTAACCTTAATTAAAAGTCCACAGACGTGCCACAAAAAGTGGGTCTAAGGAAGTTTAGATCGAAGAGTGAGGCTTCAGCTCAGGACTCTTTGACAAGGAGGTTGAGTGAAGTGATTGAAGGTGAAGACATGACTGCCCAGCTGGTTCAGTGCGCTACGTGCTTGATGTGGGAGGTCAACGACTCTGGTGTGTCTGGCTCGTATATGTGTGGAAAATGTGTGCACATTCAGCAATTGACCGAGCATATTGCAGCGCTAACGAAAGAACTCGAAGACCTGAGGCTCATCCGAGAGAACGAGATCTTTCTGGACAAGACCTTCAGCGATTTTATTACACCAATCATGCCAGAAGAGAGCAGAAGAGAGCAGACGATGAGGAAGGCGGAGAGGAGACAGGTGCAAGAGACCCCGGGAGAAGTACCTGTCAGGAACAAGTTGAAGCTTTTGGAAGCAGAGACTGATGACACTGCCAGTTTGCAAGGCGGCCAAGTTTGTCAATCAAAAGTTGCTGCAGATGCAGAGCGGAAGAGTCGGACATCGCACAGAGCCGTGGTAATAGGGGACTCCATCATGAGAGGAACTGACCGGGGTTTTTGTGGCAGCAGACGGGATTTAAGGATGGTGTGTTGCCTTCCTGGTGCCAGGGTGAAAGACATCGCGGACAGAGTGCAGGAAATCCTCAAGGATGAAGGTGAAGAGCCAGAGGTGGTGGTACATGTCGGCACAAATGATGTCGGGAAGAAGAGGAGGAACATACTACAGCGGGACTTCGGAGAACTCGGAAGAAGGCTGAAAAGCAGGACGTCCAAGGTGGTTATCTCCGGTTTGCTTCCAGTTCCTCGGGCTAGTGTGGCCAGAAACAGGGAGATAATGGACTTGAACGTGTGGTTGGGGAACTGGTGCAGGAAGCAAGGATTTAAGTTCTTGGATCACTGGGGTATATTTTGTGGTAAACATAAATTCTACAAGAGAGACGGCTTGCACCTTAATAGGTTAGGGACTAGCATTCTGGCAGGCAGGTTTTCTACTGCAACACCGCTACATTTAAACTAAGTAGCGGGGGGAGGGGACAAGCTGGATGTTTAAAAAGGAAATTGAAGGGAAAGTTAGAACAAGAGAAGTCAAGAAAGACAACTGTATTAATGAGGCAGAAAACTCGGAAAGGCATCATGCTGTAAGGTTGAGTGAAATAAGGGTTGATGGGAAGGGTGAGAGCAGTAACAAATTAAAAATACTATACATGAATGCACGAAGCATTAGACAGAAGATGGATGAGCTTGAGGCTCTTTTGGAAATTGGCAGATACGATATTGTGGGGATAACTGAGACGTGGCTTCAAGTGGACAGGGCCTGGGAAATATTCAAGGATACACGTGCTATCGTAAGGACAGACTGACGGGCAGAGGGGGAGGGGTGGCCTTGTTGGTAAGGGACGATATTCAGTCCCTTGCGCGGGGGGATCTAGAGTCAGGAGATGTAGAGTCAGTGTGGATAGAGCTTCGAAATACTAAGGGTAAAAAGACCCTCTTGGGAGTCATCTACAGGCCCCCAAACAGTAGTCTGGATGTCGGATGTAAGTTAAATCAGGAGCTGAAATTGGCCTGTCGCAAAGATGTCACTACAGTTGTTTTGGGGGATTTTAACATGCAGGTAGACTGGGAGAATCAGGATGGTATTGGGCCTCAAGAAAGAGACTTTGTGGAGTGCCTCAGAGATGGATTCTTAGAGCAGCTGGTGCTGGAGCCGACCAGGGAGAAGGCAATTCTGGATCTGGTATTGTGTAACGAACCAGAATTGGTCAGAGACCTCGAAGTGAAGGAGCCATTGGGAAGTAGTGACCATAATACAATAAGCTTCAATCTGCAATTTGAGAGGGAGAGGGTATAGTCGGAAGTGACAGTACTTCTGTTGAATAAAGGGAATTATGGAGCTATGAGGGAGGAGCTGGCCAAAGTTCAATGGTGCAATACCTTAGCAGGGATGACCGTGGAGGAACAATGGCGGATATTTCTGTGTATAATGCAGGATCAGTTCATTCCTAAAAGGAAGAAAGATCCCAGGAGGAGGCATGGGCGGCCGTGGCTGACGAGGGAAGTAAAGAAACATATAAAGTTAAAAGAGAAAAAGTATAACATAGCCAAGATAAGTGGGAAAACTGAGGACTGGGAAGCTTTTAAAGAGCAACAGAGGATTACTAAGAAGGAAATACGCAGAGGAAAAATGAGGTACGAAGGTAAACTGGCCAATAATATTAAGGAGGATAGTAAAAGGTTTTTTAGGTATGTGCAAGGCAAAAAAATGGTTAGGACAAAAATTGGGCCCTTGAAGACAGAAACAGGGGAATATATTACTAGGAACAAAGAAATGACAGAGGAATTAAATGGGTACTTCAGATCTGTGTTCACTTGGGAAGACACAAGCAATCTCCCTGAGGTAACAGTGGCTGAAGGACCTGAACTTAAGGGAATTTATATTTGCCAGGATTTGGTGTTGGAGAGGCTGTTAGGTCTGAAGGTTGATAAGTCTCCGGGGCCTGATGGTCTGCATCCCAGGGTACTGAAGGAGGTGGCTCGGGAAATCGTGGATGCGTTGGTGATTATTTTCCAGAGTTCAATAGATTCGGGGTCGGTTCCTGAGGATTGGAGGGTGGCTAATGTTATACCACTTTTTAAGAAAGGTGGGCGAGAGAAAGCAGGAAATTATAGACCAGTTAGTCTGATCTCAATGGTGGGAAAGATGCTGGAGTCTATTATAAAGGATGAAATTACTGCACATCTGGATAGTAGTAACAGGATAGGACAGAGTCAGCATGGATTTAGGAAGGGGAAATCATGCTTGACTAATCTTCTTGAATTTTTTGAGGATGTAACTATGAAGTTGGACAAGGGAAATCCAGTAGATGTAGTGTACCTGGACTTTCAAAAAGCTTTTGATAAAGTCCCACACAGGAGGTTAGTGAGTAAAATTAGGGTGCATGGTATTGGGGGCAAAGTACTAGATTGGATTGAAAATTGGTTGGCTAATAGGAAACAAAGGGTAGTGATAAACGGCTCCATTTCGGGATGGCAGGCAGTGACCAGTGGGGTACCGCAGGGATCCGTGCTGGGACCACAGCTTTTTACAATATATGTTAATGATATAGAAGATGGTATGAGCAATAACATTAGCAAATTTGCTGATGATACAAAGCTGGGTGGCAGGGTGAAAAGTGATGAGGATGTTAGGAGATTACAGGGTGATCTGGACAAGTTAGGTGAGTGGGCAGATGCATGGCAGATGCAGTTTAATGTGGATAAATGTATGGTTATCCACTTTGGTAGCAAGAACAGGAAGGCAGATTACTACCTCAGTGGAATCAATTTATGTAAAGGGGCAGTACAGAGAGATCTGGGTGTTCTTGTACACCAGTCAATGAAGGCAAGCATGCAGGTACAGCAGGTAGTGAAGAAGGCCAATAGCATGCTGGCCTTCATAACAAGAGGAATTGAGTATAGAAGCAAAGAGGTTCTTCTGCAGCTGTACAGGGCCCTGGTGAGACCACACCTGGAGTACTGTGTGCAGTTCTGGTCTCCAAATTTGAGAAAAGACATTCTGGCTATTGAGGGAGTGCAGCGTAGGTTCACGAGGTCAATTCCTGGAATGGCAGGATTACCTTACACTGAAAGACTGAAGCGACTGGGCTTGTATACCCTTGAGTATCGAAGATTGAGAGGGGATCTGATTGAGACGTATAAGATTATGAAAGGATTGGACATATTTCCACTGATGGGTGAGTGCCGAACCAGAGGACACAGCTTAAAAATACGGGGTGGACCATTTAGGACAGAGCTCAGGAGAAACTTCTTCACCCAGAGAGTGGTGGCTATGTGGAATGCTCTGCCCCAGAGGGCAGTGGAGGCCCAGTCTCTGGATTCATTTAAGAAGGAGTTGGATAGAGCTCGCAAAGATAGTGGAATCAAGGGTTATGGAGATAAGGCAGGAACGGGATACTGATTAGGAATGAGGCTCGAAGGGCTGAATGGCCTACTCCTGCACCTATTGTCTATTGTCTATTGTCTATTGTCTTTATCCAATCTCTCTTCACAGCTAAGCCTCCCCAGCCCAGGCAACTTCCTGGTAAATCTCCTCTGCATCCTCTCTTGTACAATCACGCCCCTCCAATAATGTTGATTCCAGAACAGCATGCAGTCCTCTAGCTGTGCCCTAAAAGGGATTTTATACAGTTTTCAACATCACCTCCCTGCTCTTAAACTCTCTGTCTCAGTCAATTAAAAGCAATTATTTCGTAAGCCTTCTTTATCATTTGATCTTCCTGTCCTTTGAAAGGCCTCTTGCTGTTCTGTAAAAATCTATTCAAAACCTGTACGTCACATCTACATCTCAAATGCACACAAAGGGCCAACAATCTATGTATTTTGTTCCAGTTACAGAAGCCTTCATTTCTGGTAATCATAAATTGGTTATCAGCACACTGCTTTGTATTCTCAGGATTCAGTCCTAAGTTTGAAAAGGGAATTGATTTGGGGATTATCAGAACAGAGGGATGTCAGGACTACAGAAGCTGAGCAGAGCAGAGTGCGATTAGCTCAGTTACATTTGTAAATTGCCAGCAATAATCTGATAGCCTTCTGTTCTGTTCCCACAATAATCCTATGATTCAATAAGGGGAGGTTGTAGAAATGATTTCTTTTCATAAGAATGATAAAAATGTAGAAGTCTCTGTGCAAGTGCAACATTAAATCTGAGAGTAATACTTACTGGTTTTCTTGCCAGGAGTAGGAAGGAAAATGGAGTTTGGATGGGTGGAACAAGTTAGGAGATACATCAGCCGTGATCTCGTTGAGTGAATAGAACAGAAGCTGAATGGATTCAAGTTCCCACTGACCCACTTAATTTATGTGTGTTGCCATAACTGACCTGGTGCCCATTCCAATGTCTTAGTCCTTGGAAATATATCAGGGTCAAAAATATACCTTGGAATTGGTGACAATCTAGGCACAGTGATCACTGAAGGTCAATATGTTGCTGTGGACAGAATAATCCTCTGAATTTTCTTGGATTTGGAGATGCCGTTGTTGGACTGGGGTGTACAAAGTCAAAAATCACACAACAGCAGGTTGTAGTCCAACAGATTTAATTGGAAGCACACTAGCTTTTGGAGCGCCGTTCCTTCATCAGGTGGTTGTGGAGGGCTCAATCCTAACACACAGAATTTATAGCAAAGATTTACAGTGTGATGTAACTGAACTCTGCACCGAAAGTCTTGTGATTTACACATAAAAGAAGTGAAACTATCATGGTATTTGAACAGATGAAAGACTCAACAGACAATCAAGGTATTTCTCAATGTATAATTTCAGTTACATCACACTGTAAACTTTTGCTATAAATTCTGTGCCTTACAATTGTGTCCTCCACAATCACCTGATGAAGGAGCGGCGCTCCGAAAGCTAGTGCTTCCAATTAAACCTGTTGGACTATAACCTGGTGTTGTGTGATTTTTAACTGAATTTTCTTGTTATCTGCACTATTAAAATGAGCCAGTAGAAGGAGCTTATGTTCAGCTCTGTGGCCAGGACCATGTCCCTTGTGCCTGCAGCTAAGACCAGATGAGGTTCTGCACTTCTGTTCTTGGGCTACAGGAATGGGCTGTGTAGTCTTAGTGTCCCACAATAGAGTATAAATTGAAACTTCTATAATTTCCATAAGCAATATACCAGGAAGGTCAGAAATAGAAACAGAAATGCTGGAATGTCAGACATTAGGAAGCAAATCAGGGGTTATGTGGTAAAGATAGGAAAGTGAAATTGAGAATTATGTTAGATTAGATTCCCTATAGTGTGGAAACAGACCCTTCAGCCCAACAAGTCCACACTGACCCTCCAAAGAGTAACCCACCCAAATCCATTCCCCTACCCTATATTTACCCCTGACTAATGCACCTATCACTATGGACAATTTAGTATGGCCAATTCACCTAACCTGCACATCTTTGGATTGTGGGAGGAAACCGGAGCACCCGGAGGAAACCCACGCAGTCACGGGGAGAATGTGCAAACTCCACACAGACCTGAGGCAGGAATCAAACCCAGGTCCCTGGTACTATGAGGCAGCATTGCTAACCACTGACCAACCGTGCCCATTATTGACCACCCATTATTGAATTATTATTAAATGGCGAAGCAGATTTGATGGGCTGAATAGCCTGCTTCTGCTCCTACATCTTACAGTCTTATCTGTGAACAAGGCGAAAGTTAATTTTTTTTATTGCCCACCTACTTAGTATTTCCAGCATTTTCTATTTTGTCCGAATACGCTGCATGTCTCACATTGATGTTACAGATGTTGTGGTGTTTTGATGTAACAACAGATTTATATCTGTGTTGCACCATTAACGTAGTAATATGTCTCTAGGCAATTCAGAGGGGCATTACCACAAAAAACATCACTGAGCCACATAAGGATATATTATGACAGGAGATCAAAAGCTTGTTCAAAGAGGTGGAATTTAAGGAGCATTCTTAAAGCAAAGGTAGATGGGGAGGTCTAGGGAGCGAAGCTGACAACTTCGGGCCTTGATGGGAAGGATGTAGAAGAGTTTGGAATTGGAAAATACAGCAAACTTGAGAGTTAAAGAGCTAAGGAGTGATATGGACATACAATGAATCATAGATACCCTGCAGTGCGCTGGAGGCCATTTAGCCCATCAATTCTGCACTGACCCTCCAAAAAGCATCCCACCCAGATCCACCCCATTCCTGTATTTGCCACAATTAATCCACCTAGTCTGCACATCCCTGGACATGACAAGATCCACCTAACATGCATATCTTTGGACTGTGAGAGGAAACCGGCGCACCCAGAGGAAGCCCGTGCAGACACAGAGAAAATGCAAACTCCATGGTTGCCTGGGTCCCTTGTGCTGTGAGACAGTAGTACTAACCACTGTGCCATAAACAGGTTGAGGCCATGGAGGTATTTAAAACAAGGATCTTCATTTATTTACCAAAACAAAAAAAGCTCCAAATCACAAAATTAAAACAGCGTAGTCCAGCAGATAGATTTTCAGAGCAAGCAGGACTGCACTGCTGAGTCCTTGAGGATCAGATTTGGAGAGCTTGTGGGTCCATGGCTGCAGAATAGACACTTGCTAAAGAATTATAACAGCAACAATTTGGAGCTGGTGTTCTCAAATAGGAATAAAGAGACACTTTTTTTCATTTGTTCGTGCATGGGATATGGGTGTCACTGACTCACGATCATTTATTACCCATTCCTAGTTGCTCTTGAGAAGGTGGTGGTGATCTGCTTTCTTGAACCACTGTACTCTTTATGATGTTGGTAGACCCATGATGCTGTTAGGGAACATTTTGTCCCAGCAACACTGAAGGAACTAAAAGATCAAGTTAAACTTCACTGTTACCCTAGCAAAGTGAGATAACTTTGCTATTGGCAGCATCTATCAGTTGACAAATAGACATTTGCCTGTTCTGCTTTAATCTGAAGAGCATCCTAAAATGCAACCTAAAAGATTTACAATCTTATAAAGCAAAGAGCAAAAGACCAGGTGCATTTGACTCCTTGGCTGCCTTCAACAGTCAACTCACCCTCCTTCCTTCAACTTCTCTTCAGTTCTTGATTGGTTCCATTCTTAGTGCTTCAATCACAGCCAGACCATTTCCACTACTGGCTTTTCCTCCCCACATTGCAGGCCAATGCTGCCAAAATTTGCACAAGCTCCATCTTCCGTCTCCCTGTTTTCCCAGCCAACACAGTTGACGAACTGCAGATGTGGAGTCAGTGTCCATGTGCATACCGATATATCCAACACGTCTTGACACTCTCCCTGCCTCTGTGCCATTATGAACCTTGACGTGGAGGTGCTGGTGTTAGACTGGGGTGGACAGAGTTAATATTCGCACAAGTTATAATCCAACATGTTTAGTTAGAGTACCAGCTTCATGAAGGAGCAGCACTCTGAAAGCTAGTACATTCATATAAATCTGTTGGACTATAATCTGGTGTTGTGAGATTTTTAACTTTGTCCATCCCAGTCCAACGCCAGCACCTCCACATCATACCTCCCACAACATTCCAAACTTAAAGTTTCATGTGAATGTAGATTCACCTTGGACCCCACCAATTTAACCCTGTTTTAAAGTTTTTCTAAAGATGCCCATTTCATCTGTATTTCAGTCCACCTGGAGTTGCAAGCCTTGAATTGCCAGCTGTGATTCATTTTCACATCTGATTCAAAAGATTATGGGTCAAATCCCACTTCAGAATACAATAAGAAAGGCTTCCAATGCAGTCCCCAGCTGAGGGAGTGCCACAATGCCAGAGAATCCATATTTTACATGGAGTCATAGAGATGTACACCATGGAAACAGTCCCTTTGTCCAATTCATCCATGCCAACCAGATATCCCAACCTAATCTAGTCCCACTTGCCAGCACCTGGCCCATATCCCTCCAAACCCTTCATATTCATATATCCATCCAGATGCATTTTAAATTGTACCAGCCTCCCCCACTTCCTCTGGCAGCTCATTCCATATATGCACCACCCTCTGCATGAAAAAATTGTTCCTTAGGTCTCTTTTATATCTTACCCCTCTCACCATAACCTCTAGTTCTGGACTCCACCACCCCAGGGAAAAGACTGTCTATTTGTCCTATCCATGCCCTTCATTATTTTATAAACCTCCATAAGGTCACCCCTCAACCTCCAATGATCTAGGGAAAACAGCCCCAGCCTGTTCAGCCTCTCCCTGTAGCTCAAATCCTCCAACCCTGGCGACATCCTTGTAAGTCTTCTGAATCCTTTCAAGTTTCACAACATCTTTCCGATAGGAAGGAGACCAGAATTGCACGCAATATTCCAAAAGTGGTCTAACCAATGTCTTGTACAACCACAACATGACCTCCCAACTCCTGTACTCAATACTCTGACCAATAAAAGAAAGCATACCAAACACCGCCTTCACTATCCTATCTGCCTGTGACGCTACTTTCAAGGAACTATCAACCTGCACTACAAGGTCTCTTTGTTCAGCTACATTCCCTAGGGCCGTGATACACATGCTATATATTGGCAACTGTGCTAGAGATGTTACAAACAGTGACTCCAATATCTGTACCTGTCGAATTAGATGCATCTCAGATCCCAGCTGTTTTCTTAGATAAATTTGAAAGATCCTAAGACACTATTTTGAACAAGAGCATAACATTAGCCCCAGTGTTTGGACCAACATTTATCCTTCACTCAATATGACAAAGGAAGGAGGTAATCAGGTTCTCGTCACTGTCATTCAGGGGAACTTGCAAAGTGCAAACTGACTGCTTTGTTTCTGTCATCAATGACTGCACTCAATAGATCGCCTTTGGCTGTAAGGCACCTTGAGGCATTCCACAGCTATGAAGGATGTTATATAACTGCAAGTCTTTCAGTTGTTTTGTCATCAATGCTATTACTAGTCTAAGCTCCTAATCCAATGTGCTTCTGACCAGCCTCCAATCCTCTCTAAAATTCAATCTATTCAATATACTGTTGCCTGTATTCTATCATTCACCAAAAGTAGAAAGTGAGGATTGCAGATGTTGGAGATCAGAGTGGAGAGTGTGGTGCTGGAAGAGCACAGCAGGTCAGGCAGTATCTGAGGAGCAGGAGAATCAACGTTTCAAGCATTAGCCCTTCCTCAGGGATGAGGCTTGTGGGTCAGAGGGCTGAGAAATAAATGGGAGGGGCCACAAGCCTCACTCCTGATGAAGGGCTTATGCCTGAAATGTTTATTCTCCTGCTCCTCGGATGCTACCTGACCTGCTGTGCTTTTCCAGCACCACACTCTGATCTCCATTCCCGGCAGTCCTCAACCTCGACATCATTCACCAAAAGCCTAATATTTAATTACATGTTCTAACACTGCAAACCTTGCCTGCTAACTTTCTGTTCTGACTCTCGACCTTTTGCACATGCCACATCTCTTTACCCTGACATCAATCCTGGCTGATTCTGTTACCCAAATCACACACTCTGGAATTCCCTCACTAATCACCTCACTCTATTGTTTCCTTTACCTGCTCTGCTGCTTTCAACACTGTCAACCGCTCAATCTTCCGATGGTAACTGCTTTTCTGTCCAGTTCTGCGGACTTGTCCTCACTGTTTAAGTTAAAGTACATGGAAAAGGGGGTAATATATGGGCATAGATCGAGAATTAACTGACAGACAGGATACAGCGAGTGGGAATAAATGGCACTTTTTCTGACTGTCAAGCAGTGACTAGTGGGGTACTGCTGCAAAGATCAGTGCTTGGGCCCCAGCAATGTGTATAAATGACCTGGATGCAGGAATTGAATGGATCATTTCCAAGTTTGATGATGACTCAAAATTGGGCGGGGTTGTGAGGAGGATACAAAGAGGTGATTTAGATAGGTTGAATGAATGGGCAAACACATGACAGATATTGCACAATGTGGATAAATATGAAGCTAGGCCCTTTGGTGTAAAAACACAGAAAGGTCGAGTGTTATTTGAGTGGCCATATACTGGGAAATGTGGGTGTACAAGAGGATCTGGGTGTCCTTGTACGTCGGTCAATAACAGTAAACATGCAACTTCATGGAATAGTATGTTGCCTTTCATTGCCAGAGATTTAAGTTCGGAAGTAGGAATGTTTGACTGCAGTTTTACACTGCCTTGCTGAGGCCACACCTGGAGTATTGTGAGCAGCTTTGGTCTCCCTACCTAAAAAAAGGAAGATGGAGCAGAAGCAGGCAATTCAGCCATTGTTTTTGTGTAGTGTTGTATGTGGGTCTGAAAGGGTTTGGATTGAGGAGTGCCATACGCACCTCACAATGATGATGTCATACAGACCTCTAGGCAGAGCAGTCGAGAATCTCGAAGGATGAGACCTACTATCTGAGAGAGACTCATTTTTATTAAACAAGGATTTCAAGGGACACGGGTATAGGACACGCTCCCCATATGGAGTTAGGCCACAGATCAGCCATGATCTAATTGAATGGGACAGCAGGCTCAAAGAGCTGAATGAAGACCAAATCACTGAATAAATTCAAGAAAGAGATCAGTACATTTCTATAATTTAAAGGCCTCAAAGGGTATGGAGGAATATAGCCTGGATAGAGGTTCAGCTTCATCCTATTGAATGACAGAGCAGGCTAAGGGCTCAAATGATGAAGGGTCAAATGGCCTTATTCTACTTCTCATTTCTATGCTTCAATGATTCAATGGTTCAATCATGGCCAGACCATTTCCAGTAATGACAATAAAGAACTTTTAAAATATATCGCTTTGACCAAGCCTCCAGCTACTTTTCCTCATTCCTCATTTAACGAGACAATTTGGTGGATTTAAGAGTGAAATATGGTGACGAGCAGCGAGATGTGATTCCTGTATTCTTGTAAAGGCTATGGTTCAAAGTCAGGCAAGCTGTAACAGCAGCTCCGTCTCACTTAGCAGTCCCATGTCCAAATGCAACAAGACGAGCACAACATCCAGGTTGGGGCTGACAAGTGACAAGTACATATTCATGCCAGGCAAATGCCAATAATGACCATTTCCAACAAGAGAGAATATAAGCATTGCTGCTTGACACTCAATGGCATTACTGTTACTGAATGACCCACTATCAAATTCCTGGGGGCAGCTATTGACCATTGCTGAACTGGACTAGCCACGTATGTACTGTGGCTAAAAGAGTAGGCCAAAGGCTAGAAATCTGCAGGGAATAACTCAACTCCTGGCTCCCCAAAGCCTGACCACCATCTACAAGGCACATCTCAGGTTGTGATGGAATATTCCCCACTTGCCTGGATGGGTGTAGCTTCAACAACACTCAAGAGGCTTGACATCATCCAAGACAAATCAAATGCTTGACTGGCATCACACTTACTCCCCTCACCATCAATGCTCAGTCACAGCAGTGTGTACTGTCTATGAGGTGCATTGCAGTAGTTCACCAAAAATCCTTAGACAGTGCCTTCCAAACCCATGACCACTTCCATGTAGAAGGACATGGCAACAGATACATGGGAATACCACCACCTGCAAGCTCCCCTTCCATGCCACACACCATCCTGACTTGGAAATATAGAACATAGAACATAGAAAAATACAGTGCTGTACAGGCCCTTTGGCCCTCGATGTTGTGCCGATCCAAGCCCACCTAACCTACACTAGCCCACTATCCTCCATATGCCTATCCAATGCCCGTTTAAATGCCCATAAAGAGGGAGAGTCCACCACTGCTACTGGCAGGGCATTCCATGAACTCACGACTCGCTGAGTAAAGAATCTACCCCTAACATCTGTCCTATAGCTACCACCCCTTAATTTAAAGCTATGCCCCCTCGTAATAGCTGACTCCATACGTGGAAAAAGGTTCTCATGGTCAACCCTATATAAACCCCTAATCATGTATACCTCTATCAAGTCACCCTAAACCTTCTTTTCTCCAATGAAAACAGCCCCAAGTGCCTCAGCCTTTCCTCATATGATCTTCCTACCATACCAGGCAACATCCTGGTAAACCTCCTCTGCACCCGTTCCAGTGCCTCCACATTCTTCCTATAGTATGGCGACCAAAACTGCACACAATACTCCAGATGCGGCCACACCAGAGTCTTATACAACTGCAACATGACCTCAGGAGTCCGGAACTCAATTCCTCTATCAATAAAAGCCAGTACGCCATATGCCTTCTTCACCCCACTATTTACCTGGGTGGCAACTTTCAGAGATCTGTGTACATGGACACCAAGATCCCTCTGCTCATCCACACTACCAAGTATCCGACCATTAGCCCAGTACCCCATCTTTTTGTTACTCTTACCAAAGTGAATCACCTCACATTTAGCTACATTGAACTCCATTTGCCACCTTTGTGCCCAGCTCTGCAGCTTATCTATATCCCGCTGTTTAGATTGCAGACAGATGGGTGACAGTGAGGGGGACTGGGAGGAAGCAGCCAGTGCAGGGACCCCCTGCGGCCGTTTCCCTCAAGAACAAGTATACCGTTTTGGATACTTGTGGGGGGGACGACTTACCAGGGGTAAGCAATGGGGTTCAGGCCTCTGGCACGGAGCCTGTCCCCGTTACTCAGAAGGGAAGGGTGGAGAAGAACAGAGCAATAGTTATTGGGGACTCGATAGTTTGGGGCACAGATAGGCGGTTTTGTGGGGGCGAGAGAGACTCACGTTTGGTATGTTGCCTCCCAGATGCAAGGGTACGTGACATCTCTGATCATGATTTCCGGGTCCTCAAGGGGGAGGGGGAGCAGCCCGAAGTTGTGGTCCACATTGGCACCAACAACATAGGTAGGAAGAGGGCTGAGGATGTTAGGCAGGCTTTCAGGAAACTAGGTTGGAAGCTCAGAGTTAGAACAAACAGAGTTGTTGTCTCTGGTTTGTTACCCATGCCATGTGATAGAGAGTTGAGGATTATGGAGAGAGAACAGTTTAATGCGTGGCTACAGGGATGGTGCAGGAGGGAGGGATTCCAGTATCTGGATAACTGGGGTTCTTTCTGGGGAAGGTGGGACCTCTATAAACAGGATGGTCTACACCTGAACCTGAGGGGCACCAGTATCCTTGAGGGGAGGTTTGCTAGTGCTCTTGGGGGGGTTTAAACTAACTCTGCAGGGGCATGGGAACCCAGACTGTAGTTTTAGGGTGCAGGACCTGGAGTGTAGGGAGGTTAGGAACATGGCATCAATCTTAAAGGAGGGTGCCTGTAAACAGGAAAGTGGCTTGAAGTGTGTATACTTCAATGCAAGAAGTATACGAAATAAGGTAAGTGAACTTGCAGTGTGGGTTGGTACCTGGGATTTCGATGTTGTGGCTATTATGGAGACATGGGTAGAACAGGGACAGGATTGGCTGTTGCAGATTACAGGGTTTAAGTGTTTTAGTAGGGTCAGAGGTGGGGGTAAAAGAGGGGGAGGTGTGGCATTGCTTGTCAAAGATAGTATTACAGCGGTGGAAAGGACGATGGATGAAGACTCGCCATCTGAGGTAGTTTGGGCTGAGGTTAGGAATAGGAAAGGTGAGGTCACCCTGTTAGGAGTTTTCTACAGGCCTCCTAATAGTCCTAGAGACGTAGAAGAAAGGATTGCGAGGATGATTCAGGAGAAGAGTGAAAGTAATAGGGTGGTTGTTATGGGGGACTTTAACTTTCCAGATATTGACTGGGAAAGCTATAGCTCGAGTTTGTTAGATGGGTCAGTGTTTGTCCAATGTGTGCAGGAGGGTTTCCTGACACAATATGTAGACAGGCCAACAAGAGGTGAGGCCATACTGGATTTGGTTCTGGGTAACGAACCAGGCCAGGTGTTAGAATTGGAGGTAGGTGAGCACTTTGGGGACAGTGACCACAATTCGGTGACTTTTACTCTAGACATGGAGAGGGATAAGTGTGCACTGCAGGGCAAGAGTTATAACTGGGGGCGGGGAAATTATGATGCGGTGCGGCACGACTTAGGATGCGTGGCTTGGAAAAGTAGGCTTCAAGGGAAGGGCGCAATTGATATGTGGAGCTTGTTCAAGGAGCAACTATTGAGTGTCCTTGATAAATATGTACCTGTCAGGCAGGGAGGAAAGGGTCGTGTGAGGGAGCTGTGGTTTAATAAGGAATTGGAATCCCTTGTTAAAGGGAAGTGGGCGGCCTATGTAAAGATGAGGCATGAAGGTTCAATTGGGACGATTGAGAGTTATAAGGTAGCCAGGAAGGATCTGAAGAGAGAGCGAAGAGCAGCAAGGAGGGGACATGAAAAGTCCTTAGTTGATAGGATTAGGGAAAACTCAAAGGCTGTCAAAGGTATGTCAGGAATAAAAGAATGACTAGGGTAGGAATAGGTCCAGTCAAGGATAGTAGTGGGAAGTTGCGTGTGGAGGCTGAAGAGATTGGGGAGACACTGAATGAATACTTTTCGTCAGTATTCACTCAGGAACAGGACATTGTTGCCGATGTGAATACTGAGTCACAATTAATTAGAATGGACGGCTTTGAGGTATGTAGGGAAGAGGTGTTGGAAATTCTGGAAAGGGTGAAAATAGATAAGTCCCCTGGGCCTGATGGCATTTATCCTAGGATTCTCTGGGGAGCAAGGGAGGAGATTGCAGAGCCATTGGCCTTGATTTTTATATCCTCGTTGTCTACAGGAATAGTGCCAGAAGACTGGAGGCTAGCAAATGTGGTTCCCTTGTTCAAGAAGGGGAGTAGGGATAACCCTAGTAACTATAGGCCAGTGAGTCTCACTTCTGTTGTGGGCAAAGTCTTAGAGAGAATTGTAAGGGATAGGATTTATGAACATCTGGATAGGAATAATGTGATCAAAGATAGTCAGCATGGTTTTGTGAAGGGCAGGTCGTGCCTCACAAACCTTATTGAATTCTTTAAGAAGGTGACCAAGGAGGTAGACGAGGGTAAAGCGGTAGATGTGGTGTATATGGATTTTAGTAAGGTGTTTGATAAGGTTCCCCATGGTAGGCTACTGCAAAAAATACGGAGGTATGGCATTGAGGGTGAGTTGGAGGTTTGGATTAGGAATTGGCTGGCTGGAAGAAGACAGAGGGTAGTAGTTGATGGTAAAGGTTCATCTTGGAGTCCAGTTACTAGCGGTGTTCCGCAAGGATCTGTTTTGGGACCATTGCTGTTTGTCATTTTTATAAATGACCCGGAGGAGGGGCTAGAAGGTTGGGTGAGCAAGTTTGCGGATGATACGAAAGTCGGTGGAGTTGTTGACAGTGAGGAAGGATGTGTCGTGTATATGGTTGTTCTTTTACTGACATTGAGTCAACATCCTGGAATTCCTTCCATAAGGACATTGTCAAAATGTGTTGTGCGGAAAAAACTCGGCCGGTCAAAGTAACATTTGAGGAGCAGAGTGGGTCGACATTTCAAGCATAAGCTCTTCTGCCCTTGGATGCTACCTGACCAGCTGGGTTTTTCTAGCACCACACCTTTTGACTCTGATCTCCAGCTTGTGCAGTTCTTACTTTCTCCATAAGGACATGGATGGCAGCAGTTCAAGAAGGCAGTTCACCACCACTTTCTCAAGGACAACAGCGGATGGGCAATAAATAAAGGCTCAACCAGTGACTCTCAAATGTCATGAATGAGTTTAAAAATATATATACTTTACTGATTGTAGACATGTTGTGAATGGTTTTGCAAAGTTTGACACCTTTGGTAAGTGTGGCTTTCAATTTTCCTCCTATCCATTCCTTCGGGCCTTCATCCTGAATAAAGTCAGTATCAAACTACTTTGTCCAGAATAAATGAGAAAATTTCATTTCACTTTGCATTTTTTTCCTGCAACACTGGTGCATGGAAATATAGTGAAAGACAAAGGATTGAAATACTCCAGTGTATCTCGACAAACCAGGGTTTCGCACTGAGAAGCTGTGCTTTTAGTATGGGTCCATCAGTTCTTTATACATACTCAAACCAGACATTTAGGTGACTTTTAACTGAATGTGTATTAGCAGACTGCACATGGTGGTAGGACTACAGAGTTTCATGCTCTGAGCTGTGTAAATTCCAGCCTTCTAACAGAGTCCTTTGACTTGTCTACTGAGGTCACAATTACATCACAGTATTCTGCTGAGGCTCATGTACACTTTGATTAAACCCTATCTCTGGCAGTTGTACAGTCCATTCGACTGCCAGATCCATGTTCCTGGAAACCATCCTGGAAAGAAATAGTGTGAAGTGTTCTTAACAAATCACCCAGTATCTCTGCAGTGTATCGCAAACCAATGAAAAGAATAACTCACAATTGATAGTTGTTGTTATGTGCAAAGACAATTTTGGATTTGATGGCTAGTTAATCGCGCTGCTTTTGCATTCCACAGGAAATGCAGTTTGGTAATTAGGATATTTGTTCCAAAACTCCACATCAACACAAGAACTCTGGGTAATGCATTTGAAATCAATACACAGCAGGTGCCCGAAACGTTGATTTTACTGCTCCTCGGATATTGTCTGATCTGCTGTGCTTTTCCAGCACCACTCTAATCTAGACTCTGGTTTCCAGCATCTGCAGTCCTCGTTTTTACCTTCAGATTTCTATACTCATTAACTTCTGAGCTGTTTTTGTGAGCTGCTAATCTTGATTGCTTTGTGCTAATCTAAAAAAAATCCAGGTGTCGATTACCCAGGGACAAAAAAATATAATTATCAAATCATTTTAATCTTTATGCACAGCGCCGGATGTCCTAACAGGTTAGGACACCAAGATCTATAGGTCAGTATCAATACATCTCTTCCAGATTCTAGACTAGTTGGTCTTAATTCATTCCTGATTGCCCACAATATAAAATGTTAATGCAGTAAAATGTCCGCTCCAAAATGCTGGAAAGTAGGACCAAATAAATTGATCTCAAGGAGCAATGTTTTCTCTGGAGAGTTGGCTAAGATGGAAGCACAGAGAGTAATGTACTCACTGCTATCTCCATCACCACGAAAGTGTGGGACGGGGTGTCACCAGGCTAAAGTTATAAATCATGACAAAAGTATCACATGAGCTTCAAGTAATTGAAGATGGGAAACAAATCAAAATCCCAAGATAGCTATAAGCAGCTTTAATCATCACCATGCCATGGAAGCACCTGTCAGTCTTACTTCAAGAACATCCTCAGCAGCAATTTCAGTCATGTTAGAAATATGATAGAGGAAGACGTACATTCCTATAGCACCTTTTGTAACCTCCAGGGCATGTTACACCCAACTTAAGTAGGTTTAACATGGTGCCACTGTCGCAATGTTAGAAATGTTCCTTTTCAAAGGTAGGTTCGTATATAAAGTGGTTTCTTGTGTTTGAAAGAAAGCTTTTCCCTCTTTTCTCGACATTTGCTTCTCAATCGATATCACCACCCAGCAGGCCCTGTCAGCAAATGCAGACAACAGGTCAGAGCTTTGCTGTCATACCTGCATCACAGGCTGCTTGTACTGACTGACAGCCTCATGAGAAATGGGTATGGGGTGGCAGAAGATTACTCATGCCTTGTGGAGCTGTATCTAAGCAGCAGTCAAGTGCCATCCGAAGTGGAAGAAAAAGATCAAAGGTGATAAATTAACATATTGCTCCAATACTGGAGAAAACCTGAGCCCTTTGTCAACATCTGGACTTAAACTGTAAAAGTGACAGACTTGAAAATCTCAAGGGTACAACCGATGACTTGGGATCAGGAATACGTTCTTCAAACCTTTCCACCAATCATGACTGATCTGTTTGTGATCTCAACGCCGCCTTCCTGTCTGTCCCCATATCTCTCGACTTCCTTATCCATTTCAAAATGCAAAGCAAGGCTCTGGATAAACTTTGTAAACTTCACTTAGAACTGTGAGCAGCAAGCTGATGCATCACTCTGAACATTAACCAGCACCAGGAGTCCAGCTGGGAAAGAAAGAGCAGCCTGGGAACCAGATCCTGTCAGTCTTCTGCCTAGTTCTATAATTATCTCCTTAATGTTGGGACCAGTTTGGAGTTGGGGACTCAGCAATTTAAGTAAGCAGACAGAAATGGGTCTGTAGTAAAACCTTTACAACCTACATCTTAAGGGCTAAGTCCATTTTCATTCATTGTCCTAAGTGCCAAGAAACTGGAAAATACAAGAAAATTGTTCATGCCAATTGCTAATATTACAAACTGACAGTCAGTACTTTCAGGGTTATTTCCAATGGTTGGTTCTTGCTAACAAAGATTGCTGTGCTGGTATCTTGTCTATCCCTGATTTCCACTGCTCCACCATTAACTGTCATGCCTTCACTGGCCCAAATCCTAAACTCAAAGATTCTCCCTTTAAACCTCTCTGTCTCATTCTGATCCTTTACTTCACTGCTAAAGGTCTATTTCTTTCACAATGCTATTGGTTGAGAAGTCCTAATGTCTTCTTATTGGGTTTGGCGTGAAATTGGATCTGGTAATGTTATAGTGAAACACTTTGAGATGTTCTACAATGTAAAAGGCACTTTATAAATTCAAGTTGCATTGTGTCACTGATTCAGTCATATTCTGTTAGGTATGTTGAAGAATCTTCTATAACCCAGTTCAGTGCAGATACATTCACTGTCCGCTGTGTAATAATGTTTTTTGCATAGAATCCCTACAGTGTGGAAGCAAGTTATTCAGCCCACCGAGTCCACACTGACCCTCTGAAGAGTTTCCCACCCAGACACATCCCCCTACCCTGTAACCCTGCATTTCCCTTGGCCAATCCGCCTATCTGCACATCCCTGGACACTATGGGCAATTTAGCATTGGTCAAACTGCCCGAACCTGCACATCTTTGGACTGTGGGAGGAAACCAGAGCACCCAAAGGAAACCCACAAGACACAGGGAGAATGAGCAAGCCCCACATAGACAGTCGCCCGAGGGTGACCAAGTATGTCATCAAGAAGCCCAAGGAGTATTGAAAAAACTGAGAAACAGGGAAGAAACCTGTCACTGGTTGGAGTCATACATAATACATAGGAAGATGGTCATTAGAGGGGAACCAACTCAATCCAAATACACCACTACAGGAGTTCCTTAAGATAGTGTTCTGCCATAACTATCTTCAGTTGCTTCATGAATGATCTCCCCTCTAACAAGGTCGGAAATAATGATTGCATAATATTCTGTACCATTCACAACTCTTCTGTGCTGAAACAGTCAAGGCCTGCACAACATTCAAACTCACACTCGTGACAGGCAAGTAATATTTGAGGCAAAGATCATTTCTAACAAAAGAGAATCTAATCACCTTGCCTAATATTCAAAGGTATTTCCATCCCAAACATTCACATCCTGAGGGTAACTATTGACCAGAAACATCATTGTAACAGCCCTGTTAATACTGGGGCCACACTGGCACACTGGCAGGTCAGAGTTTGGGAATTCTGCACCAGAGAGCTCACCTCCAACTTTCCCGAAAGCCTGTCCATCATCGACAAGGCACCTCACCATTTATAAGGACCTAGGCTCCTAATGAATGCATTACTATAACTGTAACTGTACATAGGTATTAGTCTCAATTAAGGAGATTCCATTTGAAAGACTGTGATGTTCCCTCAGCTACGCAGTTCTCTGAAGCATTGCCGAAGATTATGCTGTGGGCTACAAAGGCCCTCTGTAGTAAGGTAAGCATGGGTTAAAGTGAGAGGAGCTGCAGAAATATGTAAATTCTCTGTCATGGATATAGTGCTGAAAAAGACTCAATACCCTCATGAGGGCAGGAATCATAATTATTACTGAGATGCCAACACCCTTCAGTTTGACTTCACCAGCTTTCTGCCTACACTCAGTCCAATGTGCCTTGTAGCTCCATTCATTATCCTCTTCCCAAGTACTTAAAGAGTTAAATAAAAGCATTTGTTTAATTAACTCCCTGTTTTTTGTCTATCACACAGTGGAAGAACACTTGGGAAAAGGTTGAGTATGGAGAAAGTGAGCAATGCAGATGCTGGAGATCAGAGTCGAAACGTGTGGTGCTGGTAAAGCACAGCAGGTCAGGCAGCATCTGAGGAGCAGGAGAATCGATGTTTCGGGCATAAGTCCTTCATCAGGAATGTGGAGGTGGGGTAGGAGGCTGAAAGATAAATGGGGTTGGGGGATGGGGGTGAGGTTTGGGGCTGAGGGAAAGGTATCTGGGAAAGTGATAGTGATAGGTCGGAGGGGAGGGTGGAGTGGATATTTAGGAAGGAAAATGGACAGGTAGGACAGTTCAAGAGGGTGGTGCCGAGTTGGAGGGATAAGTACTCCTTTCAGGTAACAAAACCACTTAGTTGAAAGGCAATGAGGAACAGGCAGCAAATGATATTCTCATCAGTGACATCTCCAATCCATGGGAGAATAAAGAATCAAACAAGCCCTGCACCACACTGAAGGATTGGAGGAGTCTGTCTCCACATTCAGTGCCAGAATGTACCAGAGCCTTGAACTGATGTCCACTTGTGTGAAGCAGAAAACACACAGGGTGTTTACCATTGAAACAGCAACCCTAGTCCTGATACCTTCCCGATCTCAGTCCGTGCCACACTGGCTGCCTCTCCCCACGATGGCTGAGCCTACTCTGGGCAGGTACAGTGAGGTAGTTCTTGGAGTCTTTGGACCTCACAGGTTGCTAAACCGAGGCCATGTTCTCCATGAGCACCTCGGCAGTCAGAGCAAGGAGACAGGCAGCAGAAACTGGGATGGTAACAAACTCAGAGTAAAAGGGCAAGAAAGACCTTCACCTGGGGAATCACTAGGGTGTTGAAACAATCTGCCAGCATCATGAAAAAGGGTCAAGAACCATAAATATTACTTAAGTCTCCTTTGGTCAATCATCTCCATCGTTGCCTCTGGCCTTGCAAGTGAGTAGCAGCCTTGAGTTAAATTGTAGAGTAGAAGGTGAAGACAAACAGTAGGTGTCAGTAAGTAGAGGAATTGCTAACTGTGGGAATGCTATGTGTGGGGGCACGGGTGTTGTGTTGGTGGGTCAGCGCGTCCATCATTATATGCTGCCAAACCTCAAATTGTAAGGTCTTCCTGGCTATTTCAGACAGTTAGCTGTGAGGCTGGTAGGGATCCTAACAGTGTCCAGATCTTCCTTGCCATCCTCCCCTGGAGAAGGTACTGCAGTTTTCACCTCCCTCATCCTGCAGCTTCACTCCTCTCCACTGTGCCACGTGGCACACCCCATTATCATCCTACAGAATCAGATCAGTGCATGCTGCTGGGTGCCCTCAACTCTGAGCAGACAGCTGAACTACTCCTTCAGTAAGATCTCTCACTCTATAGCCTTGTGGTGCCTCCTTTGGTGCGGTGGGAGGAAGTCAGGGAAATGATGGCTTAGTGGTATTATCACTAGACTATTAATCCAAAGACTCAGGTGATTCTCCTGCGGCCTGGGTTCATACCTTGCCATGGCAGATGGTGAAATTTGAATTAAGGATCTAATCACAGAATCCCTACATTGTGGAAGCAGGTCATTCGGCCCATCAAGTCCACCCTCTGAAGAGCATCCTACCCAGATCCATGCCCCCTACATGATGATCATGAATGAATTGTTGGGGAAAAGCCCATGTAGTTCAGTAATGTCTTTGAGTGAAGGAAACTGCAGCCTTTATCTGGTCTGGCCTGCATGTGACTCCAGACCCACTACAACATTGTTAACTCTTAACTGCCCTCTGGGCAATTAGCATCTAGGGAACAGGAGAATCGACGTTTCGGGCATTAGCCCTTCTTCAGGAATTCGGGCTAATGCCCGAAACGTCGATTCTCCTGTTCCCTAGATGCTGCCTGACCTGCTGCGCTTTTCCAGCAACACATTTCCATCTCTGATCTCCAGCATCTGCAGACCTCACTTTCTCCTCTGGGCAATTAGGGATGGGCATTTAATGCTGGCCTAGTGAGTGATGCCCACATCCCATTAATGAATTAAAAAAAGATCATCAGTCCCATTTTGAGTATTTTTTGTTTCCAGAGAACCATTGGGAAGATTTGAATGGCATTGAATCCTGACAGTTTCCTGGATATCTTGCACAGATGTATATGATAATATTCTGCTGGTTACATGCTAGTTAGCAATAATGGGATTGTTTTTGATGAATGAAATTCCTGGGTGATCTGAGGCTTTCTAGGTTGTCTTTTTGGTGCAATAATCTGTGATTTCCTGGACAGGGGGAATCTAACCATTGCAGAAAATCTCACAGTCCTCTTCTTCTCACTGGCCTCAGGAGTTAAGAAAGCGAGATGTAAATGATGGCCTTGGCAAAGATGCTGGAAAATGTGATATAAAAGCACAACTCAGTGGATGCTGAAGACCTGAAACGAACACAGGGAATGCTGAAGAAACTCAGCAGGTCCGGCAAGATCTGTGGACAGAGAAACAGAGTTAATGTTTCAATCCGATACAAATCTTCTTCTGAAGAAGAGTCATTGGCCTCAAAATGTTGACTCCTTCTCTCTTCACAGATGCAGCCAGACCTGCTGAGTTTCTCCAGCACACTTTCTGCTTTTATCTGGAAGATGCAGTGGTTAGAAAAGATTGCAAAATCTTACAAGTGGCACCAGACTACCGGTGATAAAGTGTGGTGCTGGAAAAGGGCACAGCAGGTCAGGCAGCATCTGAAGGGCAAGAGAATTGCCCTTTAGTTCTAAGGAAGGGTTTTGCCTGAAATGTCAACTCTCTTGCTCCTCAGATGCTGCCTGACCTGCTGTGCCTTTTCCAGCGCCACACTTTATCAACTCTGACTCTCTAGCATCTGCAGTCCTCACTTCCTCCTGCCAGACTACTGGTGGAAGGAGTTAGAGACAAAGAAATTCAGGGCCGTGCTGACCTGGCCAGCTCCTGGCTGTGTGTGACCAATTCTCCATTCTAAGGATACCTTAATATAGGTCAAGGTGAGATATGAGGTATAAGCCTCCCTAGACCAACACAGCTAAGTCAGAACACTGATCTTTTGACACCCAGTCGGCAAACATTTCTCACTTAAATAGGGAGGCAGATGTCTAGGTTCACTATTTAAAGGCTTTGCACCCTGTAGGTCATTAATCCTCTCTTGCCCTTTCATTGCCTTGACCTCAGTGAGTTTCAGCCAACTCCCTCTGCCAGCAGTTAAAGTTAAATGGCAGAGTTGAATTTTCTTTCTCCTTTTGTATACTTAGATCACTGAACCTCCCTTGTCCCACTGGAATTACCCAGTACCTCAAAAGGTGAACAGGTCAGCTGTCAGTAGACTTGTTGTCAGGATCTTGGCATTTATAAAATCAAGCGTCATACAGCATGGAAGCAGGCCCTTCGGTCCAACCCATCCATGCTGACCAGATTTCCCAAGCTATACTAATCCCATTTGCCTGTAATTGGCCCAAATCCCTCTAAACCTTACCTTTCCGTGTACCTGTCCGAATGTGATAATTGTACCTGTCTCTCCCACTTCCTTTGGCAGTTCATTTGATACCCACACTACCCTCTATGAAAAAGTTACCCCTCAAGTCCCTTTTAATTTTTTCCCCCTCGCCTTAAACCAATATCCTATAATTTTGGATTCCTCTACCCTGGGGAAAACACCTTGGCTATTCACCCTATCCACGCCCCTAGTGATTTTATAAACCTCCACAAACTCTCCTTTGCAAGTTAAAAGATTCCCCCAGAAGTGTCCGTCTGCATTTGCACTCAACTCTAATTGCAATGGTTGGAGCTAAATTCTTTATTTGGGATCAATTTCTATAATATGCCTATGATTGAGAAAATCTAATAAAATAATTTTCGAAGCTGAGGACAGTAACCCAGTAACTACATAACAGTATCTATCACACAACATTCATCGACAAGGACACTCCTCCAGAAATAGTTACATGTATAAATACTCCTAACCTTTTATAGGAGAGGAGCAGGCAAGTTCAAGCAGCAAGCGAAAAGCAGACCAAACGCAGTGTAAGAACGTCAGATCAACATTGAATCCCATCTACTGCTGTGTTCTGCCTCAGACAGAGAAATCTCTGTGAACTACACACCAAGATGTCGAAAGTCAAAAAGCCAGGTACAAAACATTCACAAGTTCTGTGAGCTAATAAAAATAAAATACTGCGGATACTGGAAATCTGAAATAAAAACAGAAAGTGCTGGAGGAACCCGGCAGGTCTGGCAGTGTCTGTGCAGAGAGAAAGAGATTAAAGTTTAAGTCTCTTTGATGGCAGAGATTAGTCATACTGGACTCGAAGCATTAACTTTATTTCTCTCCACTCATTGTTAGATCTGCTGAGTTTCTCTTTTATATCTGTGAGCTAATACACCACTGTATGAAATTAAAAATGATGTGAGCTGGTTTTCAGACACATGGAAGAGCATCTAATCTGTTGCTATAATCATGTGGGGTCCAGGTCCATATATTGATCAGTTAAGTAGGAAATTAAAACCAATGCGTTCTGATCAAAATGCTTCTGTGGACAGATTCAATTGGAATCAGGGAATATGACTAACTTTTCATGTTATCTCTCAATATATGTTTGACATCTTCATACACTTTCCCTTCCTTTGGGGAACTGTTGGAAAGATTAGTAGGCTGATTTTCGACTTGTCCAAATCATCATGAGCATTCTTTCCACAGCCAAGAGAGGCAGGAGTGTGGAGCTACTTGTTCAGAGGCAGGGGTTCTATCTACTCAGACATTCCTGCTCAATAACTGATCCCTGTCGGAACAAAAATATATTAATCTTGTACTTTAAGGGATCTCTTATTTTTTTCTAGCTATATATTGGGTTGAAAAGTAGTTATATGTTCCACAGAATGTGTTATGAGGTGGTCATTCAATTTGGAAACTCAGAATGTGGCAAAATATAATTATTCTGCCAGGCTTTGGGGCAGCACGGTGGCTCAGTGGTTAGCACTGCTGCCTCACAGTGCCAGGCACCCAGGTTCGATTCCAGCCTCAGGTGACTGTCTGTGTGGAGTTTGCATGTTCTCCCCGTGTCTGCATGGGTTTCCTCCAGGTGCTCCGGTTTCCTCTCACAGTCCGAAGATGTGCAGGTTAGGCGAATTGGCCATGTTACATTGCTCATAGTGTTCAGGGATGCATAGGTTAGATCAACATTGAATCCTATCTATTGCTGTGTTCTGCTTCAGACAGAGAAATCTCTGTGAACTACACATCAAGATGTCGAAAGTCAAAAATCCAGGTGCAAAACATTCACAAGTTCTGTGAGCTAATAAAAATAAAATACTGCTGATACTGGAAATGTCAGGTAATGGGTTTGGGTGGGATACTCTTTGGAGGGTTGGTGTGAACTTGTTGGGCCAAAGGGCCTGTTTCCACACTGTAGTGATTCTATGATTTCTATTATTAAGGCATTGAGGTTACAAACATTGAAAAACACTGGTCATTATTCTGATTAATTCGTGTGTGAGAGTGTTGGTTCTATAGTCTATTAACAACAATTAGTTGGCTTTTGGACTGGACAGAGATCTATAGATTATTGGATCTTAAAGACATGAAATGATATAAGGATGGTATGGTATAGTGTTGCAGTATAAGATATGCGATGACCTAGTTGAATGATGCCACTGTCTTGATGGACCCAAGTGGCTGTTCCTAGCTCCTATGTAAATTTACTTTCCAAAGTCTTGCCTTTGACTTGATTCAAGGTCGCTGCATATGAGTTGGAAAGAGTCCAGAAAGCAGAACATAGACTTAAATAGATTATAAATTGATAACCTAGAGGGAATTTGTGTGAGAAAATCATGAAGATTAGCATTGGAAGATGAGTCAAAGCAACGAATTTTTACTATAAGTGAGTTAACAACTGAAGAAAGAGGACAGAAAGGAAGATTCACTTTCATTTTCAGAGAAAATCATTAGAAAATGTTCATAAAGAATGATTCATAGGCGAGACCATGGTCACTGTTCCTTTTCAATAAAGTTACGCTTAGCCATTCCAATATTGGACTTACTGAGATGCAACTGCAAGAGGACACTACACATGGTTTGCAGGGAGCCATCAGAATGAGAGATATAACTGAACCAGGATTCCTAAGGGAGAGTGTGATCCTTGAAAGTTTCCATGCCCAGCTGGCTTACCATCATTATTTCACTGGCACTGACAGAGATTAGAACCGGCTGAAACACAGAAAACAGCAATTAATACGACTGCCCAATTAGGTTGATTTACAGTGTCAAGCAGGATTGGTCTTGTTGATGAATATGGATATTTAGAGTTAGGCAATTTATTGTTAACTAATGTCACAAATGACATGTCCATTCAGTGCCAAGTGCAAAAAGGATGGATTATGCTGGGGTCTTTATACCAAAGTAGGAACAAAAGCTGAATTTTCCTGTTTCCATCTGATCTCCAAACCAATAGGAACATGGTTGTGTATTTTCTTTGTCCTAACTCTGAATAACTTTGTCATTTATAAAGCCTTCCAATATTAGTGCTGCCTTACAAAGACAAACCAATCACGACCACCCAATTGTTTTATGATACCTAGTACATGCCTCTGATTGACAGGTTGTATTCATTCTTAAAATAAATTCTGAAAGTATTACAATTCTATACAAAAAGTCTTAGTTTTTGTTTAAAAGCTGTCCAAGTTGAGTCGTAATAGGAATAGTCCTATATCTCTAACTTTTAATGGTGACTCCCTGCTACTAATAGTTTAATGCTCAGCAATTAATTACCTTTGTCATTTTAAGTAACCACCTGACTATCTTTTTCAGAGTTTGATGAAGAAGCACGGACCTTGGCTGAGAAGGTCTTCGCCCATGACGCTAAAGATGAAGATGAAAGAGATGAGATTTCGCCATTTGATATGGCTGACAATTGTCCAATTGGGCACATTGAGATGCAGCACCATTTAATTGACAGGAAAGCAAAGGAATCCACAAAGAAAAGGTTCTAAAATGCAAAAATTGCATTATAACATTTATACTTTGTACTAAATGAATCATCCTATGCTGCTTAACAACAGCAATTAAAATTTGAGTCAAAAAGTGTGGGGCTGAAAAAGCACAGCATGACAGGCAGCATCCGAGGAGCAGCAGAGTCAACGTTTTGGGCATAAGCCCTTCATCAGGAATGTCTGTTAAAATTTGATCAAGTCACAGAAGGCGATGGTAGGATAGGGGACCAAAGTTTGTGGGGAGCAACTTAAAGGGGCAGGGAGAGAGTTCAGAAGGGAAATTTTGTCGTTTGTTCATGGGTTGTGGCCATTGTTGGCTGGGTCAGCATTTATTGCTCATTACCAATTGCACTTGAGAAGACGGTGGTGAATTTCCTTTTTGAAGAACTGCAGTCCCTTTGATGTAGGTTGACCCATCTGTCTGTTAGGGAGGGATTTCCAGGATTTCAGGAATTCCAATATATCTAGACAAGGCATGTGGAAGCATGATCCACAAGTGGCAGAATCCTCAAAATTGGGAATGGAAATGGCTGAAATTGGAAGAGGATTTTGAAGGCTTGTGGAGTTTTAGAGGTGGTTACAAAGACAGAGAGGGGCTGAGGTTATGGAGAAATTTGAAGATAAGGATGAAGCATTTCGTATCATGCGTTGTGACTGGCTTACCAAAACCAGGAAGGAAGCAAATCAAGGAACAGGATTTACTACTGGAGGATAGAGTTGGAAGGTTGGAAAATTGTATTGACCAGTTCTGGTTGCCATACTATCAAAAGGATAGAGAGGCACTGAGAAAGTGCAGAGAAGATTTATATGAATACACCAGTAATATGTAAATGTACAAATCAGGAGTGGATTGTCAGGCTGAATATCTTTTCTCTTAAATGAAAGAAAAAGGAATGATCCCCACTAGAGGTCTTTAAAATTAAGGTTTTTTTCTTGATAGTTTGTATAAAGTGAGAATACATCCTCTTGTGAGGAAGAGCATAACTGGAGGTTGTAAATGTAAGATGGCCTCAAAAGGAGTTGGAAGCAGATTGTGTTTTAAGGCAGAGATGGATCGAATCTTCATTAGCAAGGGCAGAATGGATATTGGAGTTAGACAGAATGTGGAGGTATCAGATTATGCACAATCCCATAGAATGGCAGAGCAGACTCAAGAGGACAAGTGGCATACTTCTGCTCTTCAAAGGTTTTTTTTGTATATAGGATGGTCACCAGGAAATCCGGGAGGGATTTCAGAAGAAACCTCTTTACCCAACGAAATAGCAGCAAGCTAGAAGTCACTCCCATACGAAATCATTGAATTGAATGGTATTGATGCATGTAAGAGAAAGTTAGCCATATGGGGAGTAGGGAATGGGGCTTACAATGCTAGATTTAGATGAGGAAAGCTGGGAGAAGCTCAAGTGGAGTATCAAGACAGGCATAGGCTGTGTGGGCTGAATGGCCTGTTTCTGTGTTGTACTTATATCCTGTACAGACCGGAAGCTACTGTAGATCTGTAAGTATAGGGTTAATGGATGAACAGGGTTTGGTGCAAATTACTGGTGATGAAGATTTGAATGAGTGTATGTTTATAGGTGTAGAGACCAGCATTAGAATGACCAAGCCAAAGGGAGCAAAGTCTTGGATAAAGATTTCAGCAATGGGTGCCCTGAGACAGGCAAGGGATTGGGCAATGTTGTGGAGCTGAAAATAGGCTTGATGACTGAACCACTGGCTGGAAGCTCATTTGAGGATCAAACACAACATCAAGGTTGTAGATAGTTTACCTCAGCTTTAAGCAACCACCAGGGGGTGGGACAGAAACGGTAGTCAGAGAATAGAGTTTGTGCCAGGATTAAAAATACAAAAGTTTTGGTTTTCCTGATGTGAAGACATTACTTTGTAGATTGTGGAATCACTTGGCGTGGAGGTGGGAAGCGCATTCGGAGCTTAAGGCATGAGGAACTCTACCCAGTCTCCCAGCTGCTTGTCCAGTGTGATACAGTAAAACATATGTGCCTACAGGGGAGATAAAATCTGATATGCAATAGGAATTTATTATCCACATTTGACATTATTAAATATTCTATCAAGTTCACATGCATATTTTTATTTGTTTATTTATAATTCCCAATGGCTGAAAGGAGAGACGTTGTTGCAGCAGGTTGTTGATGACCAAGACAACTGCAAGAATACCAAGTTACAGATGATGACAACAATTTATATTACACGAGAAAAGGATACTGATTGGTTGGCAAATCTGATTGGCTGAGGCATTGCCATAGAGAAACCAATGAGAAACTATAGGCTTCCCAAGTTTCCGGGTAATTCAAAAATGATTCAAGACTTGAACATATTCCTTTTGCTTGCAGAGAATGGGTCCTTGCATATGAATGTATGTTACTTCGTGCAAGAATATATTAGCCACATTATGAGCTGGGCTGATTATCATCAATTGGTTTTTAATTATAATTATTAGTTCATTTTGTTTTATTTGTTAATTTCTGCTCAGTCTTTGTATTCAGTTGGAGCAACAGGTCAAGCACATAGCTTCAAATACTATTATGCAGTGCCTATGCTAGTGTTATTTTTCACGAGCTCATCACTGCCTTTATGTCCAATCAGATCAAATAGGGGAGGCAATGGCCTAATGGTATTGTAGCTAGACTATTAATCCAGAAACTCAGCTAATGTTTTGGTGACCTGGGTTCAAACCCTGCCATGACAGATGGTGGAATTTGAATTCAGTAAATAATCTAGAACTAAGGATCTAATGATGACCGTGAAACCATTGCCAAGTGTTGGAAAAACCCATCTGGTTCACTAATGCCCTTTAGAGGAGGAAACTGCAATCCTTACCTGGTCTGGCTGACATATGACTCCAGCAATGTGGTTGACTCTTAACTGCCCTCTGGGGCAATTAGGGATGGGCAATGAATGCTGGCCTTGCCAGAGATGCCCCCACCTCATTATTGAATTTTTAAAAAGGATGTTCTGTCTCTCACACAATTGAGAAATGTTATTTATGAATTTCAATGTCAGTATGATGCCAAATATGTAGTTCATCAATGACTGGCTGATTGAACCAAACAGCATGCTTCGTGTATTGTTTATAATGAGTAGAATGCAGCCAATGATTACAAAACCCAAAACAAAGCATTTAGTGTTAGGTTCAATTCTGTGGTTGGGCAGCATTTGAATAATAATCCTGAGCATGATGTTAGTTAAAACAATACCCAATTAAAGGTAATAATTTAAGTTTGTCATGCGGTTTATTTTCATATGCTGGAATCAGCATACATTCATATGCAAGAGACCCTTTCTCTAAATAAAATAAAAATCTTCGAGCTTTGTGACTTTTTTGAATTAGCCAGGTGCCTAGGGAGTCCTAGGGTCCCATTGCCTCCTCCATAGCAATGCTTCAGTCTGTCAAAAACAACACACCAATGACCAATGTGTATCATTCTCTCTTATCATATAAATGACCAAACTTCAAATGACCATGGCTTTCTTGCACTTGTGCTGATGAAGATGAGATGAAAAGCTCCCACTAATGAACAATATTGAAGTTCTGTACAAGCAAACCACAAATTTCTTAATTAGTAGTTTAGTTGTTCTCCTCTCTACAGTGGGATTAGTTTAGTTTCAAAAAGTAAAATTGAAGCAACTGAGATAGCAGATGTTGACTTTGTAAGATGGCCCTTGATTTGAATACTAGTTCCTTATGGCCTTATCGATTATATCTCACCTCCTTCTTTGTTTACAACTTATTCTTTTGAGGGTTGGTGGAGACAGGAATCACAAGTCATTGGTGGCTTCCTGTTATTGGGCTCAATTCATTTAGAAAGTGAAGGGAAAGATCTTGCAATTATTCAGGCCCCTTTTTACCTCCGTGAGTTTTCTGAAGTGATTTGAGATGAGTATCATCTTAAAATCAACTGCTGCTGATCTGAAGACAAATTTAGAAGCAATTTGTGTATATCAGGTAACCCACGTGGCAAATGAGATAAGTGACCTGTTATTTCAATGTTACTGCTTGAGAAGTGAGTGCTTGCCATTAATTTCACCCAATTTCCCTTGAATAATTTGATCTGTTACTAATGTTGGAACAGTAATGCATTGTGCCATTATACTTTTGATTGGTTTTTTGAAAGTAAGTTGTCCTGGACCAGACCAGACCTCCTCAAAATATATTAAGAAGGTTGCCTAGACCATAACGTTTTCTTATTTCAAAAGTAAATGTGAGGTCCTGTGTACCAGATGCAATATGACTGGTCAACCACTCAACATTAAGCGAAACACAATTTATTTAAACACTATGTTATAGTACAACAATAGAAAGAGGAACTTTTAATAACAACTCTATTGGAAAACGTGGCTGAATAATAGATACAGTACTTATTACTAATAAACTGTTTCCAATATAGCAACATCCCATAAACACACTCGTTAGCAAAAAGGCAAGTTCAGAGATCAGGTTTTCTCATGTGCAATGCCGCAGCAGGAAGAGAAATTCCAGTTTCCAGCTGTAACCGAGAAGGAGGTGGGGGTGGGGAATAGCTTCTACTTCTTCAAAATTCCAGCAGCTTTCATTGAATCTAAAAGCTTAAAGAAAAGCTAGAAATCCTAGTCTGTGAGAGCTGGCCACATCCAGCCAGGCTGCTTCTATTATTCCAACTTTTTAAAAACCCCAAGGCCTCACAAGCTGTTTATGTTACTACAGACTGATTGTCACCTCTTGTTCAATCTCTTTCTTAAAAGAAACCAGAACAAAACTCATCTCTTAAAGTAGCAGCATCATCACAAACTAAGGTCAAAATTGTTTGAAATTGAGGTTTAAGTTCCAAACAGCCAGAAACCCTATGGTACCTTTCCCAAGATAGCCTTCTTGATTTCTAAGATGACACACATTATTGTACGAATATTACTGCTAAGTTAAATTCTGTCTTTGCTTGAGACCCATTTTCCAGCAGAGGTGACTGGGTAGAGATCTATGACCCACTGACTGGAGTAATGAATCCAATTATAATGACCTGCCTGGATCCTCATTGGCTTCAGCACCTAACATTCAGGAATACATGTCGCATGACTCAGCACAATTGCACATACCAATTAAGCAATTTCTGGGAAACGATTTTTAGCAAAACTGTTTCTGGTGGAAACCAAGTTTCAATCTTTATTCTAATGAACATTGGTACAACTCTTGGATTGTGTCTTCCTGTTAGGTTGAAAATAATCATGAGAGGAAAGGCAATCGCTACAGCAATTCCAGTTCTCGAGGACCCTGCAATGGCACAGCCTAAAGAATCAGCTAATGAGATGGGGCTGCCCTCGTACACAGATGTGCCAGAATTCCAAAGAGTCACTATTTCTGGAGACTACGCGTCAGGGGTAAGGTTAACCCTGCCTCGTTGATTGGGGCTTTAACCTAGCACCATCCCCTCCCCATTGCAGAGAAGGGAATCTCTGCAATCCAGGATGTATAATGGGCAGGACTGGGTAATAAGGGGAAGATTGGCTTTGGAAACCTCAGGAAGTTGATGATAGAGGAAGGATCTTTAAATGCAAGAAGAGAGCCAAAGGAATGTAAGAGAGAAAAACATCAGAGTATGCACTGATAAAGTTATGCAAACAAGCCATACTGGGTTGGACAGCGTCTAATCAGCACTTCCATTCACTAGAGCTGCTATCAGTAAAATTCACCATGAAGCTGTCAGATTGTTCTAAAGTCCCCCATAGCTGTAGCAAAAACAGAATTGCTTCATTTGTGAAATTGTATATATGTCTCCGAATCAACCTGTTGCTATTATACACCTTTAGAGTAAGTAAGACTTGAGCCCAAGCCTCCTGTCCTAGAGGTAGGGATGCTACCCTCATTACAACATCTTCTTGTACTTATATGTGACTCCAGTCTCACACCACTACTAAGGAAACAGCCTCAGTTAAAAATTACAGATTTTTAAATTATTGAATTCAAGATTCACTACAGTGGAATTGAATCCCTAGGGCACTAATGACATTACCACTACACGATCAGCCCTCGTCTAATTGCAGCAGCTGAGAGAACTAATTCAAAGTAATGAATTACTTGACCTCATCCTCGTGAATTTAGTTGTCACGAAGGATCTTTCCATGAGAGAATTGGCAGAGGTAATCAGTGCAGAGTCCTCATGGAATCCATGCCCTGGAAGACACCCTCTATGATTTTGCAGTACAAAACTGTGTATTCTTGAGGTATTGTGGGCTGTGAGTACCAGCAGAAATGACTTGCCTGATAATCTGTAACCTCATTTCTTGGCTTATCACTTAATTGTCAACAAACCAGGTGATCAGCCCTCGTGTGGTGAGGAAATGTAGAAAAGATTGTCTGGAAGATCACCAGATAAAACTGAGAATGAGAATGTGGCAGGTGAAGAGAAGTTGGAGGTTGGTGTGATGAAAGACAAAAAAAAATGGTCTTGTGAACAGTTTGGTGAGAAACTAAAACGAAATGCTGGAAATACTCAGCATCTGTGGAGGGAGAAATAGCACTAATGTTATCTATCTGTGACCTTGCACCAGAACAAAACATTAACAACAGAAATTGCTGGGAATCTCAGCAGGTCTGGCAGCATCTGTGGAGAGAAATCAGAATTAACGTTGTGCCTTCAGTGACCCTTCCTCAGAACTGTTGCTCAGCTCTGAGGAAAGATCACATGACCTAAAACATTCGTTCTGATTTCTCTCCACAGGTGCTGCCAGGCCTGCTGAGATTCCCAGCAATTTCTGATTCACAGCACCCGCAGTTCCTTCTGTTTTTATTTAGCTAAAAAAACAGCCTTCTCAGAGTTAAAGCAACATATGACAAAAGTAGCGGTTATTTCAAGTTTTCCTAGAATTATATAAAATTTACAGTACAGAACTAAATTATTTGAGCAAAATAATTTCTGGTCCTGAATGGTATTTCCTGTACTCAGGAGCGACCTCACACTATATTCCATCTCATCCTATCAACATACCCTTCTATTCCTCTCCCACCCCGGTACCTGCTTAGCTTTCCCTCTCCTGTAACCAGGTGATTGCATGTGCTGAAGAACTTAAAGGGCTGGCTAACTTTAATATCAAAATCACACAACACCAGGTTATAGTCCAACAAGTTTAATTGGAAGCACTAGCTTTTGGAGCACTGCTCCTTCATCACTCCCTGATGAAGGAGAAGTGCTCCGAAAGCTAGTGCTTCCAATTAAACCTGTTGGACTATAACCTGGTGTTGTGTGACTTTTAACTGCGTCCACCCCAGTCTAGCTCTTCCACATCATAACTTTAACATTGCAGTGTTAAACCTGAACATTTATGTTCAGGGGTATAAACATTTGAGGGATCAGTTATTCTCTTGCATTTGTTCAGCAGCAGCCTAATCGATCCCTTTGGCGGGGATGTTAAAACTCTCACCAGATTTGTGCTTGATCTTTCACAAGCATCAATTCCATTCAGAGGGGTGTGAAACCATGCCTGGTATTTGGGATTTGGATTATCGCCTGCTTTAAGGGAGCCGTGAGTCACTGGTTAGCTCAGCTGCCTGAAAACCGGTTTGCAAAGCACTATGGATTTAGTTTCTGCCCTGGCAGAATAGTAGCCTGCCTCCTCAGCTGAGGTCTGGTGACCCTCAGGTCAAACTCACCATCAGTTGTCCCTCTCGAGTGGGGCAGTGTGTTGCAGGACAGTTAATAACTTCAAGAACAGTTGAGCTTTTTATATTGGATACTTGGGATAGTCACATCTATTCAATGTGGAGATTTCAGCACGAGTCAGAGTTCACACTGTAATAGAGTCTTGCTAAGGTCTGCCACCTATTTTAAGTCCACAGCTGAAGCAGCTGGCTCTCCATTATGAGGTGCCTCTGTCAGCTGAGGATGTTTCCATGCTTATATACTCCTGGATCAGGACACTAAATACTGCTCTCTCAACCTGACATTGAATTCACAGCCAACTGTGAATAGTTGGCTGATATAGTTGCAATCGATAACAATAAAAATAATTGACAAAATGCGAACTAGTTGATAGAAAACAAAAGCAAATGATGTTGATCCATTACAATTTATCCAAGCATAATTTGGTACTATACATCCGCAGGCATTGCTGAGTCATATAATCTATGTGCACACTTTAAATGTTCATGGCCTATTCATAATCATTCAATGTAAGAAGCAAAATACTGCAGGGGTTTGCAGTGGTGAAAGGTGCGATGGTATGGTGGCTCAGTGGTTAGTACTGCTGCCTCACAGTGCCAGGGATACTGGTTTGATTCCACCCTTGGATGGCTGTCTGTGTGGAGTCTGCACATTCTCCCTGTATCTGCGTGGGTTTCCTCTGGGTGCTCCAGTTTCCTCCCACAGTCCAAAGACGTGAGAGTAGGTGCTTTAGCCACTGGAAATGCAGGGTTATGGAAAAAGGATTGGTGTGGACTTGATAGACTGAATGCCCAGTTTCCACACTGTATGGATTCTGTGATGATCTGAAATAGGAAGAAAACAAGTCAAAAAAACTCAGGTTAGGCAGTGTTTATGGAGATAAACAGAGTTAATATCTCAGGCTGATGAATGTCAATGTTTGATAAGCACTGATGAAAGGTCATTAATATGAAATGGCAAATGTTTCTCTCCATCGATAATGCCTTACCTGCAGAGTTTCTTTTGATTAGCTTTTTTATTGTTCTTGACCTGGAATATTGCGACCTGGACTAAAAATAATGAATGATCTAATACTGATCATCTTAAATAGTGTGATGTGGGAAATTAGTGCAGTAAATGAATGATCAAATCATTTGAATTAAGCAACTTTAAAAGTAATCTACTGAGAAATTGAATTGTCTTTTTATGTATTTGAGTTTTAGAACAATCAGGTTTGTCTGATATCCTCACACACATTTGTTCCCATTTGGGGAATGTTGGAGAAACTCTGGAAGAATTCTCCGGCTGACTCTCAGCCTGTTGAACCACATCATGAATATTCCTTGTTTGGTCAGTAAGTTTCCGAGTGGGGATTGAACCCATTTCTGGCTCAGAGGAAGAGGCACTACTGACTGATCAGTAAAGATTCAAACACACCTTAGTATTTCTCTTATAGAATTAGCTACAAGGTTCTTTCCTTTATTTATTTATGAGATATGGGCATTACTGGCTGGAGACTTTGTTGCCCACCCCTTGTTGCTCTTGAGAAATGAGCTGCTTTCTTGAATAGCTGCAGTCCATGTACTGGATGTAGAGCTACAATGTCTTTAGGGAGGGAGTTCCAGGATTTTGATCCAGCAACACTAAAGGAACTTTGATATATTCCCAATTCAGGATAGTGAGTGGCTTCGAAGGGAAGTTGCAGCTGGTGGTGTTCCTATGTTTCTGCTGCCTTGTCCTTCTAGATGAAGATGGTCATGGGTGTGGAAGGTGCTGTCTAAGGATCTTTGGTGAATTTCTATGGGGCATCTTGTAGATAATACATACTGCTGCTACTGAACATCAAATTTCTTGTGTGTTGCTGGAGCTGCACTCATCCAGGGAATTGGGCATTATTCTATCATATTCCTGACTTGTGGCTTATCAATGGTGAATAGTAAGTTACTCTGGCCTACTTTTGCAGTCATAGTATTCATATTTCAGTGAATATCAAGGGATATTCTTTCTTATTGGAAATGGCATCACCTGACAGCTGTGTGGTGTGAATGTTACTTGCTACTGGTCAGCCTGAGATACTTGTCCAGATCATCCTACATTTGGATATGGTCTGCTTCAGTGCTGGAGGGATCACTAATAGTGCTGAACATTGTGCAATCATTGGCGAACATTCCCACTTCTGACCTTATGATGGAGCCAAGGTCATTGATGAAGCAGCTGAAGATGGCTGGGTCTGTGTGAATATAGCATCAAGAATCCCAAGCAAAATAGGAGTCTTTGGGAAAGAATGGGAAATCTCTGTACTGGTTGGAGTCATAGCCAGCACATAGGAAGATGGTCATGGTTATTGGAGGTCAGTCATCTCATCTCCAGAACTTCTCTGCAGGAGTTCCTCAGAGTAGTGTTCTAGGCGCAACCATTTTCTGCTGGTTCATCAATTACTTTTCAACCTAAGGTCAGAAATGTGGATGTTTGCTAATGTTTGTACAATGTTCAGCACCATTTGTGACTCCTCAGATACTGAAGCAGTCCATACAACAAGAAGTGGAAAATAACATTTATGCCATAAGTGCCAAGCAATGACCATCTCAAATAAGAAAAGATATAACCACCACCCCTTTTGACTTTCAATGGTGTTATCATCACTGAATACCCTATTATCAATTCCTTGGAGGTTACCATTGACCAGAAACTCATTTGGACTCACCACATAAACACAGTAGCTACAAGAGCAGGTCAGAAGCTAGAATTACTGTGGCAAGTAACTCACCTCCTGGCTCCCCAAAACCTGTCCACCATCTACAAACCACAAGTCAGCAGCGTAATGGAATACTTTCCATTTGCCTGGATGGGTTCAGCTCCAACAATATTCAAAAAGCTTGACACCATCCAGGACAAAGCAGCCCACTTGATTGACACCATATCAACAAACACCCACTTCTGCCATCACAGAGGCTCAGTAGCAGCAGTGTGCACCATCTACAAGCTACACTACAAAAGTTCAGCAACGATTCTTAGACAGCACCTTCCAAACCCACAACAGCTTCCATCCAGAAAGACAAGGGCAGCAGATACATGGGAACACTATTACCTGCAAGTTCCCCTCCAGGCCACTCACCATCCTAATTTGGAAATATATTGCTGTTTCTTCAGTGTCAAAATCGTGGAATTCCCTCCCTAGGGGCACTGTGGTCTACCTACTGCATGTGGACTGTAGCAGTTCAAGAAGACAGCTCACCAACACTTTCTCAAGGAGCAACTAGGAATGGGCAACAAATGCTGCCAGTCAGAGATGTTCATTTCCCTTAGTGAATAAATAAAAGGACTTGACTTCAGTCAAGTCTAAAGGGAATAAAAAAATTAAACAAGTTTAAATTTTCTTGAATTTACTAATCAATACAAGTTATAATTTCCCTGCATAATATTGTAGGTTTATAAATATGCTAGCTACTGCCATAAATATGATATGATTGAAGTGACCAGAGTGGATAATGATAGCACCCAAAGCAACCCAAATAATTACAAAGAAATATTGTGAATCTGCACACAATAATAATGCAATATCATTCCCAATTGGCTGATACCTCATAGAATAAGAATATACAGTATAATGTGGTTGTTCAGCATATAATGCCTATTCCAAATACATGAAAGAGCTCTAATTAGAACCACTCCTCTACTCTCTCCTGTATTATAGAAACTGCTGCCGTGGCAAGAGTTTCTCCCCTCTCATAATTTTGAAAATCATCTTCAAATCTCCCCTTAACCTTCTGTCCTCAATGGAGACCAATGCCCTCTTTAGTCTTTCCACAAAACTGATGTACCCCTCGTTCCTGGTACATCCTAACAAATCACATCTGCATCTGCATCTGCTCCAAAGGTTTTGAAAGGTTTAGGTGACATTTCTTTTTGAGTCTTGTCCATTTTTAAAGCCTTTGTTTACTGTTAGTTTGACAGGGGGCTATATTGATTCAAGGTGAAAGATGATTGTAGAAACTCAGGGGCCATGGGAGACTCCAAACTCCTCATGAGTCATAGAATCATAGAATCCCTACAGTGTGGAAACAGGCCCTTTGGCCAAACAAGTCCACACTGACTCTCCAAAGTGTAACCCATCCAGACCCATTCCCCTACCCTATTATCCTATATTTACCCCTGACTAATGCACCTAACCTACACATCCCTGAACACTACGAGCAATTTAGCATGGCCAATCCACCTAACCTGCACATCCTTGGACTGTGGGAGGAAACTAGAGCACCTGGAGGCAACCCACACAGACATGGGTAGAACGTGCAAACTCCACTCCACTCCAAACTCACGAGTTTGATTATTTACCATTTATGAACAGGTAACTGTTGAAGATTTCGAACTTGCCTGCAAGGGCCTGTATCGAGCTTTGACCATTCGGGAGAAATACATGCGGCTATCATTTCAGCGATTCTGTCGGACCACTGCACAGTTTCTGCGGAACATGGAAAATGAGCAATGGAAAGAGGAGAATGAAGTGCACCCAGGTAAGGAGAAGAACACTTGAAGAAAGATTCTCACTCACTCAGACTGTTTGTCTTGTTTCAGACTCTGATCCAACCATTTTCATTGCACGTCTCTGACAAAGCCAACTCTTGCACTGTTCTCAGATCACCAAAAGATCCATATGCTTTTATAGAAACATGGGAAATAGGTGCAGGAGGAGGCTATTTAGCCCTTTGACTCTGCACCACCAGTGTGTATGATCATGGCTGATCATGTAATCTCAATATCTCACTCCCGCTTTCTCTCCATACCCCTTGATCCTTTTAGCCACAAGGGCCATGTCCCTCTTGAATATATCTCACAAACCGGCCCCAACAGCTTCCCATGGGAGAGAATTCCACAGGTTCGCCACTCTGAGTGAAGAAATTCTTCCTCATCTTAGTCCTGAATGGTTTACCCTTTATTCTTAGACTGTGACCCCTAGTTCTGGACTTTCCCAACATCAGGAACATTCTTCCCACATCTAGCCTTGCACAGTCCCATCTGGATTTTATATGTTTCTATGAGATTCCCCCCTCGTTCTTCTAAATTCCAGCGAGTACAAGCCCAGTTGATCCGGTCTTTGCATGTCAGTCCTGCGATCCCGGGGATCAGTCCAGTGAACCTTCACTGATCTCCCTCAATAGCAAGAATGTTGTTCTTCAGTCAGACTAGGGGACCAACACTGCACACAGTACTCACCAAGGTCCTGTATAACTGCAGCAAGAGATCCTTACTCTGATACTCAACTCCTCTCACTATGAGGGCCAGCATGCCATTAGCTTTCCTCACCACCTGCTGCACCTGCATGCCAACCTTCAGCGACTGTTCCCCCATGGCACTCATTGATACTATCAGTAATGGTTCACTGCATTCTTAAACTGCAAAACATGATTGAATGACAACACCGAGACCCAAAGCAGTGGGAGAGAGGCTGAGATTATCCAGAAATAGTCACCATAAGCTTCAAAATTAGAAGATGAGAATGGTTGAGGAAGAGGAGGGGTTAGTTTCAGACTTTTGACAATCTGACAAGAACTGGCCTGTTTTAGATAGCATTCCACAGATAAAGAGAGATGATTTATTGAATGTTTATTATAATTTGGTGCTATTTATCTAAATTAATCCAGTTGTAGGGCCTTTACTGCTCAAATGGGGGACATTTGGTTTACATACTAAGTGCCACCCCTCTGTAGATTAATTCAGTCAGTCTGATTCTTGGCCCCTCCTTCCCATCCTAATAGCCCAGTATGCTTCTTTCTCTGTCCAATTACCTTTTCTAATAGTTCACCACCTCTGTTTCTACCACCCCCCCCCCCCCCCCCCCCCACCATGGGCAGCAATTCCAGTTCATTTTCACATGCTTGGAGCCAATCTGGTAAATCTTGTCTGTGCCCTCTCCATGAGCTTCACATCCTGCCTAGAGTGTGGTGAACAGAACTGAGTGCAATACTCAGATTGAGGCCTAACCAGAGCTTTATAAAGATTCCGCATATCTTTCCTATATTTACACTCTTTGTATCTATTTATGAATATTTTGCTAAACACATTTTCAACATGTCCTACCATCTTAAAATATCTAGGTGTCTGCCAGGTGTCTGTGATTATTTACACACTTCAGAAATGCTTTAAAAACCCTTGAGAAAATCTTTAGTCTAGATAGCCTCTCTCTAACACTTCTGCCAAAATGTGTCACCTCACACTGCTCTCTATATTAAACTCAATCTGCAGTTTGCCTGCCTAGCCTGGTAATCTATCCATATGTGAGAGTCATTAATTGTACCAAATATAAGTGGCAGACTAGAGTAGAACCAGCAACTGGGAGTGTGGAGTTCAATTAAATAAGGATTTACTTCAGTGAAGCTAATGAAAGAGTGGATTATGTGGTAGGTAGATTCTGCGGGGAGTGGTATATCAAAGATTCTTTAGCTATTAGCCATGCATTCTTGCTTTGCTATGATGATTTTGTCCATTATACCTCCTTCTATATATTGACGCCCTTCGTTAAATTACAAACCTGGATCGTAAACTTCCTTGAACTGTCTTCCAAATGTAATAAATCCAATGATCAGCCATGAATCTATTGAAAGGCAGAGCAAGTTCAATTGGCAAATGCCCTTCATCTTGCAACTTGTATGTTCATGTAAATATGTTCTTTAATCTTCCTTCTTCACATGGCGATCTAATCCACCGCCTCTCCCTTATCTCACATCGTTCTTTTGCCTTTTTTTGTAACAGTGGTGGTCACTATTGCACATACCCCTCACGTGTGGCAATTTTGATGAGGCTGAAATGATTTGAGATTTATTTAATGGGATCAGGAAGGCAGTGCCTAAGAAACAGGGGACTTACAGGAATGTATGTGGTACTACCTAATTCTATGATGTCATAGTTCTTCAGCTGAAGTTGTTTGTAGGCAGAATATACCCATATTCCATTGATAGATCCGATTTTCCAATGTAAAGTGTCCTTTCATCTCTACATTTAATGTCATACGGTTTTCCCTCAATACAAGGGTTAACTGATGAAACATAGAAAGTAATAGAGGGAATAAAGATAGATTTTTGGACAGTTCCATGTTAGGTTTGGAGCTTAGGGGCAGGAGCTCATATCTAGGAATCTATCAGTTGGAAAAGAATTCATCAGAAGGACAAGAACTTGGTCAAGTTTGTTGCTGTATTGACTGCTTTGGAAATACTTGCTCTGGGGGTGAATTAAAATGTTACTCATCAAATCATTGGTCTTTCATCAATTCAGCTAACTGTCTTTCTCTATCAGCTTTTCTCATGTTACATGTAAGTCCATGCTGGTTGTTGTAGTTCTGTTCGCCGAGCTGGGAATTGTGTTGCAGACATTTCGTCCCCTGTCTAGGTGACATCCTCAGTGCTTGGGAGCCTCCTGTGAAGCGCTTTGGATGTCACCTAGACAGGGGACGAAACATCTGCAACACAAATTCCTAGCTCGGCGAACAGAACTACAACAACGAGCACCCGAGCTACAAATCTTCTCACAAACTTTGACCATGCTGGTTGATCAATTTCTCCATATCCATTTATATGAACGATTTCCTATGTGTAAGGTGATTTATAATCAGATACTAATCCTCTCCATTTATCTGGGCTGGCAATGGAGTCAATATAAGCTAGTATGCTTGACATCTCTGGCTGGGTTCTTCTTAGCTCATAGAATCCTTACAGTAAGGAAGTAGGCCATTTGGCCCATCAAATCCACAGACCCTCTGAAGAGCATCCCACCTAGATGCACCCTTCACCTTATTCCTACAAACTGGCATTTCCCATGGCTAATTCACCCAGCCTGCACATCCCTTGACACTATGGGGCATTTAACATGGTGATTCCAGCCAATCTGCACATCCTTGGAATGAAGGAGGTAACCCACACAGACACAGGGAGAATGCACAAACTCCATACAAACAGTCATCCGAGGGTGGAATCAAACCTGGGTCACTGGTGCTGTGAGGCAGCAGTGCTAACCACTGAGCTACTGTGTTGGCCCAATGGAGCTCTGCTCCATTTTGTGGCTATTCTTTTGAAAGACAATTCCAATTATTCATGAGAGTGCTGTGCTGTTTTATTATCTCTCAACACTTTAAAATATGATATAAGCCAAAATATTTTTGGAGCTGGATCTTGGGATGTGAAATATCAGTTAGCAGAAGGATGTCAGCACAGCAATCTTGGTGTAAACATGTGAGCTGCCATTGCTCAAAGTGTTTACACTCTGGATGAGATGATTTGTGCTATCAGGGACCTTCTGTAAATATCCTTGACCTTGAGCTCCAAGCCGAGACTTGGGCCCGATGCACGGAATGTACCAACATCCTTGTCCCTGAAAACATTACACTGTTTAAAAGCTTCTAAGACTCAGTGATTGCCAACATTACTGGGTGGAGCATCACAGCCAACTCTCCCTGATCATCTCTCCTGACTGAGCTGACTATCACCTGAAAACACCCCGGCCTCCTGCCAACACAACTGCCCTTCACCCCACAGCCCGAACTCAACTACCCCTCTTGGTCCTCAGATATCAACCACCTCTCCCACACCCTGGCTGGCTCGATGACCAGACACCCAGCCACCTGAGGTAACATGAGATTCGTGTCAGTCATGATCACATGGCTGACACATGTCAAAGAGAAGGCACCAGTCTCGAATGAACATATGAAAAGAGAGATCTTAGGCACTACACTAGAGAACTGTATTTGAGAAGCTCCTATATACAGATGCATAAGAAGGAATGTTACAGTATAGAAGGAGTTCAAAAGCCTACCTTGGAGTTAGAGATAAGGAGCAATAGGCACAGGTATAGGAGCACAACACAGCCCAGAGATAGCCCAGATAGATATCTCAATGAGAGGCAGCAGCATTGGCTAAAAGCACAAAATAAATCACTACCTTCCTCACCCATTTCATTTCATTCAGCCGCTCACTCATTCACTAACTCACCCACACACTTACTGAAAAACTTCGACCTTTAAAAACTTACCTGGACATAGCAGCTACCTTTTGGAAATGGGGGGACATGCTCTGCTTTCTGACATAGAGTCATAGAGATGTACAGCATGGAAACAGACCCTACATGAGACGGTGCAGAAAATATTTACAAGGATGTTGCCAGGACTGGAGGGTTTGAGCTATAGGGAGAGGCTGAATAAGCTGGGGCTGTTTTCTCTGGACCGTCAGAGGCTGACGGCTTATCTTATAGAGGTTTATAAAATCATGAAGGGCATGGATAGGGTAAATAGGCAAGGTCTTTTTTCCAGCGTATGGGAGTCGAAAACTAGAGGACATAGGTTTCAGATGAGAGGGGAGACATTTAAAAAGACCCGAGAGGCGGTAATTTTTTCACGTAGAGGATAGTGTGTGTATTGAATGAGCTGCCAGAGGAAATGGTGGAGGCTGGTACAATTTAAAAGCCCATCTGAATAGTACATGAATAGAAAGGGTTTAGAAGGATATGGGCCAGATGCTGGAAAATGGGACTATTGTCAGATTGGGATGTCTGGTCGGTATGTACAAATTGGACTGAAGGATCTGTTTCTGTAGTGTATGATTCTATCACTCCATCTCTTACTGGGCCCAATGATCCCCTCCATGGAGAGGCTGTACTGATCATTTAGTGCTGCAGGTGGGATCGAAAGTTCCTGTTGTAAACTTGAAAAAGGGATGGTTGTAGTCTTCTTCATGGATAGAGTCAATGCGTTCAACATCAATGCACACAGGAAGATCTGGGCCTATATTTGGGTCTAAAAATGGATTCAGTATAACCACTGGACTATTTTGTGTACTCTGGATTAGGAATTATCCTCAATCATAGAGTAATAAGAGGAAATAGCATAGCCAGAGGCTGTTGAGACTATTATGTCTCAGAAAGACCTATCTAATAAGTTCAATACCTTTTTCTTTCCCCATAGCACTGAAAAGTATTCCCTCTGATCATAGTTTTATGGAATTGAAGCTTGGGTAGAATGACTGGCAATGATGTACTGTCTTTATTTCAAAACATGAACATCACAGGGTGTTTGTAGGTGGTGGCGGGCAGTATGGCTATAGTTGCATTGTTAAAAAGAGATCAATAGTGTCAGATTCAGAAGTGGTATCACCACAGCAATATTAATAAGCTGGCAAGGCAAAGAGGTTGGAAGTTAGAGACTAGTGATGAAGGAATGGTGGATCTCTTGGCTCAGAGTCTCGAAGCACAGTCAGCATCTTTCACTTGTAATTCCAAAATATGTTCTCTAAAAGATGCTGACAAATGGATGTGCATGTAAATTATAAGCTGTCTGGAGAGATAGAGACAGAGAGAACTCCATGGAATCTCAATTTTCAAACAACAGCTAGCCAAACTGGATAAGACACAAAGAAAAAGTGAGGACTGCAGATGCTGAAGATCAGAGTCGAGAGTGTGGTGCTGGAAAAACACAGCAGGTTAGGCAGCATCTGAGGAGCAGGAGAATCGATGTTTCGGGTATAGGCCTTTCATCAGGAATGAGGCTTGTGGGTCAGGGCTGAGAGATAAATGGGAGAGGGGGGTGGGATTGGGGGGAGATAGCTGGAAAAGCAATAGGTGGATAAAGGTGAAGGAGCAGGTGATAGAAGGGGAAGAGACAAGGCAGAATAGACTGGACTGTGCTTGCTTGTGACTACAAAGATAATGAGAGTGTTGATGGCACCCTGCTCAATAGCAAGGGCACATATCCACAAAGGAAGGAGGTCTGTCTTAAGTCAGTCTTGTTGCAACCAACCAAGGGGTGAATTAATAGATAGGGAGTCAGTTTGTCTCTCCTTACTCAGAGGCTCATCAATTTGGAATATTCTGTCTGGGACTGTAACAAACCAGGGAGTCTTTCTGGGGCCTGGCAACCTTTATCTTGTGCTTTGTATCTGGAATTTTGTTTGGACATGGACTACATATTTTCATTATTTTGTTTCAGTATTTACTCCACCTTTAAAGACAGGGGGAGACCCTTTCAGTCCAAAGGATTTTCCTGAAAACCTTGGCTACGTGTGTAAGATGACAGACGGAGTGATCTACGTTTACGCAAATGATGAATCAGTCAAGAGAAATGAACCCAAAGACTTACCATATCCAGACCTGGCCACCTTTATAGATGACATGAACTTTCTAATTGCATTGATTGCTCAGGGGCCTATGTAAGTCGCAATATCACTGAATACTAACCTTGTGAATTAAAATTCGTGGGAATTTGGTTTTCCTAATGGGTTGTAAAATCAAGGCACCACTCTACACCCATAACTCCATGTTTAATATTGGCACACTCGCTCACCATAGGCTAACCATTATTGTTCAGTTTTCAATGTCCAGATTTTTACACAATCAAAGGGATCCAGAACAATGTAACAATGGCTGGATGTGAATAGTGAGTCTATATCATAGGCTCCTAGCCTTCACACATCATCACCCCTCCCCATTCCCAATTTTCCTGGAGTCAGACCAGCTTCTTCAGGATTCCTGGTTCATAGATCTCAGAAGAGTTGTGAACCATTGTCTGGATTTGGGAACGTTTGAAAAGTAAGTTCAAAAGAGCATGATCACATCACTGCTATTGCCCATATTGTGCCTAGACAATTCAATACAATCTCCAGACCCTATCACACTCATTCACTGGGGAACCAGCAGTATCCAATGGGACAGGGTGAAAAATGGTTGCCCAATATGATTAGGCAGGATATGGTAACATTAACCCCAAGCACCCAGTTCCTGGAACTGAGTTTGATTTAAATGCAGAATTTTTTGTATTTTTATTTATTCACTGGATGTGAGCATCACAGGCTAGAACAGCTTGATTGCCCATCCCTAATTACCCAGAAGGCAGTTAAGAGTCAACCATATCACTGTGGGTCTGGAGTCACATGTAGACCAGCCCAGGTAAAGATAGCAGTTTCCTTCCCTAAAGGACATTAGTGAACCTCATGGGTATTTTGGACAATCAGCAATGGTTACATGGTGATCATTAGACTTTTATTTCCAAATTTTTACTAAATTCAACTTCTATTATCTCCCAAGGTAGGGTTCAAACTTGGGTCTCCAGAACATTAGGGTCTCTGGATTAACAATCCAACAATAATACCATTAAGTCATCGCCTCCCCATTATTGTATTAGTCCTGTTGGGTCACATGCGATGGAATTTGTTTGAGAACAGATTCTGTTTTATTTTGAAATGACTGGACTGAGATGGATTTTTTTTTCTCTGGGTTCCTTGGTTTAGGAAAACATATGCCCACCGTCGCTTGAAATTTCTGAACTCTAAGTTCAACCTGCATGAGATGCTGAATGAAATGGAAGAGATGAAGGAAGTGAAGAGTAATCCTCACAGAGATTTCTACAATGTCAGAAAGGTGGAGTGTTTCTTGTTATCTTGGCATGTATTATAAAAGTGACACGAGCGCCTTACACTATTTCTGAACTATTTTTATTTTATCTTCCCAAACTTCTGATTGGGGCACTCAAAAGCAAATGTGAAACTGAAATGGAAGTGTGGAAAAAAGGATGTGAAAGAGAGACATGTACAGAAGCTAGGCAGGTGTCAACATGAAGAATAAGATTAGATTCCCTACAATATGGAAACAGGCCCTTTAGCCCAACAAGTCCACACTGACCGTCCAAAGAGTAACCCACCCAGAACCATTCTCCTAACTACATATGACTAATGGTGCAGCATGGTGGCTCAGTGGTTAGCACTGCTGCCTCACAGCACCAGGGTCCCAGGTTCAATTCCAGCCTCGGGCGACTGTCTGTGTGGAGTTTGCACATTCTCCCTGTGACTGCGTGGGTCCCCTCCAGGTGCTCCGGTTTCCTCCCACAGTCCAACAATGTGCCAGTTAGGTGAATTGGCCATGCTAAATTGCCCATAGTCTTAGGTGTATTAGTCACAGGGAAATGGGTCTGGGTGGGTTTTCTCTTCAGAGGATTGGTGTGGACTGGTTGGGCCGAAGGGCCTGTTTCCACACTGTAGGGAATTTCATCTCATCTAATGCACCCAGCACTATGGGCAATTTAGCATGGCCAATTCATTTTTGTGGATGACATCAAAATTGGTGGGAGAGTTGACAGTAAAGAAGGTTATCTAAGATTACAAAGGGATCTTGATCAATTAGGTCAATGGGCTGAGGATTGTTAGATGGAGTGTAATTTGGATAAATGCGAGATATTGCATTTTGTTAAATCGAACAAGGCAGGACTTATACAATTAATGGTAGAGCCCTGGGTAGTGTTGTAGTATAGTGAGACCTAGGGGTTCAGGTACATAATTCTTTGAAAGTTGTGTCACAGGTGAACAGGGGTGGTAAAGATGATGTTTGGCATAAAATAAAAGCAAATTACTGCGGATGCTGGAATCTGAAACCAAAAGAGAAAATGCTGGAAAATCTCAGCAGGTCTGGCAGCATCTGTCAGGAGAGAAAAGAGCTGATGTTTCAAGATGCTTGGTTTGTTTGCCTTCATTGCTCAGACCGTTGAGTATAGGACGTCATGTTGAGGGTTGCACAGGACATTGGTAAGGCCACTTCTGGGGATCTGTGTACAATTCTGGTTGCCCTGCAATAGGAAGGATATTAGAGTCAAGATTAGAGTAGTGCTGGAAAAGCACAGCAGGTCAGGCAGCATCCGAGGAGGAAGAGAATCGACATTTCAGGCAAAAGCCCTCCATCAGGCTAATGTCCGAAACGTCGATTCTCCTGCTTCTCAGATGCTGCCTGACCTGCTGTGCTTTTCCAGCGCTACTCTAATTTTGATTCTAAGTTCCAGCATCTGTAGTACCCACTTTCGCCAAATAGGAAGGATATTGTTAAATTTGAGACAGTTCAGTAAAGATTTACCAGGATGTTGCTGAGACTGGAAGGGTTTGGGTTATAAGGAAAGGCGAAATAGCCTATGACTCCTTTCACTCGAGTTTAGAAGGTTGAGGGATGACCTTAGAGGTATGTAAAATGATGAGGGGCAAAGATAATGTGAATAGCAAATGTTTTTTCCTTAGAGTGGGGACTTCAAAACTAAAGGGTATAATTTTAATGTGAGGAGCAACATTTTCATACAGAGGGCAGTTAGTATATTGAATGAACTGCCATAGGAAGTGGCAGATGCTACTACAGTTATAACGTGCTGTACATCTCTATGACTCTATGACTATATTTGGATAGATACATGAGTAGAAAAGGTTTAGAGGGATATAGGCCAAATGCAGGCAAGTGGGACAAGTTTAGTTTTGGAAACGTGGTCAGCATGGACATGTTGGACCAAAGGGTCTGTTTCCATGCTGTAGGACTCTATGACAAGACAAAGGGAAGGAGGGAATAGGAACAGATAAAAATACTGAAAGATGACAGAACGACAAAAGTGTCAAGAGAGTGAAGGTGAAAAGTGACAGAGAATAAATGATGGGAGCAAATTAAGGGAAGAAATGAGTAAACAGGTTAGTTTCTGAGTGGCAGCCAGTGATTGCTGAGGGATCACAGGGGCCAGCTATTGACATATAAATGATTAGATAAGGGAACTAAATGCAATATCTCCAAGTTTACAGATGACACAAAGCTAGATGGCAGGGTGAACTGTGCAGAGGATGCAGAGATGTTTGGACAAGTTGAGTGAGTAAAGTTCTTCAGGCTAAAGGGTTCAAAGTATATTGGGTGAAGGTGGGAACAGGGTGCTGAGTTGGGTGATCAGCTATGGTCAAATTGCATGATGGAGTAGTCTCGAAGGGCTGAATGGTCTACTCCTGCTCCTGTTTCCTATGTTTCTATGTTTAAAAGTGAAGGTGGAGAGAGGTAGATGGATAGGCCATGTTTCAGTTTCTCCCTCTACAGGTTTTCTTCTGTAAAGTCCTAATGGATGTTTTGCTGGGTAGATGTGTTTTGTGAATGTAAGTTTAGCACTGAGCCTGATACTGTTGAAAGAAAGTAACATGCTGTCGAAGCTTTCCATCTTGTAGATATCAGGGGAGAATTGCAAGAATACCAAATCTCAAGAGAATAACACATTCAAAGTTTGTGAGAAGATTTGTAGCTCGGGTGCTCGTTGTTGTGGTTCTGTTCGCCGAACTGGGAATTTGTGTTGCAGACGTTTTGTCCCCTGTCTAGGTGACATCCGCAGTGCTTGGGAGCCTCCTGTGAAGCGCTTCTGTGATCTTTCCTCCGGCATTTGTAGTGGTTTGAATCTGCCGCTTCCGGTTGTCAGTTCCAGCTGTCCGTTGCAGTGGCCGGTATATTGGGTCCAGATCGATGTGCTTATTGATTGAATCTGTGGATGAGTGCCATGCCTCTAGGAATTCTCTGGCTGTTCTCTGTTTGGCTTGTCCTATAATAGTAGTGTTGTCCCAGTCGAATTCATGTTGCTTGTCATCCGAGTGAGTGGCTACTAAGGATAGCTGGTCGTGTCGTTTTGTGGCTAGTCAGTGTTCATGGATGCGGATTGTTAGCTGTCTTCCTGTTTGTCCTATGTAGCGTTTTGTGCAGTCCTTGCATGGGATTTTGTACACTACATTGGTTTTGCTCATGTTGGGTATTGGGTCCTTTGTTCTGGTGAGTTGTTGTCTGAGAGTGGCTGTTGGTTTGTGTGCTGTTATGAGTCCTAGTGGTCCCAGTAGTCTGGCTGTCAGTTCGGAAATGCTCTTGATGTATGGTAGTGTGGCTAGTCCTTTGGGTTGTGGCATGTCCTCGTTCCGTTGTCTTTCCCTTAAGCATCTGTTGATGAAATTGCGGGGGTATCTGTTTTTGGCGAATACATTGTATAGGTGTTCTTCTTCCTCTTTTTGCAGTTCTGGTGTACTGCAGTGTGTTGTGGCCCTTTTGAACAGTGTCTTGATGCAACTTCTTTTGTGTGTGTTGGGGTGGTTGCTTTCGTAGTTCAGGACTTGGTCTGTGTGTGTGGCTTTCCTGTATACCTTTGTGGTGAATTCTCCGTTCGGTGTTCTCTGTACCATCACGTCTAGGAATGGGAGTTGGTTGTCCTTTTCTTCCTCTCTAGTGAATCGGATTCCTGTGAGTGTGGCGTTGATGATCCAGTGTGTGTTCTCTATTTCTGTGTTTTTAATGATTACAAAGGTGTCATCTACATATCTGACCCAGAGTTTGGGTTGAATTTGCGGTAAGACTGTTTGTTCTAACCTTTGCATTACCGCTTCTGCTATGAGTCCAGAGATGGGTGAGCCCATGGGTGTGCCATTGATTTGTTCATATATTTGGTTGTTGAATGTGAAGTGTGTTGTGAGGCACAGGTCCAGTAGTTTGAGTATGCCATTTTTGTTGATAGGTTCACCGTCCTGTTGTCTGTTCTGTATGTCCAGCAGGTTGGCTACTGTTTGTCTGGCTAGGGTTTTGTCGATAGAGGTGAACAGTGCCGTTACATAGAATGAGACCATGGTTTCTTCCTTGTCAATGTGTATATTTCTGATGATGTTCAAGAATTCCTGTGTTGATAGTATAGAGTGTCTGGATCCACTGATCAGGTGTTTCAGTTTCTGCTGTAGTTCTTTAGCCAGTTTGTGTGATGGTGTCCCTGGTAATGATACTATGGGTCTGAGTGGGATGTCTGGTTTGTGCACTTTAGGTAGTCCATAGAATCTGGGGGTGTTGTTGCTTTCAGGTTTCATTCTTTGTAGGTCAAATCTGGTTATCTGTCCGTTGTTTTGTAGGTTCCTCAGTGTGTTGTTTATCCTATTGGTGAGCTGTGAGGTGGGGTCAAACTCCCTCTTTTGGTAGGTGTTGGTATCTGCAAGTAGTTGTTGCGCTTTTTGGGTGTACTCTGCTTTGTCCAGGATGACCGTTATTCTGCCTTTGTCTGCTGGTAGAATGATTATGTTCTTATCGTTTCTGAGTGAGTTTAGTGCTTCCCTCTCCTTGGTGTTGAGGTTATGTGTTTGTCTTTTCCTTGTTATCAGGGGTACGATACTTTGTCTCACTATTTGTTGTGTCTCTTCTGTCAGTCCATTGTTCCTGAGGGTGCATTCTAGTGCTGCTAGGAAGTCTGCTGTCTTGGCATCTCTGTGGTTGTAGTTGAGTCCCTTTGGCAGTATTGTTCTTTCCGTGTCTGTGAGCTGTCTATAGGAGAGGTTTCTAACCCAGGTGTGTGTTGTGGTGTCCTTTCTGTTGTGTGTTAGTTTGGCCAGTTTTTCTTTTAGTGCCTTTTTTTTTTGCGGTGTGTCGTCCTGTCTGTCCTATGGTGACAGCCCGTTCTATGGTCCGGGTCCATTCCTGATTGGTGGTTTTTGAAATTAATGATTTTTGGCGTGCAATTTCTTGTCTGTATTTGTGAAGTCTGTTGTGAAGGTCTGTAATCATTACCTGGATCATCCTGAATCCGTTCTGTTTGGCTGTTTCCCTGGCTTGTGGATTGTTGACTGGTGGTCTGTATCTGACACATGGTGGAAGGATTCGATTCTTTCGGCATTCATGCAGGAACCGGAGTGGTTCGTAGGTGGCGCTTAGGCGGTTAGCACAGGATTCCCATTTCCTGGCTTGTCTTCGCGTCTCTCGCCTGTAGGTGTTCAGGTGCTCGTTGTTGTGGTTCTGTTCGCCGAGCGGGGGATTTGTGTTTGTTCTAATCTTTCTAATCTACCAGGGACACCATCACACAAACTGGCTAAAGAACTACAGCAGAAACTAAAACACCTGATCAGCGGATCCAGACACTCTATACAATCAACACAGGAATTCTTGGACATCAGAAATATACATGTAGACAAGGAAGAAACCATGGTCTCATTCGATGTAACGGCACTGTTCACCTCTATCAACAAAACCCTAGCCAGAGAAACAATAGCCAACCTGCTGGACATACAGAACAGACAATAGGACGGTGAACCTATCAACAAAGACGGCATACTCAAACTACTGGACCTGTGCCTCACAACACACTTCACATTCAACAACCAAATATATGAACAAATCAATGGCACACCCATGGGCTCACCCATCTCTGACTCATAGCAGAAGCGGTAATGCAAAGATTAGAACAAACAGTCTTAACACAAATTCAACCCAAACTCTGGGTCAGATATGTGGATGACACCTTTGTAATCATTAAAAACACAGAAATAAAGAACACACACTGGATCATCAACGCCACACTCACAGGAATCCGATTCACTAGAGAGGAAGAAAAGGACAACCAACTCCCATTCCTAGACGTGATGGTACAGAGAACACCGAACGGAGAATTCACCACAGAGGTATACAGGAAAGCCACACACACAGACCAAGTCCTGAACTACGAAAGCAACCACCCCAACACACACAAAAGAAGTTGCATCAAGACACTGTTCAAAAGGGCCACAACACACTGCAGTACACCAGAACTGCAAAAAGAGGAAGAAGAACACCTATACAATGTATTCGCCAAAAACAGATACCCCCGCAATTTCATCAACAGATGCTTAAGGGAAAGACAACGGAACGAGGACATGCCACAACCCAAAGGACTAGCCACACTACCATACATCAAGAGCATTTCCGAACTGACAGCCAGACTACTGGGACCACTAGGACTCATAACAGCACACAAACCAACAGCCACTCTCAGACAACAACTCACCAGAACGAAGGACCCAATACCCAGCATGAGCAAAACCAATGTAGTGTACAAAATCCCATGCAAGGACTGCACAAAACACTACATAGGACAAACAGGAAGACAGCTAACGATCCGCGTCCATGAACACCAACTAGCCACAAAACGACACGACTAGCTATCTTTCGTAGCCACACACGGAGATGACAAGCAACATGAACTCGACTGGGACAACACTACCATTATAGGACAAGCCAAACAGAGAACAGCCAGAGAATTCCTAGAGGCATGGCACTCATCCACAGATTCAATCAATAAGCACATTGATCTGGACCCAATATACCGACCACTGCAACGGACAGCTGGAACTGACAACCGGAAGTGGCAGATTCAAACCACTACAAATGACGGAGGAAAGATCACAGAAGCACTTCACAGGAGGCTCCCAAGCACTGCGGATGTCACCTAGACAGGGGACGAAACACAAATTCCCAGCTCGGCGAACAGAACCACAACAGAATAACACATATACTGCATGAGGTTGAGGTAGCGATTGGTACCAATCAGGCTCCACTTGACAACCAATCAGTGGCGTCTTCTCAAGCATCATAAATTGCCTAATCAGCTTTCCACCACTACTTACTACTGCAACAGTATGAACCAAAATCACAAGCAGCATCCTCTATATCTGTGACATTATTCCTCCTCATCGTCTTCTGCATTTTTGTGACATTTGGTTGGCTTCACGTTTCCCTTTAATACTTTACCTCAATTGTCAATCTCAATGGTTACACAGTTACAAATCCAATCATTACCAGAGTAGCTCTATGTTTTTTATTGTCCCAACCTGCGAATGTTAGCTCAGAATTCCTCTAGAGATTCTGTCTCCTCAATGCTTGGCTGTGCTTCTCTTTAATGTGCGGATTGTTGCCACCTAGTGATGTTCTGGGTGTAGGGATGGTATCCACATGGGCACTGACAACCTAAAGTTCAATCTCATCACACCTCTTTTCTATATTATTATCCTTCTCTTCAGTGAGCAGTGTGGGTCGGATCATCAAGCATACTGAAGGTCGGGTTAAACTGATTTTGATTAAGCAGATACTGAAGGATTGCAGTATAGGGGTGCAGGCAGGAAAGTGAACTTGAAATTATAATCAAATCAGCCGTAATATAGGTGAAATGGTTTTACTTTTGCTCCTTTTACGTTCTTATATAAACCCTCTGTGTTTTAGGCTGCCCGTCTGGAATTCCACATCCTTAAAAAAGTGCCATTCTGTCCAGTTAACCATGAGTACACTACCCCCATAACGAGTCCCACATTCTTGTCCCCGCCTCCAGTCTTTGCCCCTGCCATTCTGCAAGCCTACAACCTCAATAATCCATTCCAACCTCGAACAGAGTGCATACTGGACGGCATTTCTTCATGAGCCTCTTTGACACAAAGACCATTGAGGGATGGTTGGCCCCTTGTTCTCGTGCAGAAATCACTAGCTCTGCTGCAAATATTGCTCAGTCATTTTCCTACTCCACTCATGTTTCATCAAGTCATCACTTCAAACCATTATGTCAAGTTTTCTAAGAAAAAGGTACCAGCTAATTTCTAAGTTGACATCCAATTCTTCACCCTTTTAGACCTTGCAGATATTGTGCACTCTGACCTTCAAACTTTAACACATGACAGAAAGTCTAACAATTGCCTATGTTACTTTCTCTCTTTTCAGGTTGATACACACATCCACGCAGCAGCCTGCATGAATCAGAAACATCTCCTACGCTTCATTAAGAAGTCCTCGAGGGTTGATTCAGATCGCATCGTCTGGACTTCCAAGGACAAGAAGCTAACCTTGAAAGAGCTCTTTGATAAGCTGAAGCTGAATGCCTATGATCTGACAGTTGATTCATTGGATGTGCACGCAGTAAGTGGGCTCAGTTACAGTTAGGGTCTTCCCATATGTGTTTGATGGAGTGTGGGTTAGGAGGAAGGATACAAGACAGAAGGCTATACTTATGATTGACTCCCCCTATGCACCAATCACTTGTGAGTGGTTGGAATGTGGAATTTACCCTGGATGAATACTTTTGAGAGTGAATGGCTAAGGCAGGGGCCTTAGAGAACAAGCTGTCCAAGCTCTGTTTTGGAACTTGGCTTCTTTTGGACATGATCTATCCTTCATGGACACTGCCTTTGTGTTTCCTTTGGAGATGGCATTTTACGAGACAACTCTTTGTGTTTCTGAACCTATTTACTAGCTTGCTTGATTTTCTGTAATGAAGTAACAGTAACAATGCAACTGATATGGAGGCATAAGTTCATAGGTTTATAAGTTCACAAGATACAGGAACAGACATAGATCATTCAGCCCATCGAGTCTGCTCCACCATTCGATCATGGCTGATATGCTCCTCACCCCCATTTTCCTGCCTTCTCTCCATATCTCTTCAACCCATTACCAATTAAAAACTGTCTAACTCCTCCTTAAGTTTACTCACTGTCTCAGCATCCATTGCACTTTGGGGTAGCGAATTCCACTGATTCACAACCCTTTGGGAGAAATTGTTTCTCTTCAACTCTGTTTTGAATTTGCTACCTGTTACCCTAAGACGGTAACCTCTCATCCTAGAATTTCACACAAGAGGAAGCATCCACTCCATATTTATTTTATTTACACCTTTTATCATCTTGAATACCTCAATTTGATCTTCCCTCATTCTTCTAAGTTCCAGAGAGTACAGGCCTAAACTATTCTATCTCTCTTCATTCGACAAACCCCTCATCTCTGGGATCAATCTAGTGAACATCCTCTGAACTGCCTCCAATCTTCACTCAAATAAGGGGACCAAAACTGTGCACAATACTCCAGATGAGGTCTCACCAATGCCTTGTATAGTTGCAACAATACTTCCTTACTAATCCTTTAGCTATAAAAGCCAACATACCACTCATTTTCTTTATTATCTGCTGTACCTGCATGTTAGCTTCCTGTGACTCATGAACGAGGATACCCAGATCCCTCTGCACCAGAGCACTCCAAAGTCTCTCCCCGTCTCGATAATTTGTCACTTTCCCATTTTTCGACCAAATGCATAACCTCACACTTATGCACGTTAAACTCCATCTGCCACATTTTAGCCCACTCTCCTAACCTATCTACATCCATTTGTAAGGTTTTTATTTCCTCATTGCAATTTACCATCCCGCCTATTTGTGTGTCTTCCACAAATTTGGCCAGAGAGCTTTCTATCCCTGTATCCAGGTTGTTAATGTAGATTGTAAATAGATGGGGCCCAAGGATCAAACCCTGTGGCACCTCATTAGTTACTCTTGCCATCCAGAAAAAAACATTTATCTCAACTCTCTGTCTTCTGTCCGTCAGCCAGTAACCTATCCCAGCTAATAAATTACCCCAATCCCAAATGATACAACCTTATGAATTAACCTTTCGTGCGGCACCTTATCAAATGCCTTCCATAACTCCAAATATATTACATCTGCAAGATCCTCATTATTCGCTTTGCTTATTACATCTTCAAAGAACTCTAGCAAATTAGTCAAACATGACTTGCTCTTCGTAAAATCATGCTGACTCTGATGGTTAGTGTTTTGACTTTCCAAATGTCCTGATCATGCTTCCTTGGTAATTGATTCCAACGCTTCCCAACAACAGATATTAAACTAACTGGTCTATTATTTCCCATATATTGCCTCCCTGCCTTTTTAAATAAGGATTAGCAGTTTTGCACTCCACTGGAACCTTTCCCATGTACAGGGAAATTTGGAACATTGTAACAAATTAATCACTATCTCCACTGCCACTTCCTTTAATACCTTAGGATGTAGGCCATCGGGCACGGGGGACTTGCCTACCGTCAATCTTAATAGTTTGCTGAGTACCTTTTCCCTGTCAATGTTGAATGTTCTAAACTCTACCCTTTCTATTGCCTCTGACTTGTCTGTTCCAGCAGGAATGGTACTATTGACCTCAAACATGAAAACCGAAGGAAAGTATTGATTCAGCATCACTATCATTTCAGTGTTCCCTACTATAACTCTCTGGTATTATTTTGCAAGGGACTAACATTCACATTAGCGACTCTCATCTCTTTCATATACCTATAGCAGCGTTTACTATCCTTTTTGATATTTTTGTGCTAGTTTTCTTTTGTAATTTACCTTAGCACTTTTTATTAATTTTTTATTATCCCTTTGTTTATTTTTGAAAGTTTCCCAGTCTTCCAGCCTACAACTGGCTTTTGCAATATGGTATACCTTAGTTTTCTTTATACTTAGATCTTTTTTACTCCCCTTACCATCTCTCTTTCTCACTGGGATCTATTTTAGTTGTGAGGAATTGAGCAGCTCCTTAAACAACTGCCACTGCTTATCCACTGTCTTACCTTTTAGCCTTCCTGCCCAATCTACTTGGGCCAAATCTGTTCTCATGCCGATGTAATTTCCTTTGTCTAATTCTAGAACACTAGTATGGGACTCCACTTTCTCACCCCCAAACTGAATTTTGAATTCAAGCATACTGTGGTCACTACTCCCTAGAGGATCCTTAACTATGACATCATCAATTAATCTCTCCTCATTACACAATACCAAATCCAGATACCCAATACCACAATACCAAGGCTGCTTCCTGGTTGGTTCCACAACATACTGCTCCAAGAATAAAATCACTAATACATTCAATGAACTTTGCCTCCAAACTTCCCTTGCTAATTTGATTCTTCTAATCCATGTGCATGTTAAAGTCACCCAAGATTGTCGCTGTACCTTCCTTGCAAGCTCTAATATTTCCTGATTTACACAGTGCCCCACTGCAGAACTACTGTTTGGGGACCTATAGATTACTCCAACCAAGTATTTCTTCCCTTTGCTAGTTTTTATTTCTATCCAGACTGATTCCACAGCTTGGCCTCCCATGTGTATGTCATTTCTCATTACAATACTGATCCCTTTCTTTACTAGCAAAGCTATACCACCTCCTTTTCCTTTCAGTCTATCTTTTGGAAATGTTGAGTACCCTTGGATTTTCAATTCCCAGACCTGGTTTCCTTGTAACCGTGTTTCAGTAATTGCTACTAAATTGGATCGTTTTTGGAAGTCCATGGACTTCCAGTTAACAAGGCATTGACAAATAAGAATCCCTTACTGCCTAGAAAGAAACTCACCCTCATACCTCTTAGATGTATAGGCCTCACCAGATTTCTTGTACGATTCTGGCACTAATCTTGCCATCGCTCACATTATTTATAAGGTTCTACCTATACTCTGAATTTTCAGCATTCAGCATGTGACAATCTACAGGTGCATTGGACTCGATCCCCTCCAAACCATGGAAGTCCATGGACTTCCAAAACAACATATCACATACCAGGCTTGCCATTTATTTACTAAATAAAAAGGGATGATGACAACGTGGAGATGCAATTGGCTGAGTAAGTGGAAACAGAGAGTCATGTAAAGCAGTTGTTTTTCAGATTGGAGGAAGGTATATGGTCAATTAACATCAGCAAAAATAGAATATCTAGTCTTCATCACATTGTTGTACATAGGGGTTTGGTGTGCACAAATTGGCTGCCATGTTTTAAGAGTACGTCATTCCCTGTAAATCCCTTTGAGATAATGATGTAAGTCTTTATTGTCATAAACTGTAATAAACTGAAACACCTTAAAGAGTGACAATTGGACTGTGTCACATGTATTCAAGGTACTTATGGATGGCAATGTGTTTCAAATTAGAGGGTACAGGTTTAATGTTTAAATCTTTTTCCACTAATGAAGGTCCAGTGGAACCTAACTCCAGTTTTAACATTGCTTCCTATGAGAATCAATGTTTCACAGAGATACAATTGATAAAGCAAAGAGCATAGAACTTAGAACAGTGCAGCACAATATAGGTCTTTTGGCCCTCGATGTTGTGCTGACCTTTTATCCTACTCTAAGTTCAAACTAATGTACACACCCTTCATTTTACGATCATCCATGTGCCTATCAAAGAGTCACTTAAATGTTCCTAATGTCTCTGACTCGATGACCATTGCTGGCAGTGCATTCCATGCACCACCACTCTCTGTGTAAAGAACCTACCTCTGACATCTCCCCTAAACCTTCCTCCAATCACCTTAAAATTATGCTCCCTTGTGATAGTCATTTCTGCCCTGGGAAATAGTCTCTGGCTATCCACTCTATCTATGCCTCTCATCCTCTTGTACACCTCTAGCAAGTGACCGCTTATCCTCTTTGTTCCAAGGAGAAAAGCCCAACTTCCTCAACTTTTCTTTGTAAGTCATGCCCTCCAGTTCAGGCAGCAGGCAACAATACAGCTGATGCCATTATTAGAGCCACTGATGTGACCAGTTCACATTTTGTTTTTATTTAATGTTGACTGGGATTTTGTGATTAATGGTGAAGAAAGGGTTTTTGCAGTTGATCTTGACCTCAGCTGCAAGCTTACCTCATGATGCTGGTTCAGGAATTCAGCACCTAGGAGGGTGGATAGCCTCATGGTGTGGGTCACAGTGTATCCATGCAGTAATCTGTGGCCCTGCAGCGAAAGGATGACGATGGGGCTGTGACAGGAAGCAATAAGCATGATATCATTCAAAACCAAATGGCTCCAGCATTTGTCATGTTAAAAAGTAATTGAAACCAAAAACTCATGGGATTTTCTTTTTATTCACTTGGGTGATGTGGATTTTGCTGGCATTTGTTACCCATACCTAGTTGCCCCTTGAGAAGGCGGTGGAGAGCTGCTTTCTTGAACTGCTGTAGGTTGACCTATAATGCCCTTAGGGAGGGAATTCCAGGATTTTAACCCAGCAACAGTGAAGGAACGAACATTCCAAATAAAGATGTTGTATGGTTTGGAGGGGACTCACAGGTAGATGCATTGTCTTGCATCTATTGCCCTTGTGCTCTAGATGATAAAGCTCTGGGATTGGAAAGTGCGATAATAGGCGAATGTCTGCAGTATATCCTGTAGATGGTACACTCTGCTGCCACTGTCCCCCATAGTGAAGGGAGTGAATGCTGAAGGTGGTGGATAGGGTGCCAGTCAAATCAGCTCCTTAGTGTTGAACTTCTTGAACATTGTTGGAGCTGCCCTCATCCAGGCAACTGGAGAGTACAAAATCTGAAATTTATGCATATTTTTAAAAGTTACATAAATTACTTCAAAAAGCCATGTGCATTAAGCATTTAAAATGTCATAAATCTTGTTTAAAAGGTTACTTACAGTAAAACATCTAAAAAGCCTGATGTCCTATTAAAGTCATTCTGAAGATTTGAGAAATCTGATGAATCTTGTTGCGTTTATTTGAGCAATTGAAGTGATCTGCTGGAAAGTTGAAAAGCCTACCCATGCCTGATGGTAAAGTTCCTTCTGGTTCCAGTGTCCTTAAGTCCATGTGAAATGGGAGGAGATTCCTAATGCTTTGAAATACTAAGTTAAAAACTCATACAATACCAGGTTATAGTCCAACAGGTTTAATTGGAAGCACACTAGCTTTCGGAGCGACGCTCCTTCATCAGGTGATATCAGACTATCACCTGATGAAGCTAGTGTGCTTCCAATTAAACCTGTTGGACTATAACCTGGTGTTGTGTGATTTTTAACTTTGTCCACCCCAGTCCAACACCGGCATCTCCAAATTTTGCAATACTAGACTGAGAACTTTTCAGTCAGAGCAATTCACCACAAGTGGGCAATCAGACCAGTTTCTTACTATCACTGTTTCTTTCATTTTAATCTGAATGTTGATAACTGATAATGCAAGGCCTCCAGAGCAGTATCAGTTGGCATGCTTACGAGCTGCAGTGCAACTCTGAATGTTGCTGAGCTCACCACCCTGCAATGATGGTGAATGCTAAAAGCTTCACTGTGATTACCTTTGCAAATTCCACCTAATTATTCCAGGAATTATCAGTGTAGGAGAGTACTACAGCAGTTAATTTTTCTGTGCAAACAACAGACCAGTATGGGCACAGAAGGTGTAAGCGCTCAGCAGTCCACACAGTAACTGTGAAGAAATAAATGTTGCTTGGATAATGTTTAATGTGGAAGAACCTTCCAAATCATTTGAAAGGAAGTCAGGTACATGGTTATTAAATACATACAGACCTTGTGAATGATTCAGTTATGAACAGGCTGTGTCTTTTTAAGAATGAAGCTTATAGTTATGTATACCTAATGAGTATTGGAAACAGGCCCAAAACTATAAAAAGCAATGATTAGGGTCATTTCAGTGGATTGAATCCAACAAATTGCGATCCCCTCTGAGATAGGTGAATTTTAGTTACATCTCATGAGACTAAGGGAGCTGTGTTTATAGCAGCTGTTGATAACAGTTTGTGTTTAGGTTCAGAAGATTAGATTTTGTGAGCCAGACTTGGCATTGCATAACCAACCCACGTCTGGTCCACTGGTTACATCAAAGTGAGAATTCAGATTGACAGACTGCCATAAAGGCTCAACTGGTTCAGGAGTGTTCTTTAGTGAAGAGATCTTTGCCTAGATTGGCCAGCATGTGACTCTAGTCTCAACACCACCCTATAGAGTAGCTTAGTAACATATTCAATCAGACCAACTAGAGACAGACAATGAATGCTGAATTTGTTAGTGATGTCCTCATCTGGAGAACAAATAATAATATAAATGTAGAATATAAAATGCAGGAACTGACAAGTTTGATATTACCTTTAATCAGGGCCGTCAGACCTTCCAACGCTTTGATAAGTTTAATGCCAAGTACAATCCAGTGGGTGCCAGTGAACTCCGTGATCTTTACCTGAAGACAGAGAATGCCATTGATGGAGAATACTTTGCTCACATCATAAAGGTAAAGTTGTATCGATTTCATAGATTTCTTTCCACCCCGATGTCTGTGTCCTCTGCTGCTCTAAGTCTCACTCAACAAGAGTTCTCTGTTTCCCAAAATATCAAACTTTGATGACCTCATTTTCAAGAGCCAATATGACATCTCTCCTCCTGTCTGTGAAAGCTACCACACTCTTTGCTCTTTGAACTATGACCTCTTTACATATCCCTCCTCCCTTCTGGCTACACCGTCAGTAGACTCTTCAACTCTCAGCTCAGCTCCCAGGCCTGATCATCAGAACTGGCGATGGGGACTGAGACTGAGCAAACTGCCCTGTAGTTATGTGTTTTTAATTTATTTTCCTGTTTAAGATAGTAAATTGGCAGTTCTCTGGGACCTTTCCAGAACCTACTTGTAAGGGGCTGATTTAAACTTGGCCAAGTTGGTATCTATGGGCAATGACGGGTAACATGATGTACCTATAATTCTGATTGAAAATGTGTTGCTGGAAAAGCGCAGCAGGTCAGGCAGCATCCAAGGTACAGGAGAATCGACATTTCGGGCATAAGCCCTTCTTCAGGAATGATTGCCAATTTGAAACAGAATTGGATGCATTATGGCTGCTCTGATCAGTTTCAATGGCACAGATATTGAAAGGGACCAAATGAACAGACAGAAGTTGTAAATTATTTTGGGGGATGCCAGAGGAATACTTCTGGGTACCCAGAATTCCATGCAGCTTCCTCTTCCTTATCCCCCTAGAATGGGCCATCCGATATTGCACTGGTCTGAATCCGGCACAGTGTGTTGAGAAAGCCATTTAGGAGTGAACAGTTTACCAGTTCAATTTAAATGTAGAGTGGGACTCTCTCAACTTAACATTGATTAATCAATCACCTTCCATGACCAATCTGATAGTTACCATTCTACCCCAATGTGTGAAGGTCATCTGTGATGGCACCCAGGGTCAAATAGCCCATTACCACTCAAAGGTCAGGCTGATATAAGGAGTAACATCTCTTGGGGAAGTATGGGATAGCTGCTGGATATCAGCAGCCCAGTGTGAATTGGTCATCAAGAGGGATGGACAGGAAATTAAAGACAGATAATCCTCCATATTCATCTGTAGTACAACCATCTTCCAATAGTCCAATTCTTCTCCAAATTCTTAAATTTTAGAGGTGCATTTACCTCATGAAAATTGGTGGGCAAGCTTTTCTTTGTTTAGTTGCAAAAAGACAATTGATGTTGCTCAGAGTCCAAAAATTACTCTGGAATTAATACTGCTCTCTGCATTTAAATTTCATTACCTAACAATTCTCTGTGAACCTAGAGTCTGAGTTGGGTTTGCAATTCTTCAGTTTATTCTTAAATTCCAACATTTGGACAATCTTCTCTGCTCCTCATTCTGTCTGTTTAAGAAGGTAACCAGTTGATGTACAGATTCAGATGATTTCTGAAAGCAGCCAGACTGGGATGACTGGGTCATGGAGCCAGACCCTGAGGGCCAAATGGTCCATGCTGACCAGGTTTCCCAAATTAAACTACTCCCTCCTGGGAATAAAGCTCAACCTACCACCCCTGGTGAGAAGCCCAGATTTTATGCCATGCAAATATCATTCCCCACTAACTTTGATGGAAACTCACATTAAGAAGATGTCCAAAGATGTGCAAGTTAGGTGGTTTGGCCATGCTAAAATTTGCCCTTTGGTGTCCAGGGATGTGCAAGTTAGATGGGTTAGCCATGGTTAAAAACCCCATGTAGAGTCACAGAGATGGGGTGGAGGGGTAGATCTGGGTGGGATACTCTTCAGAGGGTTGGTGCAGACGCAATGGACCGAATGGCTTTTTTCTGCACTGCAGTGATTCCATGATCCTAAGCAAGGTGGAAAAGTCGTGCTTGTTTGTGATGGCTTCCTGTTGACAGGATTGTGTTAAAAGCGCAGTCATTAATGTCTTTCCTCCCTGCTGTGGAAATGACTGTGACTGGAGGTACTCAATGGCAGAAACAGCTCTTGGTACATCAATGTGTGTTTCTGCTCCAAACCATTAACTTTCACAGTGTCCTGAGATACAACTATAGCTGCCACTCATACTAATGTTGTCTCTGTATTGTTGCAGGAAGTGGCATCAGATTTGGAAGATGCCAAGTACCAACACGCAGAGCCACGTTTGTCCATTTATGGGCGCTCACCAGATGAGTGGTCTAAGCTGGCATCTTGGTTCATCAAGCACAGGGTCTTCTCTCCTAAAATGAAATGGATGATTCAGGTCCCCAGAATTTAGTAAGTCAAAAGCTGAACCAGAAATGAGTGGCTTAAGAGTTTAGTTGTGTTGTTGGCTGGACTCTGATAGAGACAGGCTGCTGATGTATGGCAAACTGAAGGGAATGGAGTGTCCACAGGGCACTCTGAAGGGTTACAAAACAGGAGAGAAGCTGAGGTAAATTGGAAACTTGAGGTTTCTCTGTTGATCCCTGAATTTTTGTTTGCAGTTAGAATTGTTGGGTTTATTTAAACAGTAAGTTCTGGGCAATTTGAGTTCTGAGTTCCACAACTGCATGACTCAATGGAGGTCAAGACAGGTTTTCTTGTTTTGATCCATTCTTGGCAACTCCAAAACAGAGTGATTTGGAAGGGAGGGAGGGAAGTGAAGTGTGGTGTAGAATAGACTTTCACGAAAGGTGTCCCATCATCTTGGAATTCTGAACATGGAATATCAGGCCAATGGGAGGCTGGGATTAGTGTTCTCAATAGTGAGGCTGCCATGCCTTGGGTAGTCACTTGATTGTACTTTTATTTTCACAAGATATGGGAATTACTGGCAAGTCCAGCCTTTGCGTCCATCCCTTGTTGCCCTTGAACTGGATAGTTTGCTCAGTTTCAGAGCCTAACACAATTAAGATCAGCAGCACAGCTCTCTGTCTGAAGTCAACATGTAGGCCAAATTAGGTAAAGTTGGCAGTTTTCATTCCTAAAGGGCATTAGGGAACCAGATGGATTCTACAATAGCTGGCAGATTACCCAGATAACTGTCACGGTCACCAGGTTCCATTTCCAGATTTATTTATGAATTGAACTTAAATCGCACTTAATTCCTAAAGCAGTAACCTGGGCCTTTGGGATACTAGCTCAGTAAGATTGCCACCATGCCACCATCTTCTCAAACTGGAAAGAAAGTCTGGGTGGCAGAAAACGGACAATAACTGAAGAGGATTCCCCATGTGAAGGAAAACGTGGAACAATATTTGAAATATCTTGACAGTTCCAAATTGGCAATATTGCAAAATGCAATCAGTCTGCAGCACCGTGAAGGGGTTACTAACTTCCTCCAATGCTTCTGAAAGTCCTGAAGTTTCTGCTGATTTGTACCTATTTTGATTTTTTGTACCAAATCTGCTTGCTTTGTTTCTCATCATTTTTGTTTTAACTCTTACTTTTAAGTGATATTTTCAGAGCCCAAAACTTTGTCCCACACTTTGGAAAAATGCTTGAAAACATCTTCATGCCAATCTTTGAAGCAACGGTGAATCCTCAGGATAATATCAAGCTCAGCATCTTCCTGAAATATGTGAGTGAGGATCTCCAAACCAGTAAGACCTGTTGCCCTTTCCAAGGGCTCTGTAACGTTGTACATGATAGAAGCCTCTGATGGAGAGTCAGCAGCTCTTCATTGATTTCAATGGACATGAGGAAAGAAGTAAAGATAACTCCCATTTATCTATCACAACCCCCCCCCCCCCGACAATATTGTACCCAAGTGAATGTTACCTCAGAAGTTTTGAAATACACTGCACTGTTACTTATAAAACTTTCTGATTCTCCTCAATTTCGAAGCCTTTACTATATATCGTCACAGGGACAGTCATTCCATTATCGCAGCAAGCAAGTGTTGTGTGGCATCTTCTCTATTTGTACTTCAAATTGTTTCACATGAAACAAGTCCTGAGCATTGTTCATCTCTCTGAACCAAATTGCATGCACGCTAGCAGGTCATTGTTGTCTGGCGGATTAAACTTTGTGGATTTGTCTACATAACAACAGTCATTACACTGCCACCGAGCAAACAGTCACGTTTCCCAACCAGTGGCTCAGTGGCTCTCAGCCAGAAGGTCATATTCAAGTTCAAGTCCCTCACCAGAATGTCGAGCACAAACTCAAAAACTGATCTAGGATGACATCAGAGGAGGGGAAACGGCGGGGGAATGTGCCTGTCAACTTCCCAGCTTCCTCGGATTCTCTCAAAGCAGGCATGGTCAAGGGCTATTGCCCCATCCTGAGTTTAACTGAGCCCCGTAAAAAGCTGATTAATGTATATTTCTGCTAAAAACGGAAGGGAGTGTACAGCACAGGCCAGATGCAGTTTGTTGCCTCCATGTGAGGTCAGCGAGTGGGTGAGGGGTGTGCCCTCCAGATCAGGCATCTTTTCTCCCTTGCATTATCTCCATAGAGGCAAGTGCTACCCCTCAAATCTGCTCCTTTGGCAGGTCCTTGTTGGTCCTTGCAAGCCCTTGCTCTGTTTCTGTCTTTCTCCATTGCTGCTAATCTGGAGAGTTGCAGTACCAGCAGTATCCATCACATCCAGTGGGAGTGCTGAGACTGAAATGCTGTTGGCCAACTGACTGGCTGGTCACTCTGGGAAGCAGGATCTTCAATGCAAAGGGACCGATGCCCCTGACGCCAGGCAATTAATTACCCGATGGGCTTGCAATACCATCTGTGCGCCTGATTGTCAGCACATTTCCCAACCAGTGGCTCAGTGGTTAGCACTGCTGCCTCACAATGCCAGGGAACTGAATTTGTTTCCACCCTCGGGCAACTCCTCTGTGTGGAGTTTGCATATTGTCCCCGTCTCTGTGTGGGTTTCCTCCAGGTGCTCTGGTTTCCTCCTACAGTCCATAGATGTGCAGGTTAGGTGGATTGGCCATGCTGAATTGTCCATAGTGACGAGGGAGGTGTAAGCTAGGTGGATTAGCCATGGCACATGCAGAGTTACAGGGATAAGGTAGGGGTGTGGGTCTGAGTGGGATACTCTTTGGAGGGTTGGTGTGGACTTGATTGGTCGAATGGCCTAGGGATTCTACGAATTTCAGCCCTCACAGTGCAGTCCTAAGGGAATACTACAAAGAATACTACAATGGTTTGATACAAAATTAAACCATTTCCATCATATGGTCTCTCTGATGGATTTAAAAGATTCCATGCTTCTATTCCAAAGAAGCACAGAGGAGAGTTGTAGCCAATCTACAAAAGTAGATTATTCAACTGTTATTGCATTGTTGTTTGTGGGAGCTTGCTATGTGTAAATTTCCTGCCACATTGCCTACTTATAACAGTGACTACACTTGAAAATATTTACTTTGATATAAAGACACTGAAGTTGCTATATAAATGTTGGATTTGCTTTCTTTACATCAAAGTGATTAGTTTGATATGAAGGGGCTTGGGGTGGTTACGATAGATGGTGTTCAGGCAGCATGTAAATGCAAGTCTTTATTATAGAAGTGGAGAATTCTATACGATTGATAATTATTTTATGCTGGCTAATGAACTTCATCTCATCCTTTCCTAAATGCCCCAGATCACCGGGTTTGACAGTGTTGATGATGAGTCCAAACACAGTGGCCACATGTTCTGCTTAAAGAGCCCCAAACCCCAGGAATGGACAATGCCGAAGAATCCTTCATATTCTTACTATCTCTGCTATATGTATCTCAACATCATGGTCCTCAACAACCTCCGAAGGTAAAACTCTTTCACCAGGCATGAGCTGCAGTAGGAGACTGAAACGTACTGCTACATTTGTTGACTATTTATGCGCACAGAGAACATTGATTAATTGCTCACAGAAACACATCATTACGTCACCAATTACTTCCACCTCTGTAACATTGCCCATCTTGCCGGAGATACTGAGGTGGAAGTAAGTGGTAATGTAATGATGTGTTACCTCGAGACATGACTGTTCCAGTGCTTTCTAGGCCTCCTCCTTTCCACCCTGTGTAGATTTGAGCTGGTCCTTTTCTTAACTTTCACCATATCCTATTACTTCTACCCTTACCAAATCTATACTGACTCCCAATGGTCGTGCATCAATAATGTAACTATGCGACCAAAAGAGTGGGGATATGAGTTCAACTCCTACCGTAAAAGTTGGTAAAGTTTAAATTCAATGAGTAAGTCTGGAATTGGAAGCTAATATCAATAATAACAACTGTGACAATTGTCATTATTGTAAAAACCCATCTAGTTATACAGTACAATACAGCACAGGAACAGGCCCTTTGGCCCACCGAGCCTACACAATTCTGAATCCTTATTTAGACCATGTGTGGTTTCTAACCCTCTTTTTGCCTCATGTTCACGTGCCTATCAAAGTGTACCTTAAACTTTGCTAACGCGCTTATTTCCAGCACTTGCATTGTCAGTGCATTCCAAGCACCCACCGCCCTCTGCATGAAAGATTTTCCCCACATTCCCTAAACTTTCTCACCCTCACCTTGAACCTGTGCTCTCTTGTAGTTGACAAAGCCTCTAATTATCCAAAAACCTCTGACTATCCAAAAGCCTTTGACTATTAGTTCCCCAATACCTTTTATGGAAGGAAATTTGATGTCCTTATCTGGTCTGGCCTATATGTGACGCTAGACCCAGAGCAATTTGTTTTTTATTCCATAACCCCAGGTATTTACTAAATGAATGAAGTTATAAGTTTTAACTCAAAGCAATTTGCTGCACAAAAAATTGAAGCGTTAGTATTAACCACTACACTCTAAGTGTTGATTACATTAAAGATATTAACATTACAATGTACATAGTTACTTAATTTCTAAACCAAACTTCCTTCCACACCTATTTCATTGACGCCCACAAAACACGAGTCAAACATTCATCAAAAGATGGAAAATTAACTATTTGGCCTGAATATTGTTTCAATGCTTCATGAAAGGGACATGATTTCCTTAGGCTTCTGTTTACTTCCAAAAAGATTTGTCCTTTTGGGTGGCACAGTGGCTCACTGCTGCGTCACAACACCAGGGTCCCAGGTTCAATTCGGGCCTTGGGCGACTGGCTGTGTGGAGTTTGCACATTCTCTCTGTGTCTGCGTGGATTTCCTCCCACAGGCCAGGTGAATTGGCCATGCTAAATTGCCCATAGCATTAGTCAGAGGGAAATGGGACTGGGTGGGTTACTCTTCAAAGGGTCGGTGTGGACTTGTTGGGCCAAAGGGCCTGTTTCCACACTAGGGAATCTAATCTTAAAATCTCTCACAGTTAATCGCAAGCATCTTAATCATAGCTACACAGGCTCACAGCAATCCTGGTTATGTTTTTAATTCTGGAGTCTTTGTATCTAGAACTCTCTGTTTAGCTATCCCACAAACCCAGCTTAGTTAAGAATTGTTTGGCGAACAAGAGGTTTTAACCAGTTACTGATTTTCATGAACTCTGCTGGAACAAAATGTCCTTTGCTCTGTAGCCAGATTAATCTAAGCACTTTACAAACCATTCATCCCTACTCTTATCAATTCCTAGATTAGATTAGATTACATTACATTACAGTGTGGAAACAGGCCCTTCGGCCCAACAAGTCCACACCGACCCGCCGAAGCGCAACCCACCCATTC